>NW_006921596.1:21028014-21029389 GCF_000298275.1 Orycteropus afer afer | reverse complement strand
TATGGTAGCATAGTGCCTAAGGCACTTGATTGCTAACCAGAAGGCTGGCAGTTCAAACCCACCAGCCACTCCTCGGAAGGAAGATGGGCAATCTACTTCCGTAATGATACTGCCTCGGAAACCCAAGGAGGGGTCACTATACAAACACACACATATATATAATAAAATAGGTGTATCCAAAATATACAATAAACTCTTACTAATGAATACCAAAACTACAGACAATCCAAAAGAAAAACTGAATATGTGTTTCACAAAAGAACTACCAATAGGCATCAAAAACTACTCAGCATCATTTGGGCATCACTAAATGCAATTAAAAATCACAATAAAATACTATTTCATACCCACCACAATGACTAAAATAAAAATGCAAAGAATTGGCTACCATGTAGAGTAAGCAGAACTTTTAGGTAGTGCTGGTGGCAATATAAATTTGGAAAAATATTTGGTAGTGAATACTAAGTTGAATACATACAGATATTATGACCCAGTAATTCTACTCCTAAGATTAAACTCGACAGAAATGCCCAAATATTTTCATCTAAATACACTGACTAGAATGTTCATAGCAACACTGTAAAAAACCTGGGGAAAAAAATACTCATTAACAGCCACAATGAAAAATAATTTGTGATATAGTTGCATAGTGATCAATCACAATTTATATAACTAATTTATATATGAATTGATATATTAATATCCATATTTATATCCAGCAATGAGAATAAAAATCAATATCCACATGCAAAAAAAACTTAAGGATGATTATATAATTTATATAAAGTCCAAAAAGAGGCAAATTTTATCTATGCTGTTAGAAGAAAGGTTAGTCAGGATAACCTGGATACTGACTATGCTTGGGGGAAGGGAGACAGAAGGAAGTGTGACAGAAAGACACCCTGGGAGCTTATGGGTAATACTTTGCTTTTTGATCTCAGTGTTGAACGCGTAAGTGTGTTCAGTTTGTACTAATTCAAGGCTCTGTATTTATAATATGTGCATTTATTGCTAAATGAAGTTTAAATATATATATTTATATACACACACACACACACACATACATGTGTATATATATACACGTATATATATCCATACATGTGTATGTGTGTATATATATCCATACATGTGTATGTGTATATGTCCATATATGTGTATATATATATCTCCATACATGTATGTATATGTAATACACACACACGTATGGAGATATATATACACACATGTATTGATATATATAGGTTGGACAATCTACTTCTGTAGTGATACTGCCTTGGAAACCCAAGGAGGGGTCGCTATGAGACGGTCCGACTCGATGGCACATAACAACAACAAACAACTATATATATATATATGTATATATGTATATATGTAT
>NW_006921596.1:21014028-21027914 GCF_000298275.1 Orycteropus afer afer | reverse complement strand
TATGTATATATGTATATATGTATATATGTATATATGTATGTATATATATATATATATATATGGGCTTGGTTTACATACTTGTTTAAATATACTTGTTTAGATATTTAGCTGGATTTTTAATTATATTTCAAAAAGGCAAACCAAAGCATTCACACTAAAGAATTTTACAGCCAAGAGAAGAAACTCAGCCAAAGCCTCACTTTCTCCTTCTGAATAATTTTAGGTAGGTTTTGAGAGCACTACTACTACTACTGGTTGAGAGCTCTGGTGGCATACTGCCTAAGGCATTTGACTGCTAACCAGATGGCTGGCTGTTCAAACCCACCAGTTACTCCTCGGAAGGAAGACTGAGCAATCTACTTCCATAGAGATGTCGTCTTGGAAACCCAAGAAGGGGTTGCTATGAATCGATCAACTTGATAGCAGTAAGAACTACTACTAGTTAAGGAGCTCTGGTAGCATAGTGCCTAAGGCATCTGACTGCTAACCAGAAGGTTTGTGGTTCAAACCCACCAGCCACTCCATGGAAGCAAGACTGGGCAATCTACATCCGTAAGGATTTATTCTTGGAAGCCCAATGTGGGTCGCTATGAGTCAGAATTGACTCAGTGGCGGTGGGTTTGGTTTTTGTTTACTACTAATAGTAATGATGATTTAGCTCCTAACAAAATTTGCATTATGCATGTTTTTATTGTACTCATTTAGGTCCACCAGACCATATCATGTTGGCATCTGAACTACTGAAAATACTGCAAACCTTATAAAGAGGGAATTTTGGCATCAGAGGAAATTTTTCAGTTCCAGCTTTGCCAATGGTTCACATTAGGATACAGTGCAAAAATGAGAATGATTATCCACCCACCAGGCATGTTGTGAGGATAAAATGAGATAAATTATGTAGACATTTTAGCCCAGGAGCTGGTTACTTGAGGAGTAAGAAAATGTAGATAGTTGTATCATTACAATTCTGTTTCATATATTATGAATATAGTATTAAAAGTGTTATGTGTCTTTCTAATCCTTCTTGCATCTAAGCTTCAACCCATGTTTTAAAATAGAATAGTAATAACGCACATGTTGTTAACTGCTGTTGAGTCTTTTCTGACTCATAGCAATGCTAGGCACAACAGAACAAAACACTGCCTAGTCAAGCACAATTGTCGCCATGTTTGAGCCCATCATAGAACCCACTGTGTCAATCCATCTTTTTGAGAGTCTTAGTCTTTTTCCATGACCTTCTAGTCTACCAAGAATAATGTTCTTCTCCAGGGACTGGTCCCTCCTGATAACATGACCAAAGTACAAGAAATAAAGTCTCCCACCCCCACATCTAAGGTATGTTCTGGCTGTACTTCTTCCAAGACAGATTTGTTTGTACTTCTGGCTTGTTGTTATGTGCCGTCAAGTTGGACCCAACTCATAGCGACCCCTCCTTGGGTTTCCGAGACAGAAGTAGATGGCCCAACCTTCCTTCTGAAGAGTGGCTGGTGGGTGTGAACAGCCAGCCTTCTGGTTAGCAGTCAACTGCCTTAGGCACTATGCTACCAGAGTTCCCTCTGTACTTCTGGCAGTCCATGGTATATTCTATATTCTTCAACACCGTAATTCAAATGCATCAATTCTTACTTGGTCTTCCATATTCATTGTCCATCTTTCACACACATATGAGGTGATTAAAAATACCATGGCTTGGGTCAGGCACAATTTACTTTTCAAAGTGGCATCTTTGCTTTTTAACACTTTAATGAGGTCTTCTGCAGCAGACTTTTCCAATGCAACACCTCATTTGATTTCTTGACTGCTGCTTCCATGGCCATTGATTGTGGATCCAAATAAAATGAAATCCTTGACAACTTCAATGTTGTCTCCATTTATCACTAAGTTGTTCATTCGTCCAGATGTGAAGATTTGTGTTCTTTTTATGTTGAGGTATAATCCATACTGAAGGCTGTAGTCTTTGATCTTCATCAGGAAGTGCCTCCAGTTCCCTTCATTTTCAGCATATTGCAAATCACTCATGAGTCTTCCTCCAGTCCTGATGTTGTGTTCTCCTTCCTGTAGTCCAACTTCTCAGATTATTTGCTCAGCAGACAAATTGAGTAAGTATGATGAAAGGATACAACCCTGGCCCATACCTGTCCTGATTTTTTCAAATGACTGCCTGTTGGTCTATGTACAAATTCCACATGAGCACAATTTAGTGTTCTAGAATTTGATTATTTGCAATGTTATGCATAATCTGTTATGATCCCCACAGCCAAATGCCTCTGCATAGTCCATAAAACACAGGTAAATATCTTTATGGTATTCTCTGCTCTCAGCCACAATCAATCTGATATTAGCAATAATATCCCTCATTCCATGTCCTCTTCTGAATCTGGCTTGGATTTCTCGCAGCTCCCTGTCAATGTACTGCTGCAACCATTTTTAAATTATTTTCAGCAAAATTTTTCTTGTGTGTGATGTTAATGAGATTGTTTGGTAATTTCTGCATTCTGGTTGGTTCAGTTTTCTTTAAACCATGCAGAAATATGGATCTCTTCTAGTTGGTTGGCCAAGTAGCTGTCTTCCAAATTTCTTGGCATAGAATTAATAAATTCCATTAATGAGTACTTCCATTACTGCATCTGTTCATTGAAACATCTCAATGAGTATTCCATCAATTCCTGGAGCCTTGTTTTTCACCAATGCCTTCAGCATAGCTTGGATTTCTTCCTTCGATACCATTGGTTCTTGATCATATGCTACTCCTGAAATGGTTGAATGTCAATTCTTTTTGTTGCAGTGACTGTGTGTTCCTTCCAATTTCTTTTGATGCTTCCTGCATTGTTCAATTATTTCGCCCAAAGAATCCTTCAATATTGCAACTCAAGGCTTGAATTTTTCCTTCAGTTCTTCCAGCTTGAGAAATATGCATATGTATATATATGATGTACTTATTTATTTATTAGACATATTTTACTGAAAATGAACTTTTTGGCACTATTTTATATGTGAATATAGTTATGAAGCTGTTGTTGTTATGTGCCGTCGAGTTGGACCCAACTCATAGCAACCCCTCCTTGAGTTTCCAAGGTGGTATCACTATAGAAGTAGATTGCCCCATCTTCCTGCAGCCTTAAAACTGCTTTTGTATGGAGAAAATTGTGATTTGTGTAATATACACACTATCCTTAATGTCACAAAAGCCATCACTGAGGAAATACTAGACTGAATCACCAGCCCATCTTAACCATCAGAACTACATATTCAAGCACTTACGCTCCTCTGAAGACTTAGCATCTCAGTCATTGACCCTGAAATAGTACAAAATGTAGTCTTATTTATTTATTTATATCCATCCCACTGCCATCAAGTCAATTCTGGCTGACAGTGACCCCCACTGGGTTTCCATGGTTGTAAATCTTTATGGAAGTAGATTGCCTCGTCTTCCTCCCGTGGAGCACCTGGTGGGTATAAAACACTGACCTTCTGGTTAGCAGCCAAATTCCTTCCCCCCTACATCATCATATATATCTATCCACAGCTAGATCTATAGATATAGCTGTAGATATAGACATAGACATAGGCATAGACAGACAGACAGAGATAGATAGATATAATCCAGTTGTTAGCAAATTTAGTCCCAGTAATCCAATAAATCATCCCTGACGTTGATCTATTAGATTGATAACTTCTGTCTCATATTGCTGCTATGTATACATCATAGCGCAGGGTCTAAAACATGGTGGACATTTGATAACTATTTAAGCAAATAAAGTATATTTGTGCTGGATAAATAATAATAATAATAATGGGATGGTTGTTATTGGTCGCTGTCAAGTCAGCTCTAACTCCTGGTGACCCGATGTATAACAGAATGAAATGTTGCCTGGTCTTGCACCATCTTAATGCTCACTGGTATGTGTGTGTCCTCTGTTGCAGCTATTGTATTAATCCATCATTCAGAGTTTCTCTTTTTTGCTGACCCTTTATTTTATCAAGTGTGATGTTCTTTCCTGGTGATTGTCTTTCCTGATGATGTCACCAAAGTAAGCAAGCTGAAGTCTTGCCATCCGTACTTCTAAGGAACACCCTGGTTTATTTCTTCTAAGATTGAATTTGCTCATTGTTTTGGTACCTTGGTTGAATTAGCAATATGCACTGACATCATTATCCGTAAGCAAATGAGTACAGTCTTGACAACTTCTGAGGTAATTTCCAAGATTGACCTTCTGGTTTAAAGCTGTTTTCCTATAAAGAAGTATGTTTAAATATAAGTTTTGGCTAGAGAGCCTACTATTTTCAGATAATTAAGTTATTCACATTATAACTCAATTGTGCCTAGGTAATAGCTTCCACTAAGTTGGAGATAGCTGAAAGGGGAATAAACGACTTTTCCTGAGATTTTGTTGAGATGTGAAGAGAAGAATAAGCTTCCATATTAAACTGGACAATTAGTCAAATCACAAGTTAACAAATACCTGTTCTTTTAATGATTACGGCATTCCTTTTGAGAAAGAAGTACAAATATTGAATTATTTTGAAAACTTTGCGTTGCAACTATTTTTTCTGCAAACACAATGCCATCTAATTTCTAATAATGTGCTGCAGGCTTTAAAACAGCATGTCCGGGATCATGTCTCTACACTAATGGCACAAGCAGTGAATATTAACCACATCACAAACTGTAATGAAAAAAGAATATGATCACTTTCAGACAGCACAAGTATTTTAAATAATGCACAGCAAAGATGGCTTTATTCATGGCTTTTCCTATACATATATTTGAAAATGGAATGGTACTGGTTGCCCTGGGAATTTGTGTCATGGTGTGTTATATAGTTCATAACATTCTACTCTGCCACACTTTTTTTGCCTAAAAAGAATTCTCTAATTGGATTGTCAGTCATTTATACATTACCTTCTGCCTACCTAGCCGATGACATGTTCTCTCTAACCATTTTCCATCCCCATTTCAGCTGTTTGAATACTGGCTACTTTTCAGCTCTCTCTCATATGCATAAACATACTTCTACGTAAGATTACTTTTCTTTTGTTAAACAAAACAAAACAAACAAACAAACAAACAAAAACAATCTCACTGCCCTGGAGTTGATTTGACTCACAGCAACCCCTCCTTGGGTTTCCAAGGCAGTATCTCTACAGAAGTAGATTGCCCAGTCTTCCTTCTGAGGAGTGGATGGTGGGTTTGAACCACCAGCCTTCTGGTTATCAGTCAAATGCCTTAGGCACTACACAGAGGATCTAATATGTAATTGTGTAACACTTGAACTTACTCAAGGTGTGTTTGAAAGCAAGTATACAGTGTGCTATACTTAATAGGAGCCCTGGTGTGGCACAATAGCTAAGCATTTACCTACTAATCAAAAAGTTGGCAGTTCAAGCTCACCCAGAGGCTTCCTGAGAGAAAGATCTGGTGGCCTGCTTCCATAAAGATAATAGTCAAGAAAACACTATGAGGCAGTTCTGCTATGTCACTCTGGGTCGCTGTAAGTTAGCATCAGCTCAATGGCTACCAGCAATGTATTTAACAGTGCAAAACAGTATTTTTGAAACTTGTCATTAATAACAACAACAGTAATGAAATAATGTGACCTCTGTCAAAGCCTATTTGGTGCCATGAGGTACTATGCTTTTATTGTGATATAGGTAAAAATAAATGTATTTGTGTTTGTGTATATGATAATTCTAAAACAAACATCATCCCCAATACCAGTTATTCATTTAGGATTAACCTTATTATCTAGTGTCGTAATTTTCAAATAAGTAATCCCATATTCAACTTAAAAGAAATGGAAACACTGAGTAAATTAGAAACAAAGCAAAACAAAAAAAACTAATTTAAAATGGTTTGAAGTGGTCAGAATGATTTGGCAATTAGTTCCATTAATATAAACAATTGTAGAAAATAAATTATGCCAGGAGCTGCGCTGAACACTGTAGAGAATCAAAAGATGAACAGGATGTGAAATAGAATGTGCCCTCAAGGAAAAGCATAATCTTTTGGGGAAGATCTGTACACAGGCTGCAGAAACAAAATGTGACATGATAACGCAATAGGAACATAATTTTTATGCCCAAAGGTAAGGATTAAGGACAACAGAGTAACCATCATAATGGAATCTGGCATTTGTGATATGCTTCTATAGAGGAACAGAATATTACTGGTGGCGTGGAGAGGGAATGCACTGGGGCCAAAGAAACAGAGAGTAAACATATGGTCTTGAATGAGGCAGAAGGATTTACTGGACCTGTGTGAACTGGACTAGGAAGTGTTAGAAATTAGAGTGGAAGATAAAATTATAAGTGTGGCTGAGACCTGAGAATTGTTGTTATTAGGTGCCATCGAGTCAGTGCCAACTCACAGCAACCTTATGTACAGCAGAAAGAAACACCACCCAGTCCTGCACCATCCTCACAATCACTGCCATGCTTGATCTCATTGTCACAGCCACTGTGCCAATCCATCTCGTTGAGGGTCTTCCCCTTTTTTGCTGATCCTCTATTCTACCCAGCATAATATCCTTTTCTCCAGGGACCAATGCCTTCTGACAACATGTCCAAAGTAGGAGAGACAACGTTTGTCCATTCTCACTTCTAAGAAACAGTCTGGCTGTACTTTCTCCAAGACAGATTTGTTTGTCCTTCTAGCAGTCCATGGTACATTGAATATTTTTTGGCAACACCACAATTCAGATGCATCAATTCTTCTGTGGTCTTCCTCACTCATTGTCCAGGTCTCACATTCATATGAAGCTACTGAAAATACCATGGCTTGGGTAAGGCACACCTAATTTTCAAAGAGATATCTTCGTTGTTAGACACATCTCTTGCAGCAGATTTGCCCAATGCAATACGTCATTTAATTTCTCAACTGCTGCTTCCACAGCACTGATGGTATATACAAGTGAAATGAAATTCTTGACAACTCCAATCATTTCTCCATTTATCATGATGTTTCTTATTTGCCTTGCTGTGAGGATGTTTGTTTTCTTTATGTTGAGGTGTAATCCATACGGAAGGCTGCAGTTTTTGATCTTCATCAATATGTGCTTCAAGTCATCTTCACTTTCATCAAGCAAGGTTGTGTCAGACCAGAGAATGTATGGTCTTAAATTCCAAGCTGTGGATTTTAGCCATTATCTGGAGACCATGTGGACACATTGGATGGAAGTCAGAAAGCAACATGTTCAAAATGCTACTGTGATGGATAAATTCAGGGCAAAGTTCAGTTAAGGAGAAACATCAAAGTTCTTGGTCAAACACTATTGCCTGAATAAGGTGTTATGGATTGAATTGTGTCCCTAAAATACTTGTTAAAATTCCTACCTGTTTATCTATAAATATCACCCTGTTTGGAAATAGCAAGTTTCTTTCGTTACACTAGAGATCTGCAGTGGGTCCTAAACTCAACCACTTCTGAGGTATAAAAAGAGTAAGACAGACACAGAGACACATACTGGGCAAAGAGAAAGACAGACAGTGGTGAAGATGTATCTATAAGCCCAGGAATGACAAAAATTTCTGGCAGCTACCAGAAACTGAAATAGACAAGCACATCTCCCTACAGTCACACCCTGAATTCAACTTCTATTCTCCTGAACTGTAAGCAAATAAATTTCTGGTCTTTAAAGCCACCCATTTGTGGTACTTTTTGGTACTGCAGCAGTAGGAAACTAAGACACAAGGGAAGGAGAAATGGAAGTCAAACAGAGAGGAGGACAATAATTAGGAAGTGAAACACATTACCACACACCATTCCTACCAACAAGACATAGCCACTGATTTGTTATGCAATGTTCAGATTCAATTGCAGAGATTAGTCACGTCATGAAGCAGTCAACCACATCCACCTCTTGCTCATCTTTCAAAGTTACTTTGAGGAAAATCTAAGAGCAAGAGTCCAAATCTTACATTTCCCCAGTGTCACTTTTCAGTACATTGAAAATACCCACCTCCCGGAGAGGGCTCAATACATACGACTTTCAAGCTACCTGATGCCTGTGGAAATACTTCATGTGAGTATCTTGGTTCTGAGACTAGTCTGTAAAAATGAATTGAGGGTATCTGGAGGGATATATTGATGAATGTATGTATACAGCCATAACAGAGATAATTCTGAATCTGGAAATAGGTTAATTTTAGCTTATTTTCTAATTAAACAGTGACCTTCCAGACTCCAAGAGTATGTGACCACCCATAAGAAATTCCACAAGGTTGGGTTTTAATTCTATGTCATAGAAGATGCCAATCTACTCCTTCCCAACTGCTATGCACACAACACAGAAAGGTCCCCTCATTGTGGAGGAAAAGAAAGAAAAAGAAAAATAGTAAGGAACTTTTCTACTTAGGATTGCCTGACCCCTTCTTTTGAAATCTGAACCATGAAAAACATAAATGTGAATAGATTTGTAAAAGCTTTCACTACTACTTAGTGGCAGAGCTAAGAGCTGAACCCACTTCCCTTCATCCCATTTCCAGAATTATTTCCCTAGAAAGTGTTGTCATTTTTATTTTGGGGGGATTCTTTGTGTCAGTATATACATTAAATCATGTCTTTCTGTCTTTGGTGAACCCTATAGTTTGACCTCCAAAGTACTGAAAAATCCACATCATGCTCCAAAGATGATGTGCTCTTTGGCGTGATGACTCACTCAGGAGGTTGCCGTGCACTGTGCTGAACTTGATAATGCCTGATATCAATGAATTCACGCAAATATTCTTTTCTCTGAATTCATATTTTAAAGTTTTGGTAGAACTTGCTATTTCCAAGGATGCTCTTGTTACTTGGATTGGCAGATCATACTGCATTCATTTTGGAACTAAATAGGAAAACAATGAAAATATTTAAGTGAACACAAAAGAGATGATCCTTTTGGGAAAGGATCACTAGAAATCATTTCCAAGTGCTTTGAAACAGGGATAGGCTTTATAACCATAGATACAGCATGGAACCATGGCCAATGAAGACAGCGTAATGAAAAACCACTGTTCAAAAAGATGTTTCCAATGATGCAAAAGTCAAACCTCACTTTTCATACAGCGGCCTGACAGTTACTACTTTCGACTACAAAAAGGAAGTAGGATGACTGTATTCTAATATGAGAGATAAAAAGATAATGGTGTGGTTTCAAAGATACCTATGTTCAAAATAATTATTCAAGAAGAGATAAAAAGCTACAAAAGGATATACAGTTAGCAGACAAATGACACAATGTAACCAGTGAGTCTCTGAGTATGTATATGTATAAAATCATCCTTCAATCCTTCATTAACCCATAGAAAGTAAATCTTAGGAGTTATTTTGTGCAATAAAACACTCCCCAAAGTAGAATATATGGAAAATATTTTTTAAAAGATTTTGAAGCCAAGTAATTTTGGGAATTGACAAAATTAACTGTAGAAATTCATAGAGTAAAGAAAAATGATGAATCTCCAAGACAGAACTAACCTGAATCAATTCTCTTAAATGAAATTAATCTTTTTCTCCTTCTCTCCTTCTCTAATAGATCAAGATTTATTTTTGGGAGATGCTGGTTATATCAAAAAGTCAACCACTTGCCTGAAGATAATATTTACATCATTTTTGTATATGTAATAAATGACTTGATTTTTTACTTTTTAAAAATACATAGTATACTGTGTTGGATTGGGTTCTCTAGAGAAACACAAAAACCAGCAAAGTGTATATATATATTTATAGAGAGAGAAAGAGAGAGAGAGATTCATCTTAGGTAAATGGCTCACAAGCGTGTAGAAGCCGACAAGTTCAAGCTGAAAAGTTCGTCTCTGGAGGAGGATGGGGCCCGGAGCCGCCTGGCTTTCGCACGCACGGCAGGAGAGTTCAAGCCACAAAGTTCGTCTCTGGAGGAGATGAGGCCCGGAGCCACCTGGTTCCCGTAAGCACAACAGAGCCGAGAGAATCAAGCTGGCACGCAGCACGCTGGTTGCTGTTCCCAACAAAGGATGAATCTGAAACCTCCAGGGCGAGCGGCGAGCCGCTCACTCAAGGAAGTATATAGTCCGGAATGCCATTCTTCCAGCTTGTCCTTGGAATAGCATTGCAAGCAGGCCACACCCCTGGGGAAACTCCCCTTGGGCAGACCGGCCGCTCAGAACTCAGTCATCTGATCCCATCATGGGAACCACCACTCACAACTGGAGTCCAGCCAAGTTGACACATCTTCAACTATCACATATACTTACACAGAATGGTACCTGAAAGACTGAACATCTTTGACTCCTCTGTCAGCTTCATTATGGAGAGTCTTGGGCCTCAAAGTAACATCATAGGAATCTAGGATTTTCCTAGTTAACTTTCTGCCATGGCAGATACAAAGAACAAAGAATCCTGATCTGAACCTCTTGGATGTTCTTGGTGATATAAGCGATATTCCTTGTCTTTGTAACACCACAAAGAAAAAAAAAAAAAACCCAACCCATTGCCAATGAGTCAATTCCAACTTATAGTGACCCTATAGAACAGTACAGAACTGCCTCATAGGGCTTCCAAGGCTGTAACATTTACGGAAGCAGACTGCCACATATTTTTCTCATGGAGCAGCTTGTGGGTTCGAAACGCCACCCTTTGGAGTAGCAGCCAAGCATTTAACCACTGAGCCACCAGGGCTCCCTATGTAATACAAAGGTTACTAATTTTTTTACTTCTCTTAATGCTTTATAGATGAAACCTTTGTCCAGAGATCATAAGCGTGGGCTGTCATAAGTCATCCTTTTATATGTAGGGTAATTAATCAATGCCTTATCAATAAGGACAGAGCAAATTTTTGTTAAATTAGAAACTGGAAAGTAATTGCTGACTACAGAAAAAGATGCTAGAATTTATTATCAGTAGTGTTTACTGACTATCTTTGTTTATTTGTCAGGAAAAAAAAAGGCGGTAATATTCCTTGAAGCAATCTGACTCTAAATTTAACTCTCTCCCTCTACTGAATGAATTATTAGTAATTTCAAGAATTTTGACTCAGAAGAAGTTTTGCAGCTAAGTTAAATAAATGTTAATCCTGTTTGAGATGAAAATATTGGGAAGTTCACTCATTAAAGAGTTAAACATTTGTGACAGATTTTTTTTTTTTTTTTTCCCTGAAATCTCTTTCTGGAAAGGTGTCAGTGTTCCCTGAGTTAGAGTTATGGTCTCCAATTCTTTCTCCACCTCCTTCTTTCCCGTTTGCCCTTCAAAACTTTGACGCAAGCAAAAGAAAAGGAAGTGACAGCCTTCAAGCCATTGTCTTATGATTTTCACACCTACATCCCACATTTCAAATATTTAAAGTGATCTTTTGTATCTCAGAGCCACGGAATTTCAACCCTGAGTACCTGCCTTTCAGAAGGTATGGTCAGTCTTTCTTTCTATTTTCCCTCTATTCTCCCCATCATTTCCTTCCATGTCATTTTTAACCACATTGCTACCCAGTTACTGTGTGTTCTCCCAATATCTTTCCTCTAGCTCCTTCCAGTGGTAAATCACAAATGTGCTGCAGACGGCAGAGATCTGGGACCATTTTGATGTAGCAGGAGAGCGATAGGGAGAAAACATGATACCTGTACTGAACCAAGTTCCTCTTGCTCCTGACTTAAAATTAACGGTGAGGTCCCAGCATAGCCTGAATCACAACAGCACGTTGTTCACTTGTGGGCAGCACTGTTCAGACGGGCCAAAGTGGAACAGTTTCTGAAACATGTGGATAAACATTT
Organism: Orycteropus afer afer; assembly: GCF_000298275.1. Taxonomy (NCBI): domain Eukaryota; kingdom Metazoa; phylum Chordata; class Mammalia; order Tubulidentata; family Orycteropodidae; genus Orycteropus; species Orycteropus afer. Next base: position 21,016,196 of record NW_006921596.1, on the reverse strand, counting down.
CTAAACTCTGGCAAACATCCAGCAACACTCTTCCATAAAGAATCTGATCTGCACATTTCCACAAATGGAAGCATCCCTTGAGCTCTAGGGAAAACAAAGCGCTCTAATAATGGCAGCAGGTGTTTTTACTAATGATCTTTTAACGGCATTTTTGATGGTTTTAATTAAACCCTACATATTTTTCTTGCAAAAATAAAGGGCAAATGGTTTCTAAGGCAAAATAAATAGTGTTTTAAAGGATCCACGGTAAGAGGGAAAATGCAAACTGCAAGTTGTCTCATTAAAGAAAAGCAAGCAATGCCAGGTAAAGTCTACCTCAGATCACTGAGAGGTGAGAAATCAAACCATTATGCTAAATGCTATGTTATGTTATATGTTATGTTAGATGCCTTTGAGTCATTTCCGACTCATAGCGACCCCATGCACAGCAGAACGAAACACTGCCCGATCCCGTGCCAGCTCCATGATCCCTGCTATACTTGAGCCCATCATCGCAGCCACTGTGTCAATCCATCACGTTGAAGGTCTCCCCCTCTTTCACTGACCCTCCACCCTACCAAGCATGACATCCTTCTCCAGGGAATGGTCCCTTCTGACAACATGACCAAAGGAGGTGAGAAGTAGTCTAGCCATTCTCACTTCCAAGGAGCATAAAGGAGATTAAAAGCCAGGAACTGGACAGAGGAGCAGTCAGCTGCAGGCATCCAGGTGAGGAGAAAGAACCCACGCATGCCCAAAGCAGGAGGGTGGGAGAGTGGGAGAAAGGGGATTAAAAGCCAAGATCCTGGAGAGAGTGCTAAACGCTACTGTTAGGAAAAAAGATTTGATCTATTCATTTGAAAAGAACCTGTCATTTTACCCCTAAGCCAATAAGGAACCCAGTACATATATTTACACCCTAAAATATTTTTTGTTAATATATGAAGAATATTGAAGTCTGAACAATAGTGTAGCTTAAATAGTAAAGAATGTAGTCCTGAGCATTGTGCTCTTATAAAGAACAATCTATATGGAAACAAGGAAGAATCAACGGCAGTTGGAAAATTTGGCCTTGGTGACAGAAATAATGCTGGAGAGGGCATGACAGAATTTTGCAAGACCAATGACATATTCATTGCAAATACTTTCTTCAGCAACACAAACAATGGCTACACATGTGGACTTCATCAGACAGAATACACAGGAATCCGTGTAGTCAAACGGATTGACTACATCTGTGGCAAGAGGCGATGGAGAAGTTCAATATCTTCTGCCAAAACCAGGGCCAGGAGCTGATTGTGGAACAGACCATCAACTGCTCATATGCAAGTTCAACATTCAGTTGAAGACAATTAAAACGAGTCCACAAGAATTAAAATAAGACCTTGATAATCTCTCTCCTGAATTTAAAGACCATCTAAAGAACAGATGCATTGAACACCAATGACCAAAAACCAGAGGAACTCGGGGATGACATCAGGAACATCATCCATGAAGAAAGTAAAAGGTCATTAAAAAGATGAGGAAAAAAAGAAAACATCAAAATGGATGTCAGAAGAGACTCTGAAACTTGCCCTTGAGCAGAGAGCACCTAAAGCAAATGAAAAAGTTACAAGATAAAGGAGATGAACAGCAGATTTCAAAGAGCAGCTCGAGAAGACAAAATCAATTATTATAATGCAATGTGCAAAGAGCTGGAGTTAGAAAGCCAAAAGGGAAGAACATGCTCGGCATTTCTCAAGCTGAAAGAACTGAGGAAAAAATTTAAGCCTCGAGTTGCAATATTGAAAGATTCTATGAGGAAGATACTGAGTGATGCAGGAAACATCGAAAGAAGATGGAAGGAAAACACAGAACCACTGTACCAAAAAGAATTGGTCAATGTTGTTTTTGTTAGCTGCCATTGAGTCGTTTCTGACTCACAGTGATTCTATGTACAACAGAAGGAAACACTGACCAGTGCTGTGTCCTCCTCACAATCCTTGCAATGCTGGACCATGGAGCCCATGGTCACAGCCACTGTGTCAATCCATCTTGTTAAGGGTCTTACTCTTTTCTGCTGACCCTCTACCAAACCAAGCATGATATCCTTCTCCAGGGACGGATCCCTTCTGGCAACATGACCAAAGTACATGAGACAAAGTTTTGCTTGCCTCTAAGGAGCATTCTGGCTGTACTTCTTCCAAGAC
>NW_006921596.1:20957567-21013928 GCF_000298275.1 Orycteropus afer afer | reverse complement strand
GCAATGCTGGACCATGGAGCCCATGGTCACAGCCACTGTGTCAATCCATCTTGTTAAGGGTCTTACTCTTTTCTGCTGACCCTCTACCAAGCATGATGTCCTTCTCTCGAGACTGGTCTCTTCTGACAACATGACCAAAGCAGGTGAGATGAAGTCTGGCTGTTCTTGCCTCTAAGGAGCATTCTGGCTGTACTTCTTCCAAGACAGTTTTGTTCATTCTTCTGGCAGTCCATGGTATCTTAAGTATTCTTCACCAACACCACAGTTCAAATGCATCAATTCTCCTTTGGTGTTCCTTAAGCCTTACCTAGCTTTCACATGCATATGATGCAACTAAAAATACCGGGGCCGACTCGATGGCACATAACAACAACAACAACAAAAATACCATGGCTTGGGTCTGCTACTTCTTAGTTCTCAAAGTGACATCTTTGCTTTTTAACACTTTAAAGAGATCTTTTGCAACAGATTTCCCTATGAAATATGGCATCTGGTTTCATGACTACTCCTTCCGTGGGCATAGATTGTGGATCCAAGTGAAACAAAATCCCTGACAACTTCAATATTTTCTCCATTTACTTAGATGTTCCTTATTACTCCAGTTGTGAGGATTTTTGTTTTCTTTACATTGAGGTGTAATCCATATTGAAGGCTGCAGTCTTTGATCTTCTAATGAGATAAAAGAGACTTAAAGTCTTCTTCACTTTCTGCAAGCAAGGTGTGTCAGTTGCATATCACAGGTTGTGAATGAGGTTTCCACCAATTTTGATGTTGCATTCTTCTTCATACAGTCCAACTTTGTGGGTTATTTGCTCAGCATACAGAATACCAGAAAGATATTTGTTGTTGTTGTTGTCATTGAGTCATCTCTGACTCATAGTGACCCTATGCACAGCAGAACAAAACACTACCCAGTCCTGCGCCAGCTCCAAGATGCCTGCTATACTTGAGCCCATCGCTGCAGCCACTGTGTCATTCCATCTCATTGACGGCCTTCTCCTCTTTCATCAACCCTCTACCTTACCAAGTATGACATCATTCTCCAGGGAATGGTGCCTTCTGATAACATAACCAAAGAAGGTGAGATGAAGTCTGGCCACTCTCAGTTCCAAGGAGCATTCTGGCTGCACTTCCTCCAGGACAGATTTATTAGTTCTTTTAGCAGTCAATGGTACTTTCAGCATTCTTTGCCAGCACCACAACTCAAAAGCATCAATTCTTCTTTGATCTTCCTTATTCATTGTCCAGTTCTCACACGCACATGAGGCAATTGAAAACATCATGGCTTGTATCAGGTGCACCTTAGTCCCCAAGGAGACATCTTTGCTCCTCAGCTCTTGAAAGAGGTCTTTTGCAGCCGACTTACCCAGTGCTATATGTCATCTGATGTCTTGACTGCTACTTCCACTAGCATCGATTATAGAATCAAGCAATGTGAAGTCTTTGACAACTTTGACAACTTCAATCTTTTCTCCATTTATCATAATGCTGCTTATAGGTCCAGTTGTGAGGATTTTTGTTTTCTTTATATTGAGAGTAATCCATACTGCAGATTGTACTCTTCGATCTTCATCAGTAAGTGCTTCAAGTCATCCTCACTATCAGCAAGCAAAGTTGTGTCATCAGCGTATTGTCAATGATTGTTATTGATTCTTCCTCCAATCCTGAAGCCACATTCTTCTTCATACCATCCAGCTTCTTGGATTATTTGTTCAACATAGAAATTAAGTATAGTGAAAGGATACAACCCTGACACACTCCTTTCTTGATTTTAAACCATGCAGTGTCCCCATGTTCTGTTCAAACAACAGCCTCCCATCTATGTACAGGTTCCTCATGAGTTCAGTTAAGTGTTCTGGAATTCCCATTCTTCTCAAAACATTGAGAATTTGTTATGATCCACACAATCAAATGCTTTTGCATAGTCAATAAAACACAAGTCAACATCTTTCTGGTATTCCTTGCTTTGAGCCAAGATCCATCTGACAGCAACTATGATATCCCTTGTTCCACGACTTCTCCTGAATCCAGCTTGCATTTCTGGAAGTTCTCTATCAATATACTGCTGCAACCATTTTTGAATTATCTCAGTAAGATTTTACTTGCATGCGATATTAATGATATTGCTCAACTATTTCCACATTCTGTGGGAGTGCCTTTCTTTGGAATGGGTATAAATATGGATCTCTTCCAGTCAGTTGGCCAGGTAGCTGTCTTCCAAATCTCTTGGCAAAACCAAGTGAGTGCCTCCAGTGGGGCATCTGTTTGTTGAAACATCTCAATGAGTATTCTGTGAATTCCTGGAGCCTTATTCTTCTGCAATTCCTTCAGTGCAGCTTCGACTTCTTCCTTCAATATCATTGGTTCTTGATCATATGCCACCTCCTGAAATGGATGAAGATTGATCAGTTCTTTTTGGTACAGTGACTCCGTATTCCTCCATCTTCTTTTGATACTTCCTGCATCATTCAATATCTTACCCATAGAATCTTTCAGTATTACAAATCGAGGCTTAAATTTTTCCTCAGTTCTTTCAGCTTGAGAAATGCCAAGCACGTTCTTCCCTTTTGGTTTTCTAACTCCAGGTCTTTGCATATTTTTTTAATAGTAATTGGCTTTGTCTGCTCTTTGAAATCTTCTGTTCATCTATTTTATCTTGTCATTTCTTTCATTTGCTTTGGCTACTCTCCATTCAAGGGCAAGCTTCAGAGCCTCTTCTGACATCCATTTTGGTGTTTTCTTTTTTTCTCATCTTTTTAATGACCTCTTGCTTTCTTCATGGATGACATTCTTAATGTCATCCCAAAATTCTTCTGGTTTTCAGTCATTTGTGTTCAATGCATCAAATCTATTCTTTAGATGATCTCTAAATTCAGGAGGGATATATTCCAGGTCATATTTTGGCTCTTGTGGACTTTTTTTAATTGTCTTCAACTTCAAGTTGAACTTGCATATGAGCAGTTGATGGTCTGTTCCACAATCAACTCCTGGCCTGGTTTTGGCTGAAGATATTGAGCTTCTCCATTGCCTCTTGCCACAGATGTAGTCAATCTGATTCCTGTGTACTCCATCTGGCAAAGTCCACATGTATAGCCGCTGTTTGTGTTGAAAAAAGGTATTTACAACGAATAATTTGTAATAGAATTACAAAATTCTGTCATGTAATCTCCAGCATTATTTCTGTCCCTGAGGCCAAGTTTTCCAACTACCAGTGATTCTTCTTTGTTTCCAACTTTTGCATTCCAGTCACCAGAGATAATTAACACATCTTGATTTCATGTTCGGTCAATTTCAGACTGCAGAAGTTGATAAAAATCTTCAATTTCCTCATCTTTGGCTTCAGTGGTTGGTGCATAAATTTCAATAACCATATTAACTGGTCTTCCTTGTAGATGCATGGATATTATCCAATCACTGACAGCACTGTACTTCAGGACACATCTTAAAACATCCTTTGCAATGATGGATGCCATGCCATTCCTCTTCAAATTGTCATTCCCAGCATAGTAGATCTTATGATTGCCTGATTCAAAATCCCCACAACCCGCCCACTTCAGCTCACTAATGTCTAGAATATCAATCTTTATGCATTCCATTTCATTTTTGACAGCTTCCAATTTTCCTAGATTCATACTTTGTACATTCCATGTTCTGATTATTAATGGATGTTTGTAGCTGTTTCTCAATTTGAGTGAGACCATGCCAGCAAATGGAGGTCTTGAAAGCTTTACTTTATCCATATCAGTAAGGTGGGTTCTACTCTGATGATGCAGCTCTTTCCCAGTCATATTTTGAGAGCCTTCTGACCTAAATGGCTCATCCTCCTGCACGGTATCAGATGGTGTTTCTGGGCTATTCATATTATTATTTGCCATCAAGTCAGACCCGACTCATAGCAACCCCTCCTTGGGTTTCTGAGGCAGTATCACTACAGAAGTAGATTGCCCAACCTTCCTTCTGAGGAGTGGCTGGTGAAGTTGCCTAGTAGTTTAACAGTGTTTCTCTGCTATTCATAAGGTTTTCCTTGGCAAATTCTTTAAGAAGTGGATGGCCTCTTCCTTCTTCCTAGTCTGTCTCAGTCTGTAAGCTGCATTGAAACCTGTGCTCCATGTGCAACCCCACTGCTGTTTGAAATACTAGTGGCACAGCCTCAAGCCTCACAGCAACACACCACCACAGTACGACAAAGTGACAGACAAGTTTGTCTCCCTTAGCTGTTTGAAACCTCTCCACCCTCCCCTTACCTGGATCCCTGCCACTTGCTCCCTCTATCCTGGTCCCCCTGGCTTTACTTTACTTTCCTCTTTGTTTTCCTGTCACTTGGGGTGTGAGGCCTGGGTCCCTCCCCTTACCTGGCTGCCTCTGCGGCTTGCTCGCTCTATCCTGGTCCTCTGGCTTTCCTTTCCTTTCCCCTCAACTTTCCTGCTACTTGGAGGATGGGGCCTAAGTCCCTGCCCTTACCTGGCTTCCTCCGCTGCTTGCTCACTCTGTCCTGGTTGCCCTGGCTTTCCTTTCCTTCCCCTCTGCTTTCCTGGGCAGTGGGGAGGGTAAAGAGGTTTAGAACAGCCAAGGGAGACAAACTTGTCTGTTAGTTTCTCATACTGTGGTGGCATGTTGCTGTGAGGCTTGAGGCTGTGCCACCAGTGTTTTGAACACCAGTGGGTTTGCACATGGTGCACAGGTTTCAATGCAGCTTACAGGATGTTTACCTATCCTTTATTGACTATGCAAAGATATTCAATAGTGTAGATCATAAGAAATTATAGATGATATTGTGAAGAATGGAAATCCTAGAACACTTAATTATGTTCATAAGGAACTGGCACATAGACCAAGAAGAAGTCTTTTAAACAGAACAAGGAACTACTGCATTGTTTAAAATCAGGAAGTATGTATATCAGAGTTGTATCCTTTCACCATATTTATTCAATCTGTATACTGAGCAAATAATGCTAACGTCACAAAAGAGATCCTTCTTGGCTGCCCAAATGGGTAATGCATCTACAATTAAAAAATAAATAAATAAATACATAAACTAGATTACGTTAAAACACTTGGTTTCCCCATCACACATAGTAAAAAATCCAAACTTTGCATTGTGTTATCCAGAAACCTCTATGTTCTGACTTCTGTGTCCTCCCAGTCTTCTATCCCTTGCTCCTATCCAATCCTCTGATCCTACCTCCATCTCCATCAAAGTTCCAGCAATATCCTATACTTTTAGTTTCAGTAAATATAAAGAAGTTTTATATTGATGTACAGTAATACTGCTTGGAATTCATTTCTCCACAAGTTTTATCTGACAATATCTTATGCATCTTTAAAAATCCTGATAAGATGTGTTTCTTACCTTTTCTCACCAGCCTTTAAGAAACTTTTAATAATTAAGGGCAGGTAGGATAAGCTGAAGATGTTGTTGTTGTTGTTATGTGTCCTTGAGTCAGACCTGACTCATAGTGACCCCTCCTTGGGTTTCCGAGGCAGTATCAGTATGGAAGTAGATTGCCCAACCTTCCTTCCAAGGAAGATGGATAAGAAATATAGAGGTTATTTTTTTTTTAATATTTTAATTTTTTACTATCTTTGTATTCATTATCTTCTTCAACTTATAAACCCATTGCTGTTGAGTTGATTCCAGTTCACAGGGACTCTATAGGATGGAGTAGAACTGCCTCATAGATTTTCAAAGACTGTAAGTCTTTATGAAAGCAGACTGCTTTATCTTTCTCTTGTGGAGTGGCTGGTGGGTTCAAACTACTGACTTTCAGTTAGTAGCCTAGTGTTTTAACCACTGTACCACCCGAGCTCCTTCTTCAAATTATAGTTTGTCTTATTTAAAATAAACCTAGCTGTTGAAATCTTCAAAGTCTAGAATATGTCATGGCTCATAAATGATAGATGTTCACTTTTCACTCACATAAAATTCTAAGATCATATTTTTTATTAAAGGCAGAGTCCTTTAAGAATGATTCAGGGACCAAACTCCCCCTCTTCCACCACCGATCTGGCCATCCACCAACGTCCACATGTGCCTTCCAAGATTGAAGTGTTCATGCACATCTAGTTGGAAAAAGAGAGACAGAGAGAGAAGGCACATGCACTTCCTCATAATCTTGCCCCTACACTTATCACTTCCACTCACAGTCTACTAGCAAGAAGTAGGCAAGTATTCTCACATAAATGTCAGTGGGCTGGAGATAGAATTCCAGCAGTGATTCTATGAGAGAAGAAACACAAATATGGATGGATAATTACAATCTGTCACATAGTTCATATTTTAATCAATAAAAGAGGCAACCTAGCTTTCTGAGGACATGTACTGAATCAAATTTCAGTCTACAATAATTCATTGTATTTTAAGAGACAAATATTAATACAAAATCTCAAATCAAGGATGGTAATTACCACTATTACTTCTTTATTTTTCTTTCTGAATTTCATAAATTTTTTCTTCCTCCACTCCAACAATTAATAATTGACCTGCTTTTGGGTCCCATTCACTGATCTGCATGTTCATCTTTACCATAAACTCAAAGCCCTAGAAAAGTGCCAAGATATATTTAAAGAGGACACGGGTCTCAAGGCAAGATGTATATGAACAGAACCTCATCAAAAACTCAAAGTTGTAATGATACTACTTTATAATGCACCACAAAATTTTAGACCATTGGTCCATTTTTTCATTGAGAATACTTGACCATGAAGATCACCACTGTGTTGATGCTATTTCCCAGCAGATGTATAAGTGTCATATCAAGCTCAGAATCAGAAAAAAAACCTTACCTGTGTGTATATTATTTAGCATCAGAACATTTCTGCTCAGAAATGAGGATGCTGCTCTTCAAGATTTAGAAAAATACAGTGTCATCCCATAGCTCTCCATGGAAATGGAAGAGTCTAGTATCCTGAACGATACACAGCAGAATAATCCAAAATCCATTTATACTGGGATTTACATTTCTATGTTTTCCTTTGTTGTCACTGCACATTTGCTTTCCTAATCTTCTTTTCGCTAACTGTAATGGTAACTGTGCTTTATTCTCCCAAATGAGAGATGACAGCAAGAGGCATACTTAAGTGATCTCACTGGCATATTGAATGAGTTGGATTTAAATTTAACATAAAAAGTCACATAATATTAGAACTGGAAGAGCTCTTAGTAATAATTTAATCTGACCTCTTCATTTGTACATAAAGGCAAACTAACACTCAGAGATATGTATTTGCATCCATCATTTATAGTGGTTTGTACCTGTTCTCTCGGTGTAATTATCAATAATAGCATGCCTACATATTCTCAAAGATATACAGATTGCCCATGACCATGTATAGGGTTAGCAGACAATGTTTCCACATGTGTATTTATGTGTGTGTGCTATAAGAAATTCGGGGTGTAGAGTAGAGCTGACAAGGGGCAAGATTGTGGTGGCTTCTTGGCAACAGCCAGCTACCCAGAGGGAGTGAGTAGTTGGACTTGTGGGCTCAGGACCATGGTCACAGGAGACATCAAAATCAATTGGTATAACATACTGGACAAAAATATTGTTCTACATCCTCCTCTGGTGAGCAGTGACTGGGGTCTTAAAAGATTGCAAGTAGCCATCTAGATGCAAGGATGGGTCTCTCCTCATTCAAAGCAAAGAAGAATGGAGAAAACCAAACATACATGGAAACAATTAGTCCAAGGGACTGGTAGACCATGCAATCCTCAGTCTATATGACCATGAGTCCAGAAGAACTAGATGGTGCCTGGCTTTCACTGTCAATCACTTGAAGAGGGATTGATGCAGGAGATCCTAGATAAAGTGGAAGAATAATGTAGAACAAAACTCAAAATTAAAAAAAAAAAAAAGAAGAAGAAGAAGAAGACCAGCTTTGTTCATCTGATAGAGCCTAGAGCGATCACTTAGACTATGGACTCTAGTTACCCTTCAGGTCTGGAACTCAAACACTCTTGTGGCTTCCTGCCAAACACTAGACAGGCATATGGGGTGAACATTTACATCAGGCAGATAGACTCCTCGGTGCAATGAGGAGAACAGAAGGGCAGTGTTTGCACAGGGAGATAGCTGGGGGGGGGGGAGTGCATGGAGGGAAGTACACAGGAAAGAGGTAACTACAGGGAGGAAGTGAGAAGAGAGGTGTTATATTGTGGGGAATTGCAGTCAATGTCATGAAACAAAATGTATGTGAACTGCTATATGGAAAATAAATTTGCTCTGTAAACTTTCACTGAAATCACAATAAATTTTTTTTTAAATTAAAAGTTTTAAAATGTAAAAAAAAAAAGTCTACAGATTTAGAAAATGAATCAGATGTTCATATAGTCCTTATCTCTTTTGGTGTTGTAGATATCTTAGATAATATTATACCAATTCAAACCTTCTTCCCATTAAAAAAAAAATGCATAGATACACATACATAAAATATATGGATACAGCTTACCAGCCATTCCAAATCAAGCAATTCTTTTTCTTCTTATAAAAATATATACATAACACACCATTTTCCAATTCAACATTTTTCACATGTACATTTCAGTGATACCAATTGTAACAATCATACTGTGTAACCTTTACCAATACTAAGCTAAGAACTTTTGATATAAATATCAGAGCCAATAAAACCATACTATTCAATTTCTGTGTGCTGTTTACACAGCTGGGTAACCAATGCTACTTATTAAATCTCCAGATCCCAGTTAGGTGGGTCTCATTATATCCACAAGACAGGAGACTAGGCTAAGGAGTGCCAAAGTATGGAGTGTCAGAGTCAGAACTCGAGCATTCAGAGTCAGTGACCTTTGGTCACCAAAAGAGGTGCAAAGCTTAGGGTTCCATATATAGGCTGTTGATTCTTATTTTCCATGACACTTACTATCTGATGTGACCTCAGGTGAGTTGCTTAATTTTCCTAATTTTTAAAATGGAGATGATAGTAGAAGTAATACCTATTTCATTCTGATTAAATAAGTTATCAGGAATGCTTGGAAGAGTGCTTATAGTAACCTTTCAACATATGTTAGATATTATTACTAAGCAATATTGCTTCTGTGCAATTCCATATACATGACTAAGTGGACAATTCAGGATACTATTACACGATCCAATTCAAAAGTTCCAAAATAAAGGAGAATCTATTCACAGTACTCATGTATTCTCAAAGTATGTTGTCTTGTAAAAAAATATGGCATACATCACATATATAGAGAGAAGACTGAAAAGTGTGAAACTACAGGTATGTATCTGGTCATCTTCAGAAAACTTCACAAAGAAGTTTTAGAGAAAGGTATCAAAGTACCTTGCAACAAATATGCCATCATCATGCAATCTTCCTTTCAAAAAACATTAGCAACTTCCGTGGACCATCAACATTCAAATTCTGATAATGCACTGTCATCCTTTTTTCCTAGTGTTATTTTCCGCTGTGTGGGGTACAATATAACTAACTATCTCAGTCTACAGATTAAAAATGTCAAAATAAAGGTCTAAGGTGTCTGTCAGTGGCTTGAAGTATTCATTGGCTGGAGTTTACTTATTTGTTTATAAATAATAATGAACTTATACATTTTTTAGCCAGAGTAAAGTATCCATTTAAATATAGAACCATTTTCTTTACCACAGACTCCTGAAAGGCAGAGAGATAATGTTCTAGTCAAATTAAATCCTTACAGATTCATGCAGATTCTTCATTTCCTACAAATACCAGAATGCAATTTTGGATTTTTTCTGATTTTGGACTCTTATGTGCAAATAACAGAGGTCTTACTTTAAATTGCTTTAGCTAAAAGGATGCAGAGGGGGGTCTTTATTGATTGACCACAATGGCTTTGGGGAAACCAGGTAGTGCTAGTTTCTGTATGTTATTTTACCTCTCTCTTGCACTTGCTTCACTCTTACTGGATTTTTTTCTCCTCAAACCATCAGAACGTCACTCAAAATACCTTCCTAATTCCCATTTCTGATTATAGTATCATTTATTAATATAAGAGTTCCTAGAAAATAAATTAAAAAAAAAAAAGAAAGAAACCACCCATCTGTCAATTTGTGAACAGTGGTTTGGAGGTTGCTATGATGCTGGAAGCTATGCCACTGATATTTCCAATACTAGCAGGGTCATCTATGGTGGACAAGTTTCAGTCCACCATGGATGACCCTGCTAATATTTAAAATACTTCTTGACCTACTTGAGAAATGTCTCTTTAGTTGGGCTTGGCAGAGCTTGATGTATAAATCAGATAGTAACAGAAGTCATACTTTGCAGTTAAGATAGATGAGGAAGAAAGGCCCAGTGACCTATGTCCAAAATTAGCCAATGAAAACCCTGTGGATAACAACAAAAACATTGTCCAATATAGTACAAGAAGCTGAGCCCTTAAGATTGGAAGACATAGTAGATTAAACAACAGATTGAAGCATCCCGCCAATCAGGAAGATGGTGTGGGAGCTGCGAATGTTTGGCTTTGTCATATGTGGGGTTGCCATGAGTTGGAGCAGACTCAGTGGCAGCTAAAAACAAAAACAGGAAAGAAAAAAATGTTGCTGATATTTCAGCACCCACAGTAAACAAGTAGGTGGAGATAAGGAAAAGGAACAGTGTTTTGATTACTTAGTATTCCTCTGACAGGAATATACCACAAATTGGATGGCCTTAACAAACAGGAGTTTATTCTCACAATTTGGAGGCTTTAAGTCCAAGTTCAAAGTGCCAGGCTCTAGGGGCTGGGGAAAGCCCTTCAACCTTGGAGTCCAGCTCTGCCTCCTGCTCCCAGCACACTTGAGCTAGAGGCATTTCTTCACTCAGACAGCTGCCGGCTGCTGAGGCTGACAAACCCAAGGTTGACAAGTAAAAAGGCACAGTCCCGATGTTACCAAACCACACAGCAGGCCAATAATTCAAGTCCATTGCAAGTCTCAAGGTCGACAGAGCATGGCAGGCTGCTGAGCAATGGCAAGGCTACATGCAGGGTTCAAGAGTGCCATCAGCTAGAGACCATTCCCAAAGTTACTTTTTATATATGAGAAGCAGACCACATACCCAAAGCAGCTACTCAGCTGCTTGTGGTAGATCCCACCTTGGAGTTGACTGCCAGTCTCTAGAAAAATAGGATTTAATATATATATATTTAATTCCACTATAGATTGCTTTGGTAGCATAGTGGCTAAAGCACCTGACTGCTAACCAGAAGGCTGGCGGTTCAAACCCACCAGCCACTCCTCGGAAGGAAGGTTGGGCAATCCTACTTCCGTAGTGATACTGCCTCGGAAACCCAAGGAGGGGTCGCTATGAGTCGGGGCCGACTCGACGGCACATAACAACAACAATAGATTGCTTTGAAATGCTTTATTTCACACACAATCACAATAATTATTGATGGGATATCTAAGAGTTCATTAAAAACCTTTCTTTCTTTGAAATCTTTTGTACCTGCTTGAAATGTACTTTCTTTAGTTCAATTTAATGTTTCATTTATCAGAAATCATAGTCTTAATAAAGAACCTTATAATGTGAATTGTAAGCAACTGTCAAAAATAAGAAACCCAAGTAGTTAAATACAAATTAAAGCAGCAAATCAAGTGAGCTGAATACTTGCACCACTTTGTAGCGAAGCAAAATGTCTCTGGGTAAAGTCTAAACTAAAAGAAGGTTATGACAAAAGAAATTTCTGAGATCTTTAGAATTCATCAAACTTCTCATTCATTCTCTCTTTTTTCTCCAAATCCTAAAAGGATCTGATTACCCTCCAACACCAAAACCCAAACCCATTGCCATTGAGTCAATTCTGATTCATAGCAAGCCTATAATTGTTTCCAAGGCTATAATATTTATGGAAACAGACTGCCACCTCTTTGTCCAACAGAGTGGCTGGTGGGTTTGAATCATCAGCCTTTTGGTTAGCAGCCAAGCACTTAACCATTGTGCCACTGAGAAGCCTTAACCAGCAAGCAAGATTGAAAATGAAATCTAATAAACTTAATATATCTTTAGGTATAGAATTCAGATAAAGGCAAGGGCTTTCTAGAATCCACAGTAAACAGTTATTATATAACTGATTCTATGTTCCTGAAACAAGCATCGTCCCTGCCATCAAAAAGTTTCCATTTCCTCATGAGAAGGCAGAGAAATAAGCTAACAACTGCCATTAAAAGTTCGGTCCTGCTAGGACAGAGAAAGGAACAAGGTGTCAGGGAAGAACACAAGGGAGTGATCACTTCTGTCTTTGGATGTTGAGCATGTCTTCATGGAAAAGGTCATGATGTGTGAGCAAGTTGCTTGGAATAGAAAGTTTCTAGGAAAACAAGACAGTACGATTCAATCATGTAGGAGGAATACCAAGCAGGTTTGAAAGGAGTTGACCTACTTGGGAAATGTCTCTTTAGTTGGGCCTGGCAGAGCTCAGTGTATAAATCAGATAGTAACAGGAGAATAATCTACAAAGGAATTTTTTCATTCATTCATTCTTCATTATTCACTTAAACTTTCATGTAGTACTCTCTCTTCCTAGGTGCTAAAGTTAGGCTTTGGAGATACAGTGATGAAGAGAGCTCATCTCACAATATGGTAGGATAGTAAGAAGCACAGATAAATAGCCATCATCTGATGTGTTTGTGTTTGTTGTGGAGGAAGGTATCAGAATCTATAAGGTACAGAGGAAGGGATAACTAACTTAACACCAGGCCACATACAAAGGGAATATTTGATCTGGCCTTTAGAGGAGGATTTGGCTTTCACTTACACAATGGAGCCAAGGAGCTGACAGTGGGAAGCAGTGTAGGATCCTCTCTCACAGGATTCTCCAAACACTAAATTGTAAGTAATTCCTGTAAACTGAAAGACTGCCACCTGTCTTTTGGAAGTAGTAAAATTAACAGAATAGGTAAAGCTCTTTGAAGCAAAATTAGAGCAGGAATATACAATGATGAAGTCTATTTAACATCAACATACTTCCTAATGTCCATCAACTATAGAAAAGACCAGTTATGTTACAGATACCAGGCCCTTCCAGGCATCCATGCTGTGTATGTCAGAAGTAATTGTCTAGGGGACTTCCCCTCATCCCTTGGCTTGTCAAAAGCCTCTAAATAATTGTTTCTTTTCTCACTAAATATACCCACCAGCTTATGGACATCAACAGCAAAATACAGGAAATAGAAAATCATCGCAGAGGCTTTGAATATTGAGACATTATCAAACATGATATAGGTCAAGAGATCTGAGGCTTTTGGGATGCAACAGGGAATTGCCTGCTGGTCAAGATATGATTCAAGTTCAATTACTAACTCAAAGCTTGATTAATCACTCCTGGAACAAATAAACAAATAAAAAGAATAACACACACCATGTCTTCCCTTGATTATGAAAGAGTAGTTAATTCCATTTGCCTTGACAGGTGATTAACCAGACAGAAGAAAACAATCTCAAAATGCTATTAGAAAAAGTTCAAAGAATTGAGATTTGCTGAGTTTAACAAAGGGAGACTATTCTAATCTCACCTCTGTGGGTTTGCAAAACACCTGCTATGTGTTCCACACAGAATGTTAAAGACTATATACCAAATAGATGTAGTGTTTGTGTCAGTGTTTTGGATTTTGTTTCCATTTTTGTGAAGCAATTAGCAACTACATGTCCTTGGAATTTAAGAGGGCCCGTATAAGGAGCTGCTATCGTGTGTGACATTAAACGTGATCGTAGAGAGAACATTCTTATCTCATGATCTGGGAATATACGAGAGGCTAAAACAATGTGAATCCTCATTTTCCTCTGAACAGCAGATAGCTCTGTTTTGTTATAAAAAATACAGATCACTCAGCATAACGAGAATTGGCAAAGGTACGTTTCTCTGTGCACATATTTCTCCTACTGCTTTCCAACCCCTGCATCTGGGTCTTTGGAACTTTCTCCCCATCATCAATAGAGATCATTCATAAAATTAGAAATGCTTGCATAGCCCTGGTGGCACAGTGGCTAAGCACTCAGCTGCTGACCACAAGGTTCAAAGCCACCAGCCCCTCCACAGGAGAAAGATGTGGCAGTCTGCTTCCATACAGATTCACAACCTTGGATACTTCATGGGGCAGTGCTACTCTGCCTTACAGAGTAGCTGTGAGTCAGAATCAATTCAATGGCAATGGGTTTGGTCTGGTGTGGGTATCTCGTAGAGCCCTTATGCTAAAATTGATCAAGGAGGTGATGCAGGCAGCCTCCTTTGATGAATATTTTATTGTGCTTCAGGTGAAAGTTTACACAACAAATTAGTTTTCATTCAGTAATTCACACATGAATTGTTCCATGACATTGGTCGCTACCCCTGCAATGTGTCAGTGCTTTCCCAGTTTCAGAGTTCTCCATTTTCATTTGTCTGGTTTACCTGTCCTTTCCTGTCTTCACATCTTTACTTTTGGCCAAAAGGTGCCCTTTTGGTCTAGCATAGTTTATTGTTCTAAGGAGCCCAATCTTCACGGGCATTACTGTTTATTATATAGACCAGTCTATTATCTGGATAAGAGGCGGTCTCCAGGAGTAGCTTCAATTCCATGTTCAAACGATGACTTAGGGCAATAGCCTCAAGGGTTCCTCCAGGCTCCATCAGAACAGTAAGTCTGGTCTTTTTAAAGAATTTGTGTTCTGTTCCACATTTTTCTCCCATTCTAACCATGACCTTCTATTGTGTCCCTTGTTAGAATGGTCCATACTGGTAGCCAGGCACCACCTAGTTGTTCTGGTCTTAGGCTAGAGGAGGCTGTAGCTCCTATGAACCATTAGTCCTTTGGACTAATTGCTTCCTTGATTCTTTGTTTCTGTTCACTCTCCTTTGCTCTGGGTGGAAAGAGACCACTGGTTGTAACTTAGATGGTCTCTTGCAACCTTTTTAAGGTCTCAGATGCTACTCAGCAAACTAGGATGTAGAACATTGTCTTTATGTACTATGCTATGCCACTCGATCCAGATGTCCTCCGAGACTATAGTCCTTAGACTTCAAGCCCAGTAGCTCAGTCCTGCAAGGTGCTTGGTTATGTTTAAGAAGTCTCCATAGCTGTCTCCCCTACATGCCTATATGAATATGCCTGCTTGTTGCTGTTTTTAGGTGCCATTGACTTAGTTCTAACTCATAGCAACCTATGTACAACAGAACCTATGTAACACTAGCCAGTCCCATACCATCCTCACACTCTTTACCAGGCTTAAGCCCATCATTGCAGCCACCGCGTCAATTCAACTCATTGAGGGTTTCCCCTTTTTTGCTCACCCTCTACTTTACCAAGCATGATGTCTTTCTCTAGGGATTGATCCCTTCTGACAATATGACCAAAATAAGAGAGAGAAAGTCTGGCCATTCTCACTTCTAAGGAGCATTCCAGATGTACGTCCTCCAAGACACATTTGTCTCTTCTTCTAGGAGTCCATGATATATTCAATACTCTTTGCCAACACTACAATTCAAAGGCATCAGTTCTTCTGCGGTCTTTATTCAACCACCAACTCTCACATGCATATGAGGCTATTGAAAATATCATGGCTTAGATCAGGCACACTTAGTCTTCCAAGTGATATCTTTGCTTTTTAACACTTTAAATAGGTCTCTTCAGCAGATTTGCCCGATGCAATACGTCATTTGATTTCTTCACTGCAGCTTCCATGAGTGTTGATTGTGAATCCAAGTAAAATGAAATCCTGCACAACTTCAAACTTTTCTCCGTTTATTTTGATGCTGCCTATTGGTCATTATAAGGGCTTCTGTTTTCTTTATGTTGAGTCATAATCCATACTGTAAACTGTTGTCTTTAATCTTCATCAGTAAATGCTTCTAGTTATCTTCACTTTCAGCAAGCAAGGTTGTGTCATCTGCATATCTCAGGTTGTTAATGAGTCTTCCTCGAATCCTGATGCCACATTCTTCTTCATATAGTCTAGCTTCATGGATTATTTCCTCAGCAGACAGAATGAATAAGAATGGTCACTGGATACAACCCTTACACACATCTTTCCTGATTTTAAACCATTCATCATTGTTCCCTTGTTCTCTTCAAAAGACTGTCAGATGGTCTATGTACAAGTTCCTCGTAAGCACAATTAAGTATTCTGGAATTCCCATTTTTTACAATGTTATCCATAATTTGTTATGATCTACAATCATATCTATCTATGCATGCAGGTATAGTCCTATATGCCCACCCACCCCTATTTAGCATACGTATAATGCATGTAGCTTTAAAAGTCCAATTTACTTTCTAAAATGGTCATTAAAGAAAACACTGAGGAAATGGCTAATTTTTAAGCTCATAAAATAGTGCTTAGAACATAAATATTGTTACTATTATCATTAAGGTATTATTATAACTGTTATTTTTTTATTACTTAGCAGTCAGAGTGTTAGAAACAGCTTTGAGAGATCTTAGCAAAAGACCAATATAAATTACTATTTTCTCAAATAGAACATTTTGTAATAACAGATTACTATTATCACAGTAAGAGCTCTGGTAGCATAGTGCCTAAGGCACTCGACTGCTAACCAGAAGGCTGGCGGTTCAAAGCCACCAGCCACTCCTCGGAAGGAAGATGGGGACCAGCCACTCCTCGGAAGGAAGATGGGGCAATCTACTTCCATAGTGTTACTGCCTGGGAAACCCAAGGAGGGGTCGCTATGAGTTGGGTCTGATTCAACAGCACATAACAACAACAATAATTACCACAGTGTTTCCAACAGGCTCATTGTAATGTAAGTTCATGAGTTAGATTAGGAGTAGGCAAACTTCCTTCTATAAAAGACCAATAATAAACATTACAGACAAAGAGATAATGTCCTCAACTCTGAGCAGCTGCTCTTGCCAAATATCTAAAAGTCTTTTTTGTATTTTCACATTTAAATGTGTAAACACCAGTGTTAGCTTGTGGGACATAGAAAAATGGGCAGTGAGCTGGATTGGGTCCACAACCATCTTAGGGATGGTACACGACTTATTGTGTGTTTCAAGTCTTTTTCATAGATAACTTATTCTATATATTAATAAGAAAAGATATGGCTTGCATCATTTTCATTTCATGAACATTTATAAAAACTGTTTATAACACCAGTGTTTCAACAATAATTCAGTTTGAGAAATGCCAGTTTAAACACTATAAAAATACTCTAATTTTTCTTACTATTTCTTTTATTCTCACAATGAAAGATTTCTTATAAAAAATATAAATTTATTAATAATCAAATAGGTAAATGCCTGAAATATATTAATTCCTTCAGGAAATCACCTAACCTGTGTGCATCCTTGCGGCCCACATCTTAGGGAGTTCTAAAAATTCTGAGTTGAAAAAATGTTTCATATGGAGCAACTGGGATAAAGGTTCCAGGACTCTAGAGTTTTACATACTGTACCTTTCATGGTTTATTCCCAGTGCTTAGTGCAATGAAGAATTACTAGACTGGGTTTCTTTTTTTCTTATAGTGTTGAGATTTATTGTTTATTAAACAGATATTTTGTTCATTATTCTATAGCTAGGGACTAGAACAGTACCTGGAACATGGTAAACATACGTAAATATTTTTGGTCCCTTCCATCAGGAACTAACATTTTTGTGTGGATGACAGGCAAATACAAGAGCAAATAATCCAGGAGGAGGAGGAAGAGGAGGAGAATGCAGAGGAAGAGGAGGAGGAAGAGGAAGAGGAAAAGAAGAAAAATTTTTAAGTAAAGGAAACCAACAAGGTGCAGCACTAGCTGATAATCAAGGCAAGTCCTCTTTGGTTAGCGGCCGACGAAAACTTCTTTAGGGACATGGCATTCGGATGAGGCCCTGATGAATAAGAAGGAAATTATTCCAAAGTAAGGGATAGCAAGAGCAAGTCCCAAGGCAGAACTTTGTGTGTTCAACCAATTGTCAGAAAGCCAGGCGACTCATGTGCGGGGAAGACGGGAGAGAATGGCATAAGACCAGAAGAATAAATAGGCAGGGCCTATGCAACATGGAATGCAACTCAAATATAACTGAGAAATATGAATACAATCCTTAGAACAGTGGGAAACCACTGAACAGTATTCAAGCACTTTAAGAGGTACAGTTTTGAAACATAATGAACTGATAAAACAATGAGTTCACTTAAAATTAGTATTGTTCTTCTTTTTCTTTTATTGCCATGAGATTTTACAGTAAGTCGAATGGCAAAAATAGCACTTAAAGAATCTGTTGGCTTTCCTGTGGACTCTCTATGTGTGTGAACACTCAAGATTGACAGTTTTGAAATCTCTGCTCACATGCCTTGTGAGGCTGTGCCATAATTTTAGTAATCACCATGGTGATTTAACCACTCTTACCAAAGTGGAAAAGACATTGTCGTCCCCCATGATTTCTCATGTTCTCAGCACTGACAGTGTTAGGCAGGGGGAAATAATCCCCAGTTTAGAATCACTGTGCAGATCTTAGCCCCTCTGGGAAACTATGGTGTTAGTTGTTGTCACGCCTCTTGACATTAACGATAACTCCTTTGAGCAGCCTTTAGCACTGCAGATTATAATGACCACAAACTGCTAGCATCTAAGGTCAAAGCCACAAAAAAAAAAAAAAATTTCTCTCACTGTCTCAGGTGTTCCCAATATAACATAATCCATTCACTCATTCAACAACTATTTTGGAGAACTGTGCTGGATGCTAAAACTTCACACTGAACATAAAACCCATTGCCATGAGTTGACTTATATGAGTTATGATTTATACAAGATATAACGACCCCATAAGACAGAGTTCACCTGACTTCCACATCTCCACGTCCATCATTGTGAAGCACTGCCTCTTACTAGTGTAACATACCTTAATTATTGACCCTTTTTTCTCCCATCTGTGACAGGAAGATAATCATATCTAACTCATAGAATTCATGGAGAAGTTCATGCAATAATACATAAAGTACATAGTCCCAGTGCTTGCTTAGTAAATGGTGGCTGTTGATAATGATAAAGAGAAAAGTACTAATAAAGAAAACTGGTAAAATGCTAGTAATGATAGTAGCTAGTAGTAGTAGTAGATTGCCCTGTCTGCTTTCCACAGAGCAGTTGGTGGGTTTGAACTTGAACCGCTAACCTTCTGGGTAACAGTCAAGTGCCTTATCCACTATACCACCAGAGCTCCTTAGTAGTAGGTGATAAGAGCAAACTACCCATGCATCTCAGAGGTGGTTGGGGAATACAGCTGTGAAAAGAATCTTAGACGAATGTTGAAGGTAAAGGCAAAGAATAAGGTAAATACTAAGTGAAAGGATCCCACGTCTCCACCACGACCATTCCAATCAGAGACTCTTCCTACAAAACCTCCTGCCTCTCAGCTTGTGTGAAGGAAGGCAGACATGAGGCAACACAGCCCACCATGACCAAGGAAAGTAGCTCATCTGGACTGAAGTAAGGACTCCAAGGGGGTGTAGCATCAACAGAATGTCCAGTACCTACAACAGCCTGCTACAGGCAGGGGTGTCCCAGGCATTGTTGGTGGATCCACATAGCAACAAAGTAAAATAAGATAAGCACACAAGAGCTTTTATCGAAAGGATGTTGACCACTGACATGCTTTTAGTGCGATTTAAAATTTCTCATAAGGTAGCCAACCATCCCTGTGTGCCTGGGATTCTTCCAGTTTTAACACTAAAAGCCCCACTTCTTGCAAAATCCCTTCTTGTTGTTGTTATTACGTGCTGTCGAGTCAGACCCAACTCATAGCAACCCCTCCTTGGGTTTCCGAGGCAGTATCACTACAGAAGTAGATTGCCCTATCTCCCCTTAGCAAATGAAAAAAATTGGTACTCTGACGTTCTCAGTTCACTAAGGAACTCTGGTAACTTAGTGGTTAAGACATTCGGTTGGTAACCAAAAGTTCAGCAGTTTGAATCCACCAGCTGCTCTGTGGGAGAAAGATGAAGCATTTTGCTTCTTCAAAGATTTACAGCCTAGGAAGCCCTATGGGGAAGTTCTACTCTGTCCTATAGAGTCACTATACTTTGGGATCAATGCAATGGCAGTGGGTGGGATATTGATTTACCTGGTGCCCTGGTGGCACAACAGCTAAGCACTTGGCTGCTAACCAAAACATTAGTGGTTCAAATCCACCAGCTGCTCCATAGGAGAACGGTCTGTCAGTCTGCTTCTGTAAAGAATACAGCCTTAACAAAGAAACGCTATGAGGCAGTTCCACTCCATCTCATACAAGTTCCTAGGAGTCACAATCAACTTAATGACAGTAGGTTTCTTTATACTGATTCAGTGTCTGAAAAACATTGTTCTTAATTCTTTTTGGTTTTGCAATTTATAAAATCACTTCAATTCTCTCCCCCTCTTTGAGATGATGTCCTTAAGGAAAACAGACATGGGCAGGAAACCAAAGAAAAAGACCAGTGAGCTAATTAAGGGAAAACCACCTCATGAGATGGGCACATTTATGTCATGGTTTTATTACTTCCCTGTTAGCTGCAACCCTCACAGCTTTCAGGGACAAACACCAAGACCAACCTGGAAACCTTCTAGCATGTGCAGAACAAAAATATCAGGCAAGAACAAATAAGCAATTCTGGTCTGGGAATGCAGTCTGGGATCTGCCCTTTCAAAGGGCAGCAGTCTAACAGCTTGTTAGTTAGCCTTTTGAAAGGCCAGCAACCAAGAAAGCAGACCACTGAGTGTGGGTCACTCCTCAAGAAAACAAGCCCCGCTCCTGTGGCTGTTTGCAATGCAATAAGAAGCTCCACTCCATGGATAAACCCAGTCACTCTCTGTCAGGGGCACCAGAATGGAATTTCAAAGCAATACTGTAACTCTACAGATGCTTAAACTGAATGCCAGTTTTAAAAGATTATATTCTAAGAAAATATGTCAAATTACCAAAAACAGACTTCATTACAAAGATGTTCATTTCAGGGTTATTTAGAAATCTGAAAACAGACCAATTTTTTGGCTACAACAAATGATTATATAAATAATACTATGCCAGCCACTCCTCGGAAGGAAGATGAGGCAATCTACTTCCATAGTGATGCTGCCTCGGAAACCCAAGGAGGAGTCACTGTGAGTCGGGTCTGAATCAATGGCAAATAACAACAACAGTACCTAAGACATTTGACTGCTAAACAAAAGGGTGGTGGTTCAAAGCCACCAGCTGCTCCGAGGAAGGAAGATGGACCAACCTACTTCCGTAAAGATTAACAGCCTCAGAAACCCAGTGGGAGTCACTTTAAGTCAGAATCAATTCAATGGTAGTGAGTTTGATTTTTTTTGGTTTTATATAACAGCTACAACAAAAATTAAGGTTCTTTTTTTTTTAAGAGCTTGTTTTACATTCAACATTACATGTACATTTAGTTTCACTCCCCATTTACCATGTCCAACCCTTACCCAGTCTCCTTCCCTCCCTACCCTGTAACCCTCCCCCTGTGTCCCTCATATTTATGCACTTCTATTTCTCCTGCATTTCCTCAATTTGAATGTTGGTCCTCTCGTGCCCTGTGGTCCATTGCTGTAAGGGATATATTGCCATAGAGTATGTGGGTGCATCCTCCTGGGTTGAGTGGCCTGCGTGTACATCTTGTTAACTATTAGGCTGAGAGCCAGCCCCTGGGGTACATTTTTTTCCAGGTGCAGAATGTATTCCAGAGCCATAGTATTGGGGGTCTCACCAGATTTCATCTGACCAGTAATTCTAGTCATTATTGAGTTTTTGGATTTTGTTCCACATTTTCCCTCCCACACTATCCAGGATCTCCAGATGTGATCCTTTCCTGAGTGGCTGGCATTGGTAGCCGGGCACCATCTAGTTCTTCTGGTCTCAAGGACTATTGTGTCCTACGGCTGGCTGATTGCTTCCAAATGTCGTTGTTTTTTTGCACTCTTCTTCACTTCCAATGCTAGGAGATCATTAGCTGCATCTTAGATGGCCACTTGAAAGCTTTTAAGATCCCAGTTGCTACTCACCAATGTAGGATGCAGAATAGGGCTTTTACCTATTTTGTTGTGCCAATTGAGTCTGGTGCCCCCCAGTACTACGTCATGAGATGATAGATTTATTGGATCTCTCTCCCATAGTGTCAGGGTGTCTGTGAAGGATTACTCAGTGTCTGTCTTCTATAGTTTCTGTAAGGACTACAGGTATTTTGTGTCACTGGTGTCTGTGCAAGATTAGCCTCAGCTGAATCTATCCTCGGTCTAGAGTATACTCCTGTTCACTGTCCTCCATCTGATCATCTCAGATGTTTATGCATTTATCTATAGCCTGGTGTTTGGTGTTAATGGCAATGCAGTATTGTGGACACATTGACTGGTATTAGCTTCTGTCGTCTATCTCTTATGTGCACAATTCGGTGTCCTCTCATTTCCTCATGTTATCATGGTGGTCACAGATCCTGTCCATATATCCCTCCCCCTACCCACGTCAGCATGTGGGCCCCAACTAGCCCAAAATTAATCCCTCCCCTTTCCACCTCATCCTGGTAACCTACAAAGTAAGTTCCCTTTCCCAAGCAAACCCTTCTTTGTCTTTTAACAGTAATGGGCTCATACAGTACTTGTCTTTCTGTGATTGACATATTTCACTCAGCATAATGTCCTCCAGGTTCATCCACATTGTGAGATGATTCACGTATCCCTCATTGTTCTTTAATGTAGCACAGTATTACATTGTGTGCATATATCATAATTTGGTTATCCACTCATCTGTTGATGGGAATTTAGGTTGTTTCCATGTCTTTGCTATAGTGAATTGTGCTGCAGTGAACATAGGTGTACACATGTCTGTCCGTGCACTATCTCTCACCTCTTTAGGATATATTCCTAGTAATGGAATTGCTGGGTCAAATGGTATTTCTATTTTCAAATTTTAAGGAAATGCCATACGCTTTGCCACAATGTTGGACAATTTTACAATCCTACCAGCAGTGCAGAAGAGTTCCAATCTCTCCACAACCTCGCTAGCATTTGTTATTTTCTAACCTGTTGAACTTTGCTATTACTGTTGGGGTGAGATGATATCTCATTATTGTTTTGATCTGTATCTCTCTAATGATTAATGATCATGAGCAATTTCTCATGTGTTTGTTGGCTGCCTGTATATCTTCTTTGGTGAAGTGTCTATTCAAGTCTTTTGCCCGTGTGTGAATTGGGTTATTTGTCTTTTTGATGTTGATGTGTTGAAGTTTTCTATAGATTTTGGAGATAAGTCCTTTATCAGATTTGTCATAGGCAAATATTTTCTCCCAATCTGTAGGTTCTCTTTTTACCCTTCTGATGAAGTCTTTCAATGCTCTTGTTGTTGTTGTTGTTATTGTTATGTGCCATCGAGTCAAACCCGACTCATAGCGACCCCTCCTTGGGTTTCCGAGGCAGTATCACTACAGAAGTAGGATTGCCCAAACTTCCTTCCGAGAAGTGGCTGGTGGGGTTGAACCGCCAGCCTTCTGGTTAGCAGGCAAGTGTCTTAGCCACTATGCTAGGTCCCAGTCATCTAGCTTCTCTTCTATCTCCTGCACATTCTGGGTTATGCTTGATAGTCTATTTATGCCATAAATTAGGGCTCCCAGATTTGCCCCTATGTTATCTCTGATCAATTTTATAGTTTTGGGTTTTACATTTAAGTCTTTGATCCAGCTTGAATTTGTTTTTGTGTATGGGGTGAGGTATGGGTCTTATTTCATTTTTTTCTGCAGATGGATATCCAGTTTTGCCAGCACCATTTGTTAAAGAGGCTGTCTCTTCCCCACTTAATGGGTTTGGGGCTTTTGTCAAAGATCAGTTGTCCATAGATGGATGGGTCTATATCTGGACTTTCTATTCTGTTCCATTGGTCTACCTGTCTGTCATTGTGCCAATACAATGCTGTTTTGACTACTGTGGCTGTATGGTTGAGGGAGGTATTATGCTCAGTGTCTTAAAAAGCCTGTCTCATTTAATCTTTACAATTAACTCTTTTAAAATCAAAACCCAAATTCACTGCCATCAAGTCAATTCCAACTCATAGTGACCCCATAGGACAGAGTAGACTGGCCCCATAGGGTTTTCAAGCTGTGAATCTTTACAGGAGCAGACTACCACATCTTTCTCCCATAGAGCGGCTGATGGCTTTGAACCACCAACCTCTTGGTTAGCAGCTGAATGCTTTAACCACTATGTCACCAGAGCTTCTTTAATTCTTTTCAGTAGGCACTGTTTTTCATCCTCAGTGTTTAACCAAAACTTTGGTGGTTCTAATCTACCTAGAGTAGCCTTGGAAAAAAAGTCCTGGCAATCTACTTCCAAAAGATCACAACCATTTAAAAGAGAGAGAGAGAGCTGTCCTATTGGGAAATACATAGAGTTGCTATGAGTTGGAGCTGGCAACTGGTTTGATTTTGGTTTCAACTTGTTAGAAAATAGAGGTTCAAAGAGGTTAAAGTGAACCCCCAAAAGGTACAGAGCTCATAAGCTGCAGAGGAAGTTACATACATATTCAGGTCTTATGGATTCTAGAGCCAAAATTTATCTGCTCTGTAATAGTGAAAATGAAATTTAAATATGAAGGAAAATGAATATTTTTCATCCTTCCTAATAAGAGAATCACCTGCTCTAGCCCCAACTTCACCAACAGCTTAGAATGTATTTGGGCTCTGGAGACAAACATTTCTTTCATTAAACATACTATTTGAGCAACAGCAATGACTAAAAGCCATATATCCTGATATTAAATAATTTAGCTGAATTAATCTAAAATAGCTGTCCATAATGATTAATCTCTAAACCTAATTTTCACAGTTTCTAATTCCTCTGGCCTGCATATATTGTGCCTCTAGATTTTATTTTACTCTCCATTCATCCTCTGTTTAGAGGATATATTATCTTTAAATAAGAAGGCAAATGTTATTTGAGCAAAGGCTAGGGACACATTTTGTGCCCTTAATACAAATAATTTTAAGCAATTTGACAGATAGAGTGCCATTACATCATTTCAGATACTAATGGGCGTAATAATTCTTCAGCTTCCTCATGAAAAGGAGCTCTAAAACGAGACAACTGAGTGAAAAGAAAATGTCAAGTTATTTATGGACTCTATCACTATTTTATGACTCACAGAGGGAAGGTAGTCCCTTTGTGGAACCATGTATCTACCTTGACCTTGTCAGCAAGGGACATTTGTAGTATTTTTTGCCACTAGTATCCTCTTCTCCTTCTTCTGGAAACCCTACCTAGATTTAACCTGGAAACCACTCTTCCTTCTTCGTAATGCACATGGTTTAAGGAGGTTGACTCTTTCCCATTCTTAGGGGTAGGTAGTCTCGTGATATGTTAATGCTTCGGGTTGCCACTGAATTGATTCTGACCCATGGTGACTCCGTATGTACAAAGTAGAACTGCTCCTTAAGGCTTTCAAGACTGTGACCTTCAGAAGTGGATCACCACGTCTGTCTTCTGAGGCACCACTGGGTGAGTTTGAGCTGCCAACCTTCAGGCTAGTAGTCAAGCACTTAACTGTCTGAAATACACAAGGGGCTCCAAGTTATGATATAAGCCAACATAAGAGCAGCATCACACCCCTTGGCTTCACCTAAGTCAGGATGGTTACTTGACAGAGGAAAGGTCCCTTAAAGCCCAAAATACTCAACTCTAGGACTTGTGCTTAATATTTAGGAAAGAGAAGATATTGCTCTTCATATCTTTCTAACTCTAGGGAAATCACCAATGGAGCTGTTGCAGCACCTTGCCTCAGTGTGAGCTTACTCTCTATGTTATGTGCCGTTGAGTCAGCTCCGACTCACAGCAACCCTATGTACAATAGAACGAAACACTGCCAGGTCCTGAGCCAGCTTCACAATCCCTGCTATGCCTGAGCCCATCACTGCAGCCACTGGGCCAGTCCATCTCATTGAGAGTCTTCCCCTTTTTCACTGATCCTCTACTTTATCAAGCATGATATCCTTCTCCAGTGAATGGTCCCTTCTGACCACATGACCAAAGTAGGCGAGATGAATTCTGGCCATTCTCGCTTCCAAGGAACATTTTGGCTGCACTTCTTCCAGGAAAGATTTCTTCATTCTTCTGGCAGTTCATGGTATTTTCGATATTCTTTGCCAATATCACAATTCAAAGGCATCAACTCTTCTTGGGACTTCCTTATTCATTGTTCAGCTTTCACATGCATATAAGGCAACTGAAAATACCATAGCTTGGGTTAGACACATCTTAGTCTTCAAAGTGACATCTTTGTTTCTTAACCCTTTAAAGCAGTCTTTTGCAGTGATATGCACAGTGCAATGTGACACTTGATTTCTTGACTACTGCTTCCATGGGTGTTGAATGTAGATCCAAGTAAAATGAAATCCTTGACAACTTCAATCTTTTCTCCATTTATCATGATGTAACTTATTGGTCCAGTTGTGAGGACTGATGTTTTCTTTATGTTGAGCTGTAATCCATACTGAAGAGTGTGCTTTTTGATCATCATCAGTAAGTGCTTTTAAGTCATCTTCACTTTCAGCAAGCAAAGTTGGATCATCTGCATATCGCAGGCTGTTAATGATTCTTCCTCTGATCCTGCTGTCATGTTCTTCTTCATATACTCCAGCTTCTCGGATTATCAGCATACAGATTGAGTGAGCATGGTGAAAGGATACAAGCCTGATGCACTCCCTTCCTAATTTTAAACTATGCAGCATCCTCTTGTTTTCTGTGAACGACGACAACCTCTTGGTCTATGTACAGGTTCCTTATGAGCACAGTTAAGTGTTCTGGAATTCCCATTCTTCACAATGTTATCCATAATTTGTTATGATCCACACAAATACCTTCACATAATCAATAAAATGCAGGTTAACTTTTGTTCTGGTTATCTAGTGCCACTCTGACAGGAATATGCCACAAATGGGATGTTTTTAACAAATAAAGAGTTTATTCTCTTACAGTTTGGAGGGCTTAAGTCCAAGTTCAAAATGCCAGGCTCTAGAGGTGTGTGAAAGCCCCTCAACCTTTTGGGCTTTAGTTCTGCCTCTTGCTCCTGGCCCACTGAAGCTAGAGGCATCTCTTCACTCAGGCAGCTACTGGCTGCTGAGGCTAACAAGCCCATGGTCAACAAATAAAATGGCACAGTCCCAATATTATCAAACCACACAGTAGGCCATTGGTTCAAGTCCATTGAAAATCCCAGGATTGGCAGAGCATGGCAGACTACTGAACAATGACTCGGCTACATGCAGGGTTCAAGCATGTCATAAGCTAGAGACCGTTCCCAAAGCTGCTTCTTATATATGGAAAGCAGACAACATACCCAAAGCAGCTACTCAGCTGCTTATGGTAGATCTCCCCATGGAGTTGATTGCCAGTCTCCTCATGGGGAATAACCAGCTGCCCAGCCACTCAACCAGGCCCAACCAAGTTGACATACAATTTTAACTACTACAACATCTTTCTGATATTCTTTGCTTTCAGCCAAGATTCATCTGACATCAGCAATAATATCCCTTGTTCCACATCTTCCTCTGAATCTAGCTTGAATTTCTGGAAGTTCTCTGTCAATATACTGCTACAACTGTTTTTGAATTATCTTCAGCAAAATTTTACTTGTGTGTGACATTAATGATATTCTGTGATAATTTCCACATTCTGTTGGATCACCTTTCTTTGGAATGGGCACAAATATGGATCTCTTTCAGCCAGTCAGCCAGCCAGGTAGCTGTCTTCCAAATCTCTTGGAATAAATGAGTAAGTGCCTCCAGCACTGCATCCATTTGTTGAAACATCTCAGTGAGTATTCCAACAATTCCTGGAGGCTTGTTTATCACCAATTCCTTCAGTGTAGCTTGGACCTCTTCATTCTATACCAATGCTTCTTGATTATATGCTACCTCCTGAAATAGTTGAACATTGACCGATTCTTTTCGGAACAGTAACTGCTTATTCCTTCCATCTTCTTTTGATCCTTCCTGCACCATTCCATATTTTCCCCATAGAGTCTTTCAGTATTGCAACTCAAAGCTTGACGTTTTCCTTCATTTCTTTTAGCTTGAGAAATGCCAAGAGTATTCTTCCCTTTTGTTTTTCTAACTCCAGATCTTTGCACATTTCATTATAATATTTTGTCTTCTTGAGCCACTCTTTGAAGTCTTCTCTTCAGCTTTTTTATTTTGTCATTTCTTCTATTTACTTTACACCAAGTTTCAGAGTCTCTTCTGACATTCATCTTAGTCTCCTCTTCTTTTCTTGTCTTTTTAATGATCTTTTGCTTTCTTCATGTATAATGTTCTTGATGTCACCGTACAATTCGTCTGGTCATCAGTCAGTGATTTTCAATGCATCAAATCTAGTCTTCGGATGGTCTCTAAATTCAGGTGGATATACGTTTCCCTTTATTGAATGTGGCTAGCAAGGGACATCTGGGTCACATTGGAAGGAATCTATCTTATTTTAATTTAGTGATCTAATTTAGTAACTATGAGAATTAAAAGAAGGTTATATATACCCTGGGGGACTACTCTTTAACCAATATAAATTGTTATTATCAATTTATCCATAACTATTCAAACTAAACAGATATTTTTCTCCTTCATTGCCCTGTCATGTAAAAATCCAAGTGAATTAACAAAGCAAGCATCAAAATCCATGTTTATCTTTCTCCCTACCATTCACACTAAATTGTACTTATAGATTAGAAAACTTATTTTGCATAGCAGTGGTCCAATATTTGCATTGAATTGCAAACTCAACTCACAAGTGTTAAACAAAAACAAACTGGAGAAGCAGAAGTGCCTCAGAGGTCATCTAGCCCCTTGGGAAATTTGTCCAAGTCTCACAGTCAGCCAATGCAAAGGAAATCTTGTTTTTACATCCTCAAGCCTATATTTTTTCCCACAATATTACAAAATATTTTATCCTGTCACAGAATAAAGCATCTTAAATTAAACATAAAGATACCACCTACACACAAAGCATAGATTGTGGATGTGTTTAAATGTTTAAAGCATGCATTTCTACCATGTATTTGGATAACTCCTTGAATTAGAACATGTCCCCTGTTCTTACAACATACTTCCTCCTTCTCTCCTCAGATGTACTTGGGATCTCAGCTCAAATTGTATTACCTTCCCTGACTCTTGCCACATACAATATGTACGTCTGTTGTATTATGTACTTTCTTATGTTACAGCCATTTGTGGATGTGTGTGCCTCCCTGCTAAAATGTGAGGTGTTTATTTGTTTTAGAAATTTGCCTCTCCTGGTAGAAACATAAACCAGTTTTTGCACACAGTAAGTATTATACATTTATTAGCTATTAATAAAAAAATAATGGAGTCCTGGTGACACAATGGTTAAGCGCTCAACTGCCAATTGAAAGTCAGCAATTTGAACCCACCAATGGCTTCTCAGGAGAGAAGATGTGGAGATCTGCTCCCATAAAGATTACATCCTAGGAAACTCTACAGAGTAGTTCTACTCTGCCATATAGGATCACTATGAATTGGAACTGATGTGGTAGCACACAATAACAATAATATGATGGTTATTATATGCTAGGAACTATTCTAAGTTCTAACTATTCTAAGTACAATTATTCTAAGTTCTAACTATTCTAAGTATAACTATACTAATAAATACAAACACTCATTGCAATTAATCTTTATTTCATTATCCCCATTATATAGGCTATTATTTACTATTATATATATGATATTATCTCTAATATATAGATATAGATATTATATATAATATACACATATTTATATTATACATTCCCATTGTTATTGAGCTAATAGGAGGGAAACCTTGGATTTAAGCCCAAAAGATCCATCTCAACTCTACATAATTTTACCACTACTCTATAACATCTCAATGAATATTTTTAACTGTATTGTGTGATTCCCAGTTTGAAATTATAAAATTTAGTATTCATATTTACTGATGATGAATGCAATGCTAATAGAAGTTGATTGTGTAAGAAGTCTTTCATATACTTCCTGAGAAGTTTGAATTTTATTTAGCTAGGAAGTGCTAAATATACTTTCATATACTTCCTGAGAAGTTTGAATTTTATTTAGCTAGGAAGTGCTCATACACACTAGTTAACCAATCATTCCTTGTTAGATGAATGGACTCTTGGACCAATTAATGAAACCCACAAAAGCTGTGTAAATTGAAAAAGAACAGTGAAAAGTAATTTGAAATAATGCCTGGGAAAAAAAAAAAGTGTTATCACAATTTCAAAATGATTTTTGTTTGTAGTTGCTGTGCTGTATTTGTACAGAAAAATGAAACATCTGAGTGTCAGAAGGTTACAGAAATATAAGTCCTGAGGCTTATTCTTCGCATCACAGAGTTTAGAAAAAGTTCCTTATTTCTTTGAACATTAAATATTATTTTCCATCTTCTTAAAAATATCTCACCAGTCTGGCATAAATCCATGCTAAAATGTTACACTAAAAAGAATATCAACACACTATTAAGTGTTCATGTCATTTCTTATAGATTTCATTCAATGAGTTTTTCCTAGATATAATTTTCTGATTAAAATAAAGCTGATTAAAAATAAATTAAAAGTAAACAGGAACATATTGTTTTCTATTCTGATCTTGTCTCTGGAGGTAGAAATAGGAATGCTTTATTCTGGTCAGTCCCTGACTGGTGCAAATGATTAATGTGCTTGACTGGGGAGCTCTGGTGGCACAGTGCCTAAGGCACTTGACTGCTGACCAGAAGACTGACAGTTCAGCCCCACCAGCCACTCCTCGGAAGGAAGGTTGGGCAATCTACTTCCATAGTGATACCGCCTCAGGAAACCTAAGGAGTGGTCACTATGAGTCAGATCTGACTCGGCCGCAGCACATTGCATTGTTTCGTTGCTAACCAAAAGGTTGGAAGTATGAATCCACCTGGGGGTGCCTTGGAAGAAGCCCTGGCAATATATTTCTGAAAAATCAGCTGTTAAAAACTTTAGGTAGGCAATAAGATGGTGCTTGATGATACTCTGTGACCAATTCCTCTACAACCAAAACTCTAAAAACCAAATCAAACAGAGCGGATGATAATCTTGGAACACTGAGTATCAAATGAGAAAATAAATTATTAGACTAAGCATGAAATCAAAAGGGAGATGGAGTGAGGACAGTGACTGGAGAGAGAAAAAGCCAGGGTCCAACAAAATGTGGCCATTTTGAGACACAAAATACATATTATATAGGTGCAAGTAGAAACTAACTTCATGAAATCCATGTTGGAAGAAAGAGACAATATGGACAGAACTGCAGGTAAACAAGACAAGCAGAATATGAGCTGGATATGGGAAAAGAAAGTTCAGGGAAATGGGTGAGAGGTACAGTGGTACAGGTGACCACAGGGCAAGGAGGGAGCCAGTGAACCGGGATGAAACAACTTACTACGAGTGAACACTAGTCATTTGGGTTAAGGGCCCAAGCAAAGGTGAAAGCCAATGGAGTGGTAGTTGGAGACACTAAACACTGGGCTACCCCTCACTTAAGTCAGGGCACAAACTAGATAACATATTGTGCTCTCCCAGTAAACTTTGTCTAGAGAGGAGTGTCCTCCCACTTTCCACACCACACCTTCCCGGTGACCAGGGGTAAGCAATCCTCTCATTTCCAACAACCTGGTGGTTAAGGACATGAATAGCTACATACACACATTCATATTCACTGTAACACTATTTACAACAGCAAAGAGACGGAAACACTTAACGGCCCATCAGCAGATAAATGGATAAACAAAGTATGTTACAGACATACAATGGAATACTATGCAACATTAAAGAATCGTGAAGAATCCATGAAACCCTTCATAATATGGATGAAGCCAGAGAATGTTATACTGGGTGAAATAAGTCAATCACAAAATGACAAATACTGTATGAATCCACTATTTTAAAAGTTTACACATGCAAAGAAACATTATTTGATGGTAACCAGGCATAGGAGAAGAGGGGACAGAAAAATCATAAACTAGGTAAGAGACACATTAATTTGAGTGAAGGGAAGGGCAATATAGGAAAAGGGAGTAACTGGAACAGTAACTCTAAGGAAAAGGAAGACATGGAGAAGGGCAGAAGTGTTATAGACAACAAAGGTAAATACTGCTACATACACAATCTTGCATTATCAATAACAACAAACATTAATCTACAAGAGGATACACAGGTAGACAGGCAAGATGAGGAGGTATGGGTAGGAGAACAGGACTATACCCACAACCATATATGTTTGGTAGACAATATTTTTACATATGTATTTGTATGTATTATAAAAATATGAATACAGTAGGGCAAACAGGGCCCAGATATAAAAACTTCTTAGCCATAACCAAACACATTGAGAGAATGAATCACTGGCCCTGGAGGTCCAGGATGATAGTTGCAAGGAACATCATGGGCAATTGGTATAACATAGTTCACAAAGACAGTGTGATGCATCTACTATGGCAGGTAGCAACAGGTGTCTTAAAAGCTTGCAGGCAATAATCTGAGGTGCAACAATTGGTCTCTCCCCATTCAAATAAAAGAAGAGAGAAGAAAATCAAGGACACATAGAAACAATTAGTCCAAGGGACTAGTTGTTGTTGTCAAGTGCCGTTGAGTCAGACCCGACTCATAGCGACCCCTCCTTGGATTTCCAAGGCAGTATCACTACAGAAGTAGATTGCCCCATCTTCCTTCCAAGGAATGGCTGGTGGGTTTGAACCACCAGCCTTCTGGTTAGCAGTCAAGTGCCTTAGCCACTATGCTACCAGAACTCCCAAGGGACTAGTGGACCTTATAAACCAAAGCCTCCCCAACTCTGAGAACAGAAAGAACCAAAGGTGACAGCTACCACTGCTGATTGCTTTGAAAGGGAACACAACAGGAGTTCCTGGCCAGATTGGTATAAAAATGTGGAACAAAACTCAAAATCATAAAAAAAAAAAAATACCAGGCTTACTGGTCTGATACAGACTTGTGGAACCCCTGAGACTATGGACCTTAGACACCTTTCAGGCCTGGAACTGACTCCTCTCCATGACTCAACTTTCAACCAAACAATAGACAGGTAAAGAATGACACAAGGGAGGTACACCCTTGCCAAAGAAGCAGGGAACCCACATCTTCTGACTTCCTCTAACCCCACAATAGGAAGACAGAATCACCATCAGTAGCCCAAGGCTTATCCCTGTGAGGCCAGACACGCTGCCTCCCTCCAGCCCTTTCACCAACCCTGACACAAACCATTCCTCCCGCAGCACCCACCACCTCTCTGCTGGGTTCAATAATTTGCTGCAGTGGCCACACAGAACTCACAGATTATGGGGTTTATTAGGGAAGCAACAAGCTACAATTCAAGTTCAGAAATGCACTCAGTCTCTCACAGCCTCACTCTTAGCAACAGAGTCTCTCTCACCAGCGCAAGTCTCTTGGATCTCTCTCTCAGCAAGTGCATGTCTCTCAGGAGGGCATTTCTCTCAACAGCATGTCTTTCTCAGCCAGCAGTCAGAGGGACTCCCGCCTCTAGGAGGGCTCCTTTTGAGCCTTGCAGAGTGGCCCAAATCAACCAATCCCAACATCAGAATTCTATCACCTGAGAGAGAGTGAACTTCCAGAAAATTATTTCATGCTGCTCCCAACAGAAATACCTCAGGTGGGTAACTTTAACTTTAGCTACCCAGTTGCTCATGGCAAATTCTACCATGGAGTTTACAAATACTTATGGCTGGAAAAGCCACACTATGTGATTGTAACACTGCAACCCTCCTTAGAACAGTCAACTGTAAGAAATAAAAAGGACAGCATTTGCCCAGGGACAAAGTTCAGAAGGCAGGAAGGGATAGGAAAGAAGGACAAGTAGCAATGGTAATCACAGGGAGAAACTGGAAGATCATGGTTACATTGGGGGGACTGCATTCAAGTATCATGAAACAAAACATGTATGAATATTTGAATGGAAAACCAATTTGCTCTGTAACCCTTCACTCAAATCACAATAAAAAAATAAAATAAACAAAAACCCTATGAAGCAAGTTTTACTCTGACATGGGTATACCATGAGCCAGAATTGACTCCATGGGAACAGGCTTGGTATTCTGGCCAAGCCGATCCTGGTCATGCTGGGGGAACCTGGATAATTACATGCAGAAATTGGAAGTTCTTGGTCCACTGAAGCGCAGACATGATGATGTCTTTGGTTTCAACCACAAAAGTCATGTCTGGGTAATACAAAATGTTATTTGGTTCAAATAACAACTGGTCGTTGTGTTACTAGTAATGAGTTATGCGGCTCTAGTTATTGGCAACATTCTAGGTAGTGACTACAAGTACTGATAACAAATTGCTGGTTATGTTTAGAGTCAAGGTAAGGATTTTACTTAAAACTAAAGGAAAAATATTTAAAAGCTTTATGTATAGTCTCACCCTTACACACACACATGCATACAGATACACTTGCCTTAAATTTTAAAAATCTCTATTCTGTCCTATGACTTTATTACTCTAAGTATCTGTTGGTATTACAGAAGACTGCCCACTGGGAACAATATCTTCCACATCAACAATAATTGCTCTGTGCCTGGTCACTGGGAGTTACAAGGCTGCTTGTTTTACAGCAGGTTGCATTTATCTCTAACGTATGAATACATTGGACACTTGGAGAGTCAATTTGATCCAAGTAAATTTGTTTCTAGAAATGCGTAGGTATTACAAATCATAGCAAATCATCTGAAATCCATACATCTGAGATTATTTTCCCAAGAGGCTGTTTTATTTTCCCAAAGACTTTCTTCCCACTCCCATTACTCACACACATGCAGGGCTCTTTTGAGGAGTGGCTGTTATTGGAGCTGATGTTTCATCCCAAGTCATAGATCGTAACATTACAATTTTTTAAATAACAGTGGAAATTATTGGCAACATGTCACAGACGTTTAGGATCACAAAGACCTTTATTCACTGCTGTCAAGTCAATTCCAACTCATAGACTCCCTCGTGGCACAGTGGTTAAAGGACTCAGCTGCAAACCAAAAGGTTGGCAGTTTGAATTCACCAGCCACTCTGTGAGAGAAAAATGTGGCAGTCTGCTTATGTAAAGATTGCAGCCTTGAAAATCCTATGGCAACAGTTTCACACTCTGTCCAGTAGGATCACTACAAGCAGCTCTGGTGGTGTAGTAGTTAAGGTATCTGGCTGCTAACCAAAAGGTCAGTGGTTCAAACTCACCCAGCCACTCTACAGAATAAAGACGAGGCAGTCTGCTTCCATAAAGATTTACAGTCTTGGAAACCCAATGGGGGTTACAATGAGCTGGAACCAACACTACGGCAGTGAGATCACTGTGAGTGCAAGGAACTTCACTAGTTATGAAGTTCAGCCTCTCCATTCTCTTTCTGGTTTGGCAAAGCCTATAAACTTTTAAAACAATAGTAAGCATGTTTCTTAGAAGTTAAAGTTCTGTCTAAAGCATCCGTTCTTCTCTGAAATCTCCCCTTTCTCTGAAATCTGTCTAGAGCAAACTCACATTCACCATTAAGATGTACTGGATTCATGTTCTCCTCACAGAGCAATTAGGATGACAAATGCCTTCCTCTTCTCGGACAACATGGTGGCCTCAGATTGCAATAGTTCCTGTGTTCTAATTACGGCCAAGAAAGGCTCAATATCACTTCACCAAGATTAATACTGTGAGTTTTGGAAGACATTCTTCATATCCCAACCAGACATTTTCAAATGCCTCATCCAACCAGTGAATAGTTGGTTTGGATGTAGGAGGGACCCAATCTACTGTGTGGTTCAGAGGACAAGGAGAGTGAGTCCTCAGACACTAGTGACACAAACCAAATAGAATCCCTGATGTACATAGTGGTGTATTTGTAAGTGTTTAACCAGATCTCTGGAAGGGGGAAGGGATATTTTGTGGTGTTTGCCTACTTCCATGCTGTAAATGCTCTCACAATGGGCTATTCACATGACAGCAATGGGTTTGCAAAATAGTTGGTTCTTGTAAGCCAGTGTGAACTCACTCCAGCACACTACTGAATATACATTAAATGATTCCACAAATAAATACAAAACTCCCAATATGATAGATGTTATAAACAAAAGAATGTTAATTCAACTAAGTGTATAATAGTGTGGTGGTTAAGTTTGTGTCTCAACTTGGCTGGGCCTGGTTGAGTGGCTGGGCAGCTGGATGTAGTATTCCGCATGATGAGACTGGTAATCAACTCCATGGTGGAATCTACTGTGAGCAGCTGAGTAGCTGCCTTTGGGTATGTGGCCTGCTTCCCGTATGTAAGAAACCGCATTTGGAATCGTCTTGAACTTACGGCATGCTTGAATCCTGCATGTAGTCATGTCATTGTTCAGCAGGCTGCCATGCTCTGCCAACCTTGGGACTTTTGATGGACTTGAATCAATGGCCTGCCGTGTGGTTTGATAACATTGGGATTGTGCCTTTTTTTTTTTTTTTTTTGTCAACCTTGGGCTTGTCAGCCTCAGCAGCCCATAGCTGTCTCAGTGAAGAAAAGCCTCTAGCTCCAGTGAGCCAAGAATAGGAAGCAGAGCTGAACCCCAAGGTTGAGGGGCTTTAACCTGGCCCCTAGAGACTGGCACTTTTAACTTGGACTTAAAGCCTCCAAATTGCAAGAATAAACTCCTGTTTGTTCAAGCCATCCCATTTGTGGTATATATTCCTGTCAGAGCGGCACTAGGTAACCAGAACAAATAGGAATATTTTTCCTTGAGAAGGAAGTCAGTGGAGGAGTTGCAGATTCTGTTGCTATCCTGCCACACACCAGATCCCATAGGCACTCACCATTTCATTATATGCTAAAAGCCTTCCACTGAAAATACTTACAACTTTCAATGTGCAGACTTTCTCTGAACCCATATAAGGGGCAGACCAGAAGTGCCAGAGAGTTAATGCCCTTGGGAGCAGCCCTGTAACAAGGACAGAAGGAAAAGAGAGGACAAACATTCTAGATTCATTGGCTCCAGGTAGAACAACCCTGAGCTTTTCCACACCATCACCCAGAAGGCCCTAGAAGGTTTGATCCTCTGGTGCCCACAGAAGTAAACTAACAGCTCATCAACATTTCCTGTATACAGGCTTCCTTCCCTTCATGGTGGAGCTTATACCCTCCCCTACTAGTTCTTATGAGAATGACTTCCCAATATAAACCACTTGCACCCCTAATCCTTATCTCCAAGTCTACTTCATGGACAATGAATACAATCCATAATTTTTTCCTGAAGAAGTAGAGATCAATCTGAAAAAAGATTTGGAGTCAAGTAGTAGAAAGGGTAGGGAAAATTGTTCCAGTCAGAGGGAACAGCATGGAAGGAAGAGAGCAATGTATATACACACATACACACACATATACAGTCAATATCGCTATAATGAAACACATGAATTTCTAAAAATCACTGTGTTATGTAAAACCACTCAATAAAAATCACAGTGTCCATGGGATTAATGGAATCAAGGCAAAACTCTCAAAAGACTTCATCAATAGCACACAAAAGTAGACATGAACCTAGAAAAACAATAGAAAGGGTTTTATAGATGTTAAATGGTTAAGAATATATAAACCATTTATGGACATGGCCGATGGGAAGTATTGCAGCTTGTGAGTTACTGGAAGCTTTGGAAGAAATATTATCAAAATTTGATATCTTTTGCAGCCTTAAATCCCACAGGATGCTTTTCTGCCTTTTAGATATGCATTCTTTGAGGCACGCATTTGTAATAGGTATGTTTCATCAAAATTGAAAATTCAATCCAATGAATAGCTTTCTTCTTCAATTAACATCTGTACCACTGCTGGAAATTCCTTTCACAGCTTTATCATCTGTACTTAAGCTCACAGCATCACTCAACAGCTGAAGATTTTGGAAAGTTTAAGGATGTTTGAAGCCACAAAACCAGCCACTACTAGCACTAAAAGGAGCCTCTCCTACAGAATTAGGTGATTTTCATTTAAAGCCTTCATATATACAGAGATAAGGGAGCTCTGGTAGCATAGTGCCGAAAGCACTTGACTGCTAACCAGAAGGCTGGTCGTTCAAACCCACCAGCCACTCCTGGGAAGGAAGGTTGGGCAATCTACTTCCGTAGTCATACTGCCTCGGAAACCCGAGGAGGGGTTGCTATGAGTCAGGTCCGACTCAACGGCACATAACAACAACAACAACAAATAGATATAGTGCTTTCTCTGATTGTGAAAAAAGTTGTTCGCTGCTTCTTGGTGTAGAGAAATGGGCTTTTGCAAGGCCAAACATAGCAATGCTCTTGCTTGATGCTAGCTCACTTCTGCTTGCTAATACTCTTTATGTAATACCTGCTGGAGTGCCCTTGGAGGTCCAGAGCCCTGGCATTGAGCCGCCTTTGTTTGCCAGAGCTATAAAAGCCCTTGCCTCCCTCTGCAAGGGTATGGACACTCAAGTCAATCCTGCTGATGCCCAGGGACCAGCCTCTGTCAGCAAGCCCTTAATAAACTCCTACCTTACAACCATGGAGCTGCCAGCCCATTTCATTACTTGGACAGTACCTTAGGCATATTTAAAGTGAATGGTTCATGCCTAGACAATTTGTGAGCCAGCCAGGAGATAAGCCATGGCTAACAAGGGATTGCAGGAATCCCAGGAAGCTGGCCAGTGACCTCCATGTAGGGAAGTCTAGCCCACATACCTTACCTGCCAGGGGTAAGCCCAGGAAGCTGGCAGGTAACGTCCATGCAGGGAGGCCTATCCTGTGTATGCTTCATCTGCCTGGCCAGCGATCCCTACGTGGGGAGGTCCGAGGGGTCTGCATCTGCTGCAGAACTTGCAGGTTTGCAAGAACTACCACGTAAGTATGGGGACACCCTAAAAATGCCAAGTGGCACAGCATGGTTGTGGGAAAGCTCATGCCTTCATAAGTGTGGGGAAGAGGGTAGAAGAGCAGGAGCCGTTGTAGGACGGCCACCGACACCTAGTCAGCCTTGAGCGTGCATGTAAGAACACTGCAGGAGGGGTAAAATTAGACAGGGGTGGGTGACCTTCACATGTGGGGCCACAGCTGACAGTCTGAATAGCCACCTCTATGAACAGAGTAAACAGCTAGGTTTGCAAAAATGGAGATGGAGGAGGAAGTGCTCTGGGGAGAGCAAGCAGTGAGCTAGAGTGTCAAGTCTGAGGGAGGAAGTCCAACCATCTGTCTGCAGTCACTGTCACTGCTGCCTCCATAAGCTATGTCTTCAGCTGGGCCCTGAAATGCCCCAACCCCTCCCACTTGCTCAGGCCATGAGGCCAGCTAGAGAAAGTAGAGGCAAGGAGAGTGAGTGTCAGGAGGAGGCAACCAGACCAGGCAAGCTCCTGCATGGCAGGCTTGTGGGGAAGCCACCTGCCTACCCCCTTCACTCTCCCTTCTCTCCCCCTCCCCACTTCCCCTTACTCATGAAGCATCACCCGGTTGGTGCCTGTAGCCAAAGGCAGGAAAAAGGAGCTCAACTCCAACCATGATGGGCCAGACAGTAGAATCTTTGCTGTAGAAATGAAGAGAGATCTTCCACGTGGCCACACACTCCAGCAGTGCTTACACACAGCTTGCAGCACAAAGAAGCTGATACAGGTGATACTGAGAGAGCTAGAGAAAAGGGAGAGTGAGCCATAAGAAGAGAGACAAAAAAATGGGGAATGTAGATCAACCATCTGCAAACCTCTTGAGAGTAGCATGAGAACTTAGTAGTTGCTAGGGAGGGTGGTAAAAGAGATAATAACCGACAGAAGAAGCTGAAGCTGAAGCAATCCTGTCCTTTGGGTCCAGCTGCACTGCCCTATGAGGAAGTTCCCCTTGCCTCCAGGTGGACCCTGCTAGTCACTAGAGACTAGGACTGGGGGCTGAAATCACCCTCCAGGGGGACAAGGCTCGATGTAGAAGTCACAAAGTATCAGTCAAGGACAAACAAGGAACAGGTTAGCTGTGGTTAATACAGAAGTAGAATGCACCCTTATCTTTGGAAACTCTGAGCAATTTCAAGGTCACCACTGCCCCCACCCCAGCAAGGGCCATTCTAGGAATATATTCTCTGTGGGGAAACTCCAACTGCAAGTAAAAATAGTGAGAGCAGTCCCACACATAACATCCCTGCTAGAAACTCTGCATAGAGACCTGCGCACATACTAACTGTGTGTTAGACCTGGTTAACGTGTTTTTTAACTTCCTGCTAACCCTATCTGCTCAGAACCAGTTCTCCTTCATCTGAGAGGGTCAGCATTCTTGGTACTGCTCCAAGGGTATTTACAAATTCTCACCATTTGCTATAGTATGATTGCAGGGACCTATTCCTGCTACTGTCCATTTCATTATATTGATGGCATCTTGTTAGCTGCTAAGTATATTTCTCTGTTACAGGACTGTCTTGTTGTTGTTGCTATGTGCCATTGAGTCAGACCCGACTCATAATGACCCCTCCTTGGGTTTCTGAGGCAGTATCACTACGGAAGTAGATTGCCCAACCTTCCTTCCGAGGAGTGGCTGGTGGATTTGAACTGCCAGCCTCCTGGTTAGCAGTCAAGTGCCTTAGGCACTATGCTACCACAGCTCCTATAGGATTGTCTAGATAATCTAATCACCTACCTACAAGGGAAAGGATGGGCTATGAACCTCTGAACAGGTGCAGGGGTCAGGAATATTGATAAAATTCCTAGGAGTCATCTGTTCAGATAAGAACAGTGTGAAGCCATGTTCAATAAGGTACAAGCTTACCTCACCCTTGGATGCCAAAAGAAGTAGAGGCCTTTGTGGATCTTTTGGGGTACTGAAGGGTATTTATATCCCACTTGGCCCAGTGCTTGGGACTACTCTAATGACTGGTGAAAAAGGGTGCATCTTAGGACTGGGACAAAGAATAGCAAGATTTCGAGAAAGTGAAGGTGCTTGCTGTGCAAGTGGAGACGCTGGGTACAATTCAGGAAGGGCTGCCTTTCACATTACATGTAAGCAGCATCAAGGAGAGCTTTGGCTGGGCTTTGTGGCAACATCGGGATGGAACTAAAGTCCCCCTAGGGTTTGGGTCCCAACTGTGGAGGAGGGCAGAAAATCGGTACAGTCCCATAGAAAACAATTGTTGGCAGCCCACCCACTCTCCAGCAAGTGGAACCACTGACAGGGAAGGGAGCTATAACCCTTTGCAGAGCTTTGCCCATTAACGGGTAGATCGATGGGCTGTTTTCCAAGCCATCATCAGCTATCGCTCACACAGCTACGCTGAGCAAATGCACACATACTTGCAGCATGTAGTGTTCTTTCTGCCAGCACATTGTCCCAAGAGTTACAGGCTGTACTTGGTCCAGTGATACGTCAAGATGACCCCTCAGCACAGGCAAGCATGCTGCCGGAGCCACTTCCCCTCTTTGCTAAGGGAGGGGAAGGCCCATTGTCAGAAGACGTCTGGTACACAAATGGCTCTGGCCAAGGTATGAGAAACTGGCTCAGGGCAAAGCAGCCAATGGAATGAATTAAAGGTTATGTGGATGGTCATTACCCACAAGCCCTGGCCCATAACCCTTTGTACACACAGCTGGGTGGTGGCCTACAGGTTACCTCTGTGGCTTGGCCAATGGCATAAGCAGCAGTAGATGATTGGGCATGGTCTTGTTGGGGAAAGTACTGTAACAGGACATCTGGTATCACCTCCAAACATCAGATGCTGACTTAACGATTTTTCACAGAGCAGACCATAACCTTTTTTTACCACAGAGGAATCAAGAAGCAGAAACTACAGCACAAATTAGAATGGTGCATCTGAAAAAAGAAGCCACCTACTAGACTCATCGGAAAGGCAGACACCATAATGCCCACACTGGTTGGGAAACAGCCAAAGAGACAACCAAGCAGTAAAGTACAGTGATTTTGTGGCTGCTGTTCAAAATGCCTCATGTGCTCACGCCAATGCCACATGATGTTGGACACATGCATAAGGGAACACAGCCAGTGACAGATTGGCAAGTAGATTACCAGGCAAAGCTTCCCTGTCAGCGTTGGCCAAAGCACTGCCTGAGGCTTTGAGGTTAAAAAATTCAAGCCCCACCATGGCGTTAGCCCCGTGTTCCAGACTGGGAGCCCCAGGTGACCCTTCAACCATGATACAAGTGACATCACAGGCTCTAGAAGCATATCTGCCCAGGTTGCTGCCAGAGCAAAGCAGCATGATCCTCCGAATGCCTCAGAGCCTGGCATCAGGAAGTAGAACCATCTATTGGCATGTGTCCTGGGTTACCCAACACACACTGGGATGGACTGGTTACTTTGGCCCTGTGGAAGAAAAGGAACTGACTGGCCTAATGGGAGAACCCACCATCCTGCTTCACAGAGGACCTCACCCGTCACACTTCACCTGGACTGGGATGACGACAATAACAGGAAGGGTGGAAGTGGGTCTCCTTTTCTGGCATACAGTAAAATGGGTGAGTTTATTCACAAACTCTCAAGGCAGCACGTATGGTACACCACGCTGGGGAAAATGCCTAAGGGAGCTGATGTTCTCATCATCTAAAGAGAAGGCACTAGCATGATACTAACAGAAGGGAAAGATACACCCTTTTTGGTACCTGCTAAACACCTGTCTTCCCAACTGTCGGTATATGCTACACTGCTTTTTTTTCCCTTCGGGACAGTCAACATCTTCCTAGAGGAGGGTCACAGCCTTGTGGCAGTCCGCCACTGAAGCAGCTGCTGAGTTTGTGGACAACTCCCTTTCTCAAGTGCTGAAGGCATGCCTTAGAGCATGGACCCTCTGGCTGGAACTGACTGGGCAACAGT
Source organism: Orycteropus afer afer (assembly GCF_000298275.1). Lineage (NCBI taxonomy): Eukaryota > Metazoa > Chordata > Mammalia > Tubulidentata > Orycteropodidae > Orycteropus > Orycteropus afer. Next base: position 20,971,180 of record NW_006921596.1, on the reverse strand, counting down.
GGGAGACATATGGAGCTTCTGTGAAAAAGTAGGAATAACAGAACCAGCAAAAAGTGATTTTTAAGAGGGGGACAAGAGAGGAGCTTTTTTCTTAAAGCAGAATATCTGGTTGTGCCAGAATGTGAGAGATAGTGAAAGCTACACTTGAGAGTTTGTAGTAAGTTGTAGAAGGCTTGAGGGGAAGCGAACTTTGTTTGCTTTGGTTTATAAGACCTACAAATAATGAGTTTGAAAAAGTAATAATGAGTTTGAAAGAAAACAATGAAATGTTTTGAAATTTTTACATTATTAATGTTGGTGGATTTATTCATAACATGGAAAAGAGAGGGGTGAATCTTTCACTGCAAAATACACTTTTCATTAAAATAGCACTGAGCTCATAGTCTTTAATAAGGTTAAGTGAGGTGGACCAAGTGTAGTGTTTTCCACCTGTATGATTGCCTTTGGACTGTTTTTGTTCACTCCCTTGACTCTGTAGAGGTCATGGGACAAATTGACACTCCGACCAATTTTACTAAACAGACCCTGAATGACAGCAGGGAAAGTTTGTGGCTATTATCAGCTAAAACACTCAGATGAGTAAGGTAATTCTCCAGAACTGGATGGCTCCAGACATTCTGGCAGCCACTGAAGGTGGGATACATGCTGTAGTGAAAAATGAATGTTGCACTTGTCTACCAGCCTACCATGAGAACATTACTGATTTGTTAGGTCAGATGAAGAAACAGAGGCCTGAATACACTGATGCATGGTTGGCTGTGGCCACCTGGTTTTCCTCCTCTCTTTCTAGTTGGCAAGGGTTTTTGCTCAGTGTTGTTTTTTTATGGGAACAGGGTTGTTTAGCTGTGTTTGCCCATATTGAGTCTGTGACATGTGCCTCCAGCTGCAACAACACTGTCTGTCCCTACTTCCCTACCTACCTAGTGATGATACCCCTGTGGGCCCGCAGGAACTTAGCAGAAGAGGACACATCAGATTGTAAGCCTCGAGGGGTAGATTGCAGGGGAGCAAGCTTTTGTGAGCCCAAATACAGCAACACTCTGGCTTGCTCCTTGTTCACTTGCTAAGTCACTCTTATGTAACACCTGCTGACGTGGCCTTGGAGGTCGGGAATGCTGGCACTGAGCCACCTCTGTTTGCCAGGGCTGTAAAATCCCTGCCTCCCTCTGGGGACACAGAGACTTGAGATCACCCTGCTGCCACACAGGTACCAGCCTCCGTCAGTAAGCCCTTAAAAAATTCCTGTATTACCATCATGGAGCTGCCAAGCTTCTTTTTCAGTCTCAGAGCACCTTAGGCAAATTTAAAGTTACCGGTCTGTGCCAAGACATTTGGTTTTCAATCGCTATGCTTAACAACCTTTCTATTTCTTTTGTTCCTTTAGGCTTTTTTCTTACTGACCTTTCAGCATATGAAGTTTACCCAGTCATAGACCTTCCTTTCATTTTCATAGCATTGTCTCTTGTGATCCAATGTGGACTCTTTTATAACTGTCACTCAGGATATGTTCTCTCATTTCTTTCAATAGTTAAAGCTCTCCTTTTGCATCTCTCCCTTCAGGATTTTGAACCAGAGTGTTTAAACATGATTGGGATGTTGAAGAGGTGTTTTTTATCTAGGTAAAACTCACAAATACAGAGAATGAAAATGTAACATTGTAAAATAACGCACAGAGTGAATCAAGGTGAACCTACAGCTGGTAGATGATTGAGATGCATGTGTGTGCATTTTCTGTATTCCTACAAGGTTCAGTGCAGCTGGGTACACTTTAGTTTCCTGCATTCACCTAGTGCTTCTCATGGATGAAATTGTACTTAAGTAAACATGAAATTCACGTCATGCTCAAATTGTTCCCTAATATATCAATCATGTTGGAACAAATCCACATTCTCAAAATAGGCATTATAGCAGAACTGACTGTATGTTTATGTGTGTGCCTGTGTGCAATATAAACTGAAGAGCTAATTACACATGTGGATCAATAAAATAAAGAAAAACATATGACCCTGATTTCCCCCATTGAAGTATTCTCTCCTCTTTCAATATATTTATTTGGGGAAATTTTTTCTTGCTTTAAATGAGTACAGAACAAAGAATATGCCTCTTGTCACCAATGATTTAGAATTTAAAGGGAGATTAGACATACACAGCAGTGGAAATCAGATTATCAATATCTCTGGTAAAGTTAAACACTGTTCAATTTGTGCAAACATGGAGACAATGTTTGTCTGCGTAGTGTTTTAGGGAAGGTTCTAGAGGCAGAACATAAGATACGGAATGATGTTCAAGTGATTTATGAAGGAGGAATTATCCAGGAGAGAGATATAAGGGAAGGGGATTGAGAGGATGGACAAGCTAAGCAAAGATGCATGTGAGGTGCAATCTAACTTCAGCCAGATCTCAGTGAGAGCTTAGGACTGTAAATAGCACTGGTGAGTCTGTCCCAGGTTAATTTAAGAGAGAAGTCAACCATTGGCTACAAGGCCAGATGCAGGGAACACAACTCCAAGATAGCTGAGCAGTCCTCTAGAGAGAGGTGTGGGGAGTAGCCATTAACAGAAGCTCCTACAGCAATCAGTGGATGGATCTACCTAACAGGCAAAAAGGATTTCAGCAGATCTGAGCTGTGCAATGTGTCTGCTACAGAAGGGAAACGCTGTTTCTGAAGGCTATGTATCAGACTCCAATACATAATCATAATCAAAATTCCCAACTATCTTGAATGACAGGATAGGCATTACTGCCACCATTTTACAAACAAATTTGGGGCTCTTAGTGTTTACATGGGAGCTCTGGTAGCGTAGTGCCTAAGGCATCTGACTGCTAACCAGGAGTCTGGCGGTTCAAACCCACCAGCCACTCCTTGAAAGGAAGGTTGGGCAATCTACTTTCATAGTGATACTACCTCAGAAACACAAGGAGGGGTCGCCATGAGTCGAGTCTGACTCGACAGCACATAACAACAACAACAGTGTTTACACAATTTGTTCATGATCATATGTTAAAAAAAAAACTTGCCACTGAGTCAACTGTGATTCACTCCAACCCCATGTGTGTCAGAGGGGAACTGTGCTCCAAAACACTCTCTGTGGCTCATTTCCCAGGAGTAGATCACAAAGTCTTTCTTCTGAGGCACTTCTGGGTGGATGAGGACGTCCAAGCTCTTGGTCAGCACCTGAGAATGTTAATAGTCTGCACCACCCATGAACTCCACATCACTTACCAAAAAAAAAAAACAAACTCACTGCCATAGAGTCAGACCCAACTCACAGCGACCCCTCCTTGGGTTTCCCAGGCAGTATCGCTATGAAGTAGATGGCCCAACCTTCCTTTTGAGAAGTAGCCGGTGGGTTTGAACTGCCACCCTTCTGGTTAGCAGTCAAATGCCTTAGACACTACGCTACCACAGCTCCTTCACATCACCTATCATGAGTCAATAATACAATCATTTTAACCCGTATTTATTTCATCACCTTTCTCCACAATAATGTTATGTTACATTTTGTTTTGTTATGTTTTGAGTTTTTCATTTTTTGCTGGTTGGTTTGGTTTTAGCCATAGAAAATTTTCCTCAAAAGAAAGTTTACAAAGAAACTCACTATGAAAAACACACAAACTAGAAGTGACCCTTCCTGGATCTCCAACTCATCCTGCCTACAATGGCACAACTGAGCCATTGTCACTGAACCATACTGTATTATATCCTGTTGAGACAAAATTCTCCATAAGTCTCCTGTGTGTCTTCTCATCTTCTGAGCAAAGGCCTTGGCAGCTTTTCTTCTGGACTATCTTTTCAAAAGTACTTGTAAAGCAAATAGCCTGGAAAGATAGATAGTGTTTCCTTTTGGGGAACAGAGCAGAGCAGATTTTTTTTCCTAAGTAAGGTAATAAAGATAATGTCCCCCTCAGGGGGACAGGTTTGCTAGGCTTGATAGAAGCCTCCTTAGAAGATTGAGAGATTCCTCATCTTGGATTCCCCAGGTGTGATACAGACTCAATACATGTGAAGCATCCCCCTGGGCCCATCTCAGCATCAACCTGGGATTTGGGGCAAACGAAACCAGTGTGAGTGTGAAGCTCATGCTGTCTGCTCTGCCATGTGTAATAAAGTCCTTTCCCTTTGACCCAGGAGTCTCATGTCTTCTGCCAGCATCTATGAAACTATGGCAGGTTAACTGCTTAGCTTACATGGAGAGTAAAATCTCCGAACTTTCACAGTTCTTCACATACCTCACCTTCTGTTCACATAGGTCATGCTGAAATAGTACTCATTAACCAGCATTGCATAATGGTGCAATTTGTGGATTTCAGCACATAATTCAGTTAGGAGAGGTGCTCATTATCCCCTCGGATGTTCCATTTCAAGCTGGTAGCTGAGACAACCAGAGGCAGGACCCTGGCCTCTGCCAGTCAGATACGTACTCAGGGATGCCAATAGCTCACTGATATGCCATGGATGTTTCCAAATGAAACAGTTTGGAACAAAGCTGGCAGACAGAATGGCCCTCTCAAAAAGCTGTGAAGGGCATTTGGCCATTTAGGCTACTCATTGGAAGCAGTGCGAGTTTGGGTTTAACTTGATTGCCTGGTGTTTCTTCTCTGTGTGAGTTCCCTTTATAAAATCACTGCACAGTGTGATTTTGAGAATTAGAAGAAACACAGATAGTATAGGGTTTGTTACAAATATCAAGACAGGGAGACTTCAGTGAAAACGTGAGTACTCATTAAAGCTAGGAAAATTTTTGGAGAGTTTACAAATATATATGCAACATATATTACACAATATTAATAGACACCATATTCATTATTTAAAGCATTATACTAGTTGGATTCAATGCCCAATTGAATCCAACACCATTATTAGATACTATATAGATATGCCACCTCTTGTCTGTCACTTTGTCATATGGTGATGGCTTGTTGTTGCTGTGAGGCTGGAGGCTATGTCACCACTATTTCAAATACTAGCAGGGTCACCAATGGTGGACAAGTTCCAGCAGAGCTTCCAGATAAAGACAGACCAGGAAGGAAGGGACCATCTACTTTTCAAAGAATTGGCTCATGGAAACCTCATTAATAGCAGTGAAACACAGTCTGATATATTATTAGAAAACTTGATGAATAGCCTTGAAATATTGTCTGATATAATACTAGAAGATGAGCACCTCAGGTTATAAACCCAAAAAATACCAAACCCACTTCCATCAAGTTGATTCCAACTCACAGGGACACCCATTGGGTTTACAAGGTGGTAAACCTTTATGAAAGTCATGTTCCTTCTGCAGAGTGGCTGGTGGGTTTGAACTGCCAGTCTCCTGATTATCAGTCAAATGTCATAGGCATTGCACCAGATAAGCCCCTCAGATTGGAAGGCATTCAAAATATGACTGAGTAAGAACTGCCTCCTCAAGATACAGTCAACTTTCATGACGTGAATGGAGTAGAGATTTTGGGACCTCCATTTCCTGATGGGGCATGACTCAAAGTAGGAAGAAATAGCTGCAAACATCCATTAATAATCAGAATGTGGAATGTACTAAGTATGAATCTAGGAAAATTGGAAGTTGTCAAAAATGAAATGGAATGCATTAAGATCAATATCCTAGGCATTAGTAAGCTGAAATGGACTGGTTCTGGCCATTTTGAATCAGACAACCATATGATCTACTACGTGCCAGGAATGACAAATTGAAGAGGAATGGTTTCATTCATCATCACAATCAATGTTCCAAGATCTATCCTGAAGCACAATGCTGTCAGTGATAGGACATCCATATGCCTACAAGGAACACCAGTTAATATGACTATTATTCAAGTTTATGCACCAACTTCCAAGGTCAAAGACAAGGACATTAAAGATTTTTACCAATTTCTGCAGTCTGAAATGACCAAACATGCAATCAAGGTATATCAGTTGTTACTGGTGATTGGAATGCGAAAGTTAGAAACAAAGAAGAATCACCAATGGTTGGAAAATATGGCCCTGGTGATAAAAATGACCCAGGAGATTGCATGAAAGAATTTGCAAGACCAATGACTTATTCATTGCAAATACCTTTTTTCAACAACATGAATGGTGGCTATACACATGGACCTCAACAGATGGAATACACAGGAATCAGATTGACTATGTCCATGGAAAAAGGCAATGGAGAAGCTCAGTATCTTTAGCCAAAACAAGGCCAAAAACTGACTATACAACCAACCATAAACTCCTCATATACAAGTTTGAGTTGAAGCTGAAGACAATTAAAACAAATCCACAAGAGCCAAATCATGACCTTGATTACATCCCTACTGAATTTAGAGACCATCTAAAGAACAGATTTGATGCACTTAACACCAAGGACTGAAAACTAGATGGAATGTGGGATGACATCAAGAACATCATCCATGAAAAAAGCAAAAGGTCATTTAAAAGACTGGAAAGAAAGAAAAGACCAACATAGATGTCAGAAGAGATTCTGAAACTTGCTCTTGAATGGAGAGTAGCTAAAGGAAATGGAAGAAATGACAAGATAAAAGAGTTGAACAGAAGATAACAAAAAGCAGCTGGAGAAGACAAAGTCAGTTATTATAATGAAATGTGCAAAGATATGGAGTTAGAAAACCAAAAGGGAAGAACATGCTCAGCATTTCTCAAACTGAAAGAACTGAAGAAAAATTTCAAGTCTTGAGTTGCAATATTGAAAGATTCTATGGGCAAAATATTGAATGATGCAGTAAGCATCAAAAGAAGATTGAAGGAATACACAGTCACTGGATAAAAAAGAACTGATTGATATTCAACTATTTTAGGAGGTGGCATATGATCAAGGCCCAATGGTATTAAAGGAAGAAGTTGAAGCTGCACTGAAGGAATTGGCAAAAAACAAGGCTCCAGGAATTGACAGAATGCCTTCTGAGATGTCATGCTAAGTACTTTGGAAGACCACCCCCTGGCCAACAGACTGGAAAAGATCCATACTTGTACTCATTCTAAAGAAAAGTCAGCCAACAGAATGTGGAAATTATTGAACAATATCACTAATATCACACCCAAGTAAAATTTTGCTGAAGATAATTCAAAAATGGTTGCAGCAGTATATTGACAGGGAACTTCCAGAAATTGAAGCTGGACATGGAACAAGGGATATCACTGATAATGTCAGATGGATCTTGACTGAAAGCAAAGAATACAAGAAAGATCTTTACTTGTACTTTATTGACTATGCAAAAGCATTCAATTGTGTGGTTAATAACAAATTATGGGTAATATTAAGAAGAGTGGGAATTCCAGAACACTTAATTGTGCTCATGAGGAACCTGTACAAAGACCAGGAGGCTGCCGTTTGAACAGAAAAAGTGGATCCTTACTGCATGGTTTCAAATCAGGAAGGGAGTGTATCAGGGTTGTATCCTTTCACCATACTTACTCAATCTGTACACTGAGCCAATAATCCAAGAACCTGGACTATGTGAAGAACATGTCATCAGGGTTATAGGAAGACTCATTAACAATCCGCAATATGGAGACAACACAATCTTGCTTGCTGAGAGTGAAGATGACTTGAAACACTTACTGATGAAGATTAAAAACTAAAGTAGTTTTTAATCTTCATCAGTAAGTGTTTCAAGTCATCTTTCAAGTCCACAACTGGACCAATAAGCTGCATTATGATAAATGGAGAAAAGATTGAAATTGTCAAAGATTTTCTATTACTTGGATCTACAATCAACACCCACAGAAGCACCAGTCAAGAAACCAGGCATATTACACCTTGTGCCTCAAAAGATTCCTTTAAAGTGTTGAAGAGCAAAGACGTCACTTTGGTTTAGATGTGCCTCACCCAAGCTATAGTATTTCCAATCACCTCATATGCATGTGAAAGCTGGAGAATGAATAAGGGAGACTGAAGAAGAGTTGATGTTTTTGAGTTGTGGTGTTGGTGAAGAATATTGAAAGTACGTTGGACTGCAGAAGAACGAATAAATCTGTCCTGGAAGAAGAGCAGCCAGAATGCTCCTTTGGAAGCAAAAATAGCCAGACTTCATCTCACCTTCGTTGGTCACGTGTTTAGAAGGGACTATTCCCTGGAGAAGGATATCATGCTTGGTAAAGTGGAGGGTCAGTGAAAAAAGGTGAAGACCCTCAACAAGATGGATTGACACAGTGGCTTCAACAATGGGCTCAAGTTTAGCAAGGATTGTGTAGCTGGCACACAATTGGGCAGTGCTTCATTTTGCTCTACATAGGGGCACTTTGAGTAGGAGACAACTCAATGGCATCTAACAACAACAACATATAGATACTATTATCTATACCTACAGTTCTGCACAAATGTGACTATTGTTTATTGTTATTTTTAAGTTAAATATGATTGTCTTCCTTTTCAGTTTGTGGGGCATGTATTAAATTAAAGGGATATTATTATAGTTAGTAAAAAATAATAAGATTTGTGGATCATTTATTTATGTATGCCTGGTACTATGTGAGGGTTTTTACCTGCCTTCTCTTCCACAACTCATTAGAAAGCTACTATTATTTCAAAAAGCTTTGAAATAAGGCAACCAAGTCTGAGAGATATTAATTATGTAATCTGGCCAAAGTCACAGTCCTAGTGGCAGGGCTGTTATTCCAAATCAATCCTCTTCAATTCCAAAAATTGAGATTTTAAGCACTCCTAATAGAAGTTCTGATGGTTCAGTGGTTAAGACATTTGGCTGCTCACCAAAAGGTCAGTGGTTTGAAACCATCAGCCACCCAGTGGAAGAAAGATGAGGCAGTATGCTTTGGTAAAGATTTACAGCCTTCGAAACCCTATGGGGGTCATTATGAGTTAGAATTGACTTGATGGCAGTGAGTTTTGGTAAGAGGATTTGGCACAGTAACATGTGCTCAATAAATTGTAGCTAAGATAATCAGTGATATTAACATCAGTAATACAAACATGGAAGTATATATGGGATAAATTGTTTTGTAGGCTATTTCTGACTTCAGATTCCCCATTTTTAGAAGATGGAAGTGAACTGCATAATCTTCAAAACTCCCTGCTGGCTTTCATCTGCTGAGATTTGGTGCCATTTGTTTCTCCTCTGTATTGATTTGAACCTATAGGTCCTCAATTCATCAGAACCTTGGTGCATGTTCACTGCCTCCCTCAAATGGTCTTCAAGTTCACCCAGACCTCCTTCACTTACAGGCAGGTGCATGTCCTTCATCTGCTCTAGCCACAAATGATGAAAATAGAGTATCCTTTTGTAATTTTTCCAAAAGAGTTTTCTTTCTCTTGTTCTTTGAAAAGAATACTTCTTTTGGAGCTGCTCTGGTAGATAGGGCACAGATGTTGCATTGTCTTCAAGGAAAGTGTTGACTTTGTTTATTTGGAGACCACACTGAACCTGATCACAAGGGGTTACCTGCTAAGTACGCTATGGATGTTATTTCGAACACATGGTGAGTCGGCATGGTGACCCAGAAACATGAGGGAACCCCAGGGGAGTGGCTGTGAACAACCTTCTCTTTTGTGATTTTCATTTTTCATTATGCTTGACATTTTTGAAGCTGAGCTTTTTAAGAAATACCAGTTTTAGAAGAACAGACAAGGGATGTATTTCAAGGAAACGTAGAGCAGCCACAAAAGAAAATAAGTCTGGTTGAAAGCATGCCCGATGAGATGGGAAACGGTGTGTGTGCAAAGCCTTTTATTGTGTCAGTTAGCAAATGAAGTGTCAGTGCATTGTTCTTAGAACTTTCAGAAGTAAACAAATAATCAAATTGCATCCGCTTTTTGTTTGTTTTGAAACATCTGTGATGGTAGCTGTCAACGTAGTGTTTGATGTTTCCAACTGCATAATACATCTGTGCACTGTAGAGAAATTTCAAAGTACAGTACTTCTCACTTTGGGTATGAAGATGGAACCTGGCTCTCTGTATTAGTAAAGCCGAATGTATTGGTTTGGCAGTTCAGTTGTGGCGTTCTTTCCTGGGTGGTCAAAAACTAGGAAAAAATAGGAATAGAAGTCTATTCCTATCATAGCAACTTCTTTTTATTAGAAATTTTTTATAAATAATAAAACATTAAACTTGTTCATCAGGGCATGGAAAGTCTGCTGGTGATTACAAACATTCTTTTGTAACTCTGTATTCAACAACTATGTTTTGAGCACTATTACAGACGCCTAGTGCTGGGGCAGGAGTTGGAGAGAAGGTGAAACAGGGGAGCCATAATTTCTCACGTCGTGCAGTGCTTCCCAATCGAGGTGCATCAAGTGGGCTACAGATGCACCATGACACACTTTTCACTTCAGTCCTTATAAACTCAAAAAAGTCACTGCCATCGAGTTGGTTCAGACTCATAGTGACCCCCATACGGTTTCCAAGGCTATAAATCTTTATGGAAGCAGACTGCCTCGTCTTTCTTCTGCAGTGGAGTTGGTGGGTTCAAACCACTGAGCTTTCGGTTAGCAGCCAACTACCTTAACCACAACACCACCAGAATCCCTTCAGCCTTTATAGAGGGTAGAAATGACTAGGAGTTGCTGTGCTTTCTTCCTCAATAAGTAAGCTATTCTTGGGCTCTCGAGCTCTTTGAAAGCTGGCCTTAGTTGACTGGTGTCTGACTGTTCTTTCTCAATAGCCCTCTAAGTTAGCAGATCTAGTGAGCATCACTTGGTACTGTCCAACATAGCATGTTGAATGTGGCCAAGGAATGTCTCTACCATGTAAGCAACAACATTAACAGTCAGGTAAATGTGTATTAGCTCTCTGGAAACTGTATGTGAGGAGATCCTGGAGATCTCCTTCAAGGTGTCCAAGGAACAGGGTGGGCAGCCCAGAGTATATTCTGTTGGTGATGAGGAAAAGATGAGCAGGTCAGGCAGAGGCTTTTGTCAAGTACAATTCCAAGAAGCAAAATAAAAACTGTCTTCTCATATATTTGCTACTTCTGTCCATTTGCAACTAATGTATCCTTTTAAAAGCATATAAGCTAAAACCTACAAAATTGTTTTAATAATGGAGGTAATAGTCTACAAATTACAGCTTCATTGCTGTTCTGAAATACTTTATATGAAAAAGTTTGGTTAAATTCTACATTCATTTCCATTATCATAATATGTTTCAATATACCTACTCCTCAATTATCAACCAACTTGTTACCTGACATTTTTAACTTACAACAATAGTAAAAAATCTATTATCTGTTTATTTTGCACATTAACAGCATACGTCTGGCAGTAACAAATACTGAAGTGTGAGGCTAGAGTGATGCTGGCTTTGATAAAGTTATATGTCAACTTGGCTGGATCATAATCCTCAGTGGTTTGGCAATTATGGGATGATCTCATTTGGCAATTACATAAAATGAAATTTGACAGTCATGTAATGATGTAATTTGGCTGTTATGTAATGATGTGGTCATCCTCCATTTTTGTTAACACCAATTTTCTAATAATGATCTATCTTTGGAACCTAACCATGTAAATAAGTTTGAAGTGGGTTTATCACATTAGCTATGAAAGGTAAACTTGTGGAAGAGTAGCTAAACCAAATGGAAGAAATGACAAGGAAAAAGAGCTAAAGAGAAGATTTCAAAGAGTAGCTCAAGAAGACAAAGTCAATTATTATAATGAAATGTGCAAAGGCTTGGAGTTAGAAAGGCAAAAAGGAAGAAGACTCTTGGCATTTCTCAAGCTGAAAGTAGTGAGGAAAAAATTTAAGCCTCAAGTTGCAATATTGAAAGATCCTATGGACAATATAGGAGCTCTGGTAGTGTAGTGCCTAAGGCATTTGACAGCTAACAAGGAGGCTGGCAGTTCAAACCCACCAGACACTCCATGGAAGGAAGGTTGGAGATCTACTTCCACAGTGATACCACCTCAGAAACCAAGCAGGGGTCACTATGAGTCAGATCCTACTCGACGGTAATGAGTTTGGTTTTTTGTTGTTGTTGTTGTTGTTGTTTGTTTTATGGTTATGGGCAATATATTGAATGATGCAGGAAACATCAAAAGAAGACAGAAGGAATACACAGAGTTACTGTACCAAAAAATATTGGTCAATGTTTATCCATTTCAGGAGTTGGCATATGATCAAGAAACAATGGTATTGAAGGAAGAAGTCAAAGCTGCACTGAAGGAATTGGGGGAGAGGGGGAAAAAAGGCTCCAGGAATTGATAGTATACCCATTGAGATATTTCAACAAATGGAGTATCAGAAAGATGTTGACTTGTGTTTTATTGACTATGCAAAAGCATTTGATTGTGTGGGTCATAACAAATTATGGATAATACTGAGAAGAGTGGAAATTCCAGAACACTTAATTGTACTCATGAGGAACCTGTACATAGACCAGGAGGCTGTCATTCGGACAGATTAAAGGGATACTGCATGGGTGAAAATTAAGAAGGGAGTATGTCAGGGTTGTATCCTTTCCCCATATTTATTCAATCTGTATGCTGAGCAAATAACCCAAGAAACTGGACTATATGAAGAAGAATGCGGCATCAGAATTGGAGAAAGACTCATTAACAACCTGCGATACACAGATGACACAACTTTGCTTGCTGAATGTGAGGACAACTTGAGGCCCTTACTGATGAAGATTGAAGACTACAGTCTGCAGTATGGATTGTGCCTCATTATAAAGAAAACAAAAATCCTCACAACTTATCAATAAGCAGCATCATGATAAATGGAGAAAAGACTGAAGTTGTCAAAGACTTCATAACACTCGGTTCTACAGTCAACCCAATGGAAGCAGCAGTCAAGACATCAGATGATGTATTGCATTGGGCATATCTGCTGCAAGAGACCTCTTTCAAGTGCTAAAGAGCAAAGATGTCTCCTTGAAGACTAAGGTGTGTCTAACCCACGTCATGGTATGTTCGATTGCCTCATATGTATGTGAGAGCTGGACAATGAATAGGGAAGACTGAAGAAGAGTTGATGCTTTTGAGTTGTGGTGTTGGCAAAGAATACTGAGAGTACCATGGAGTGCTAAAAGAACAAACAAATCTGTCCTGGAAAAAGTGCAGCAGAATGCTCCTTGGAAGCAAGAATGGCCAGATTTTGTCTCACTTACCTTGGTCATGTTGTCAGAAGGGACCATTCTCTGGAGAAGGATATCATGCTTGGTAAGGTAAAGTGGAGGGTCAATGAAGAGGAGAAGGCCCTCAACAAGATGGACTGACACAGTGGCTACAACAATGGGCTCAGGGATAGCAGGGATCATGAGGCTGGCACAGGACCAGGCACTGTTTTGTTCTGTAGTACATTAGGCTGCTATGAGTCAGAGATGACTTAATGGCACCTAACAATATTAACAACATGAAAGGTAAGTAAACACTGTTATATTTCTAAAATACAACGTCAACTTCTGTGAATTTTAGAATTTTTTTTTTTTTTTAGCGTGTTATCACATATGTGAACAAAGTTTCTCATAATGACAACTGCCAAGAATTTGAAGAGGTCAAGTAGCCATTTGAAGGACAAATATGGCATTAAAAAAATAGAAAGTTAGGACTTTCATTTTTGGAAATATTGAGTAGATATGCATTCTCCTATTCCTCCTGCTATAGGAGCTCCGGTAGCATAGTGCCTAAGGCACTTGACTGCTCACCAGAAGGCTGGC
>NW_006921596.1:20953692-20956261 GCF_000298275.1 Orycteropus afer afer | reverse complement strand
TTTAGCTATCATTTATATTTTCAGCCAGGGAGCACACCTGTGAAGGATACATAAAATCATGTCTGTACACACGATTCCAACCTCAGGCTACCAGTTTGCAACCTCTGGAAAAAACTATGAGAAAGGCCTTAAATAATCCAGTGTACACTCAGGTCCACCATCTCCTGTCCACAATTCTGAAATCTAAAGTGCTCTAAAAACTGAAAGTTATTCCCAAGTCCCTAGTAATGTCATTCGGCCACAAAACCCTACTTGAACTGATATGAGCCAATTTTAAGTCTTTCTTTAGTATGAAGCTACATCCTTTTTACTACAGAAATAGTAGTAGTATATTTGATTGTGGGATGCCCCAATCTCACTAGCACTGATCTGAAGCATATAGCATATGTTTCATACTGCCTTTCTAAATGTTCCCACTCCCAAATTCTGAAATCTAAAAGCACCTACTTCAAAGAATTTTGGATGATGGATTGTGGATCTGCATTTAAAAAACTAACTCATGGCAGTGTGAAAGATAGGTGTCCTCTCTGGAATCATTCAATTTCCACATATAGCCTTTGAAAGTCAAGCTTTTCCTCTGTCCATCCATCTATTCACACTCAACAAATATTGGTTAAAGAAATATTTATTGAGCCTATTCTATTTGTCAGGCATTGTATAAACCAAAAACCGAAACTCACTGCCATCCAGTGGATTCTAATTCATAGCAACTCCCACTGGGTTCCCAAGGCTGTAAATCTTTACAGAAGCAGACTAACCCATCTTTCTTTTGTGGAGCAGCTGGTGGGTTCAAACTACTGACCTTTTGTTTAGCACCCAAATGCCTTAACCACTACACCACTAGAGCTCCTTAAGGCATTGTATAGACCACTGCAAATACGGAAATGAATATGACTCTCAATTTAATTGGAGACTAATGGAGGGAGAGTGAAGTGTTGGTGGTTCAGTGGTAGAACTCTTGTCTTCCATGTGAGAGACTTCAGTTCAACTTCCTGCAATGCATCTCGGGCACAGACACCACCCAACCATCAGCAGAGGCTTGCATGTTGCCTTGATGCTGAACAGGTTTCAGCGGAGCTCCCAGACTAAGACAACCCCGGAAGAAAGCCTGGTGATCTGCTTCCAAAAATCAGTCAATGAAAATCCCATGGATCACAATGGTCTGATTATGGGAATGGTGCGAGATGGGGCAGTGTTTTGTTCCATTGTGCGTGAGGTTACCATGAATCAAGGCCAACTCAATAGCAAGTAACAATAATAAATAGAAGAGAAAGGAAGAATGGGGGAACAGACATGCAAATGCACACTTAAAATACTCTGAATAGATGTCGTACAAGGTATATACAAATGACATGATAACTGGTCATTTGGAAGTTGTTAAAAAAATGGAGACGCACATAATTAATTTGAATGAAGTATAGGAAAAGCACTACTAGAGATTGTAGCTAAGCATGAGAAGAAATTTTGGAAATTCTTAGATGGAAATTAAAATGACTATGACAGGAGGATGCCACCAGCAACTGGAATGAGATAAGGCTGCAGGCTGGAGACATGTCAGAGGCAGAACCCAGGAGGAGGAGGACAGACCACAGGAGATGAATTTCAGAGATTCTGTTTTCAACTAGATTAGCACTTAGTAACTTATAAAATGGCTTTTGTATTAGAAATTCATAACATAGCTAAAGCTTATCAATTCATACCACAAAGGGATTAGACTGGTTTGCAACCTCCCTGAAACTTTTTATCTAAGGTATTAATTGTGAAAACTATATATATACAGCTAGTCCCTAATTTGAATACTTGAGTTATGATGAATCACAGTTATGAAAGGCTGTTATTTATTTAGTTTTCTTTTGTTTTCTGGTACCTATCGACTACATTTGCTCAAGCAATAGCTGTAATATGTGGAGATCTGGTAACATTGTGTGATTTCTGGAAGAATTATAATATTCTTCAGTGTATCTGGAACATTACATCTTCAAGGGAGAAAGTTATGATAAAAGAGATGCAGGAGATATGGAAAAAATGCTGAGTTCTGTGAACATGCCCTAAGTATTTGATCAAGGTAACAAGAAAGAAGAGACTGGTGGAAAAATCATCCATATGGAAAACTGTGAATTTAGAACTTGATATCGCTGATGTGGAACAGCTCACGGATCAGGAAGAAGGAATTGACAGACCAGGAGTTAATGGATTTTGAACAAAGAAAAGATGAAGAAAGAAATGATGAGGGAGAGGAAAGAGAAAAAAAAAAAAAAGTGAAACGATTCACCAAAGTTTTTTCTAAACTAAATTGGGCCTTCATGAAAACATGGACCCAAACACTGATTCCTTTGCTACAGTCAATAGGCATATTCAGAAAGCCGTGAGACGTTACCACAAAATATATGAAGAAAAAAATAAAATGGCTACACAGACAACTTTCACTCATTTTCTGACTGGAAATGCCATTCTCATTCCCAGGAAAAATCCAGATGGAGTCATTCCCACAACTAACAAAATGTCGTCCAACTCTTCTTCATTGTCTAGGTAAATATTTATTGTGTTTTTTAATGTATCTACACGTGTA
>NW_006921596.1:20948666-20949222 GCF_000298275.1 Orycteropus afer afer | reverse complement strand
AAACAGACCCAATTAATCTGGGTTTTAGAAATCATAATGGAAGTTCCCATTGGGTAAGTAGGTTTAAGGATCAGGATGAGTCTTGAAGTGTGTTCATGGAAGATTCTTGAAGAGAAGATACTCTCTTTATCTGAGTGGAATTAACTTTTTCAAGCTATAAAATTATGATCTATGTACTTTTGTATTTATAACTCAATAATTTAACTCACATAATAAATAATAGAGTGAAAGCTCTTCTCATATTTAACGCTACTCCTCCTCCTATCAATACTCTGCAAAATCAGATTTGCAGCCTTCATCATTATTTTGAGTAAGGCATAGTATAAACCAATTCTCCTCAAGTACCACCCACTGCCTCTAACAGTTTATTGTTGTTGTGTGCCGTGGAGTCGGACCCGACTCATAGCGACCCCTCCTTGGGTTTCCAAGGCGGTATCACTACGGAAGTAGATTGCCCCTCTTTCCTTTTGAGGAGTGGCTGGTGGGTTTGAACCTCCCACCTTGTGGTTAGCAGTCAAGTGCCTTAGGCACTATGCTACAAATAGCGCCTCCAAGA
>NW_006921596.1:20943153-20948566 GCF_000298275.1 Orycteropus afer afer | reverse complement strand
TATATATGTATATAAATACATATATATGTACACACACATACACACACAAACACACATATGTATGTGTGTGTGTTCAACACTTAATGCCAGAACTGTCATATGACAGAACCCTGTCTTAAGGGGGGACTACCTGTACAGTCACTAGCTTTTCAGAGGCTGCCATATTATTCAGTGGTTTAACCCCCAAATGCACGGCCTCTGACACTAAGTACTAATTAAACTTTGTTCAATAACCTCTACTCTCTGTGTTCAAGGTCTACACATTCCACAGTATTTATATTACCACCTGATATCAGACACAGGGACTGCCAATCCAGTTAGAGTTGTAGCAGCCAGAGACTATGTTTAATGACAGTACGGAATATCTTGTACAATATCATTCCAACCCTGTGCAAGAATCCATGCTTGCTTGTTCCCCATTATGGTTTCTCTCTTCCTTTAAAATATTCACTGTCACTACTTAAGGCAGAAAGCTAATGGTAGACAACTGCCCAGGAAACTCAGAACATGTATAGTAGAGAGTGACAGAAAGCTGTTCGGAGTTTTCTGGGCAATTGTTACTGTCCTTGGATTCTGTGACATCAAGTCATTATTTTCAACCACTGGGAACTGTCTGCATCAATGCACTCCTCAAAAGAGGCTCACTTTTGTTGTTTTGTTAAGTGCCATCGAGTCATCTCCGACTCAAAGACACCCTATGCACAGCAGAATGAAACACCAGCCAGTCCGGAGCCAGCTCCACAATTCTTGCTACACTTGAGCTCATCGCCGCTGCCACCGCGTGAGTCCACCTCATTGAGGGCCAGAAAAGGCTCACTTTTAGAGGTTATGAACAGATGTTGAGATTAACAAACCTCAGATAAAGCAAGACTTACAGACAGAATTGGTTGCCTCTAGAATCAGGGTTGTCTCCAGTCCAGGCAACCACCATTGCCCCCCAAAGATTCACGTTCAAAACAAATTGGCAGAGGCACAGTAAAAGGTTTCATAGCATCTGAACTAATGTGACTACAGCTATATGAAGGCTTGCTGTTGTTTTTGTTAGGTGCTGTCAAGTTAATTTTGACTCACAGAGCCCCACAGGACAGAGCCCCACAGGGCTTTCTAGGCTGTAATCTTCACGAGAGCAGATAATCAGGTCTTTCTTCAATGGAGATGCTGGGTAGGTTCAAGCAGTCAAATATGAAGCCTTCAAGGTCCTATTTTGATTTTTCATTAAAGGAAGGGAAAATTATTGTAAAAGGCTTATGTATCTGGAAATGAATGAAGGTTATTTCAGGAATAGGCCTTAACCTACACCCTCCTTTTACCTGTCCATATACATCACCATGGACAATGGCAATCAAGCCATCTGGTTCCAAGAATCTTATTTGTTTGTTTTCTATTTCAGATACTGTCCTCCTATTATCCTTTAGGAGTCCGTGGGAGGTACGAATGGTTAAGCACTCGTTTACCAGAAAGTTGGCAGTTTAAACCCATGCACCAGAGGCACTTCAAAAGGAAGCCCTGGTCATCTGCCTCCAGAAAGTGACAGCCTTGAAAACACTGTGGAGCAGTTCTACTCTGCAAAGGACCAAAGAGAGTCAGGATCAATGCAAAGGCTTTTTTTTTTTAATGTTTTATCTTTTTATCAATTTTTTTAAATTGGATATTGCCCCTGTAACAATGAAAATATGGCAGCGAAAAGAGAAAGTGAAAAAAAGAAACCTATGTATGTCTTTCAAACAGATGGATTGCTTTCAAAGAAACTAGTCATTTACCTGCTGGAAAGAAGAGAGCCAAGGATGGAGGGGCAGTTACCTGGAGCACAGCAAGATCAGGAAGCTGCTATCACAGCAGGGCTGTGTGAGCAACAGGAGGAATTAATGACTTAGAACCCAGAAGTCAGATCCGTCCTAAGAGTGAGAACTATAGCAAGGGTACCAGTACTGTGGATGGAAGGGCTTCCCAGTAGGAGCTGGAGCCAAGGAGGAGACATAGTCATTGCTGGAGGTGACACAGGAAACGGGGGAGCGATTGTCCCATTCTCCTCCAGTGTTCTGCCTCCCATTGCCCAAATCCCATTGGAGGCTAGAAGACAAGGAAGTGAATTTCTATGTGAAACAACACAGAGCAAGGAAAGGAGGGACAAGGAATCTCAAAATACAATGTTTTGTCTCATCTGTCTTCACCTGATCATAATACGGATAAAGCTTTTTGATAATAACTATGTGAATCCTCCGTTTCTCAGTTCACAAAGGTGTATATATCCGAAGAGCTGGGTAATGTTGATAGGTCTCACTGAATCTTTATTTTCTAATGCATCTTTATGCTGTCCCATGTGGAAAAGCTATCATATTGTTTCAGATAACCCTGGGGCCTGGGTAGAGTCCACAGAACCGCTGTGCAGATTAGGTCACTCTCCAGATTTTCCTAAACAGCGCCATTGATACTGCTCTTTATGCTTAAAAATAACCACCAAGAACAGGAAGCTTGTCAGCCTGCAGCAAACTCTGTTACAGAGATCTCTGAGTACAAAGCAAATACTACCTAGTGTCCTAGGCCTGAAACTGAGCCAGTATGACAAAAAATGTTTCAAGGTGTTAAAGCCATTTTCCGTGATCTCTTTTATCACCACACTTCTCAGTCATCGAGAGAGGAAACTTCGACAGTGAATTCTGCTATACTTATCTGTACCTGCTGGAACTTTCATTATTCCTCTCCAAACTCCCTCTCATCCTCCAAATTTCACAGATGGCTTCCTCTTAACTTTCTTCCATCTTAAATGAAATGAGGTTCTCACTTAAGTCCTCTTCAGTGGAAGCCAATTATTTCCCCATACCCCATCAGTTAAGAGAGGAATTTCACATCATCTTCCAACTACTAGACCATCTTTCTTCTCCTCTTTAAGAAAAGTTTATCCTACCTGCTCCTAGGAGCTCTGATGTCATAATGCCTACGGCATTTGACTGCTAATCAGAAGGCTGGCAGTTCAAACCCACCAGCCACTCCTCGGAAGGAAGATTGGGCAATCTACTTCTGTAGTGATACTGTCTTGGAAACCCAAGGAGGGGTTACTATGAGTCGGATCCCCCTTGATGACAGTGAGCTGAGCTGAGACTTGCTCCTAGAAACTGCTCCTCACACCCTTCTATTTCCCTTAGGTCATGTAACAGAGTCCTGGTCAACCCTCTTATTATATGTCTAGGTGATTTCAACATTGGTGCATATGATCTATTCCAAATCTGGTCTTAAAATTCAAATGCCATTTTTTTCTTCTCCTGATGGTCTCATCCCCCGACACCAGCACTTACCCTCTTATTTCATACCTATCTATTTGTGTGTGTATCTGCTAATATACTTTAGTCTCCTCCAGGCAAAGGACTTTATCTTCCTCATCTCTGTATCCCCTGAACCTGGTAGCTTTCCCTGCACATGGAAGGAATTCCATAATGAAGTGGGCTGGATCATCTTTAATTATATAGACAGAGTAAATAGACCAGGTAAGCAGATGCTTTATAATAGTTCCTTAACAAGGCTAAATTAATTCTTTGTGTGTAAGAGGTTACACTCAGGGGAAAATAAAGTTCACTATTAATTGTTTCTGTCTTCCTAAACTTGCAGACACATTCTTCGTGTTGGTCACAGAGGAACTGATATGTCAGTTGATGGTAGAAAGAGAGTATCTCAAACACAGAGAAAGATAAGGTTGGATTTCCTCGTATTAACTTGCTACAAGGTTGAAAATGGTTGGACTTTCCTAGTATTCACTTGCTCTCCAGTCATATTGAGAAAGACCTATAACTGAAAAAAAAGGAGCTCTAGTAGTGCAGTAAGGAGCTCTGGTAGCATAGTGCCTAAGGCTCTTGATTGCTAACCAGAAGGCTGGCGGTTCAAACACATTAGCCACTCCTAGGAAGGAAGATGGGGCAATCTACTTCTCTATGGATACCGCCTTGGAAACCCAAGGAGGGCTCACTGTGAGTCGGGTCTGACTTGACGGCACATAACAACAACAACAACAGTGGTGCAGTAACCAAACCCACTACTGTTGAGTAGATTTCGACTCATAGGGACCCCAACTGGGTTTCCAAGGCAGTACATCTTTATGGAAGTAGATTGCCCAGTCTTGCTTCTGCCGAGTGGCTGGTGAGTTTGAATCATCAACCTTCTGGTGAGCAGTCAAATGCCTTAGGCAGTAGTTAAAGCATTCGGCTGCTAACCAAAAGGTCATTGGTTTGAACCCACCAGCCTCTCCACAGGAAAAAGATGAGGCAATCTGATTTCAAAAATACTTACAACCTACTACAGTCCTACTCTGGCCTATAGGGTCTCTATGAGTGAGAATCAACTGGATGACAGCGGGTTTGGGTTTTCTCATCACACACTTTGCTAGTTATTGGGGGTACAGTGATGCACAAGAACACACATGACACTTCCCTCTTGAAGCTTACAGTCTAGTGGGGAAATACGTTAGTCAATGAATCATAAAAATAAAGGTAAACTTGCCACTGTGATTAATGCCACAATAGAATTTATGGTGAAATGATAACATATCAAAGGGTGTCTGGAACTTCCATACCCGGTAATGGGACTAGCTTGTAATGAATAAAGCTCTGAACATCTTCTTAAAGGCATAAAAGCTATTAAGGCACCAAGATTTCAAGAACCAAGAGCCTAGAGAGAAGAAAACTTCACTGAGGTACACTCAAATTCTGTTCTGTTTTTTTTTCCCTGAGGCACCCAAGGATTTCTGTGGGTACGGGTCAAGAAAAACTTAGCAGAAATCAGAAGCCGAGAGTTTTAAGAGTTGATATATAGAGCAGCCTCATAACTTTTGCATCCTATGACAATAACAACAACATGATGATCTTTATAAAACTGGTCTTCAGGTCTTACTGAGAGAGTATGACCCTTCTAAATAGTTCGAGCTTTCAGTCTAAAAGACTGCACCTTAGAAGTCAAGTTGGCTTATGAAAAGACCTACAGAGACCCAAACCTAGCTTTAAAACAACTCAATCTCTGCTGGACTAAAGTGATCTGTGTCTACGTAACTACCAGAAACTAATGGCTCATCTAGAGCCTCTTGAATTTTTCATGACGAATAGCTATTTCAATGAAAAATTAATTAAAGACATCACAAAAGATGAAACTAAAAGAAAAACATGACCACCACAAAAGACTCACAGTTGATTCAGCTATTGAAATGATTAGACACAGACTTTAAAATAACAGCAATTATATCTCCAAAAAGAGTTAAAGGAAAAAACTCATCAGAGAACTGGAAACTTTTTTTTTTTAAATGGAAATTCTAGATGTGAATATATAAGTATTGAAATTAAGAAGTCAATAGAATGGAGTTAACAGCAGATTAGACACAGATGAAGAGATCATTGGTTATCTGGGATAAATCAGTATAAATATTTCATCGAAG
>NW_006921596.1:20931424-20940473 GCF_000298275.1 Orycteropus afer afer | reverse complement strand
CTCCCCTTACCATTCCGTTGGGGATTGACTCCACTGTGACAATTGCTGAGCATAATGGAGAATTATAAATTAAACTACTGAGTTCTGAAGCAAACATTATGCAAGTTTATCTCTGGAGGAAATATATTCCTCAAATTCAAAAGCGAAGTTCCTCTTTGTTAAGTTACAATGGACTGAATACAGGGGAAATTATATAATATCTGTATTATCATGGAACCTATTAAAAAAAAGAAATGTACGAATTTTTTTCTTTAGCCAGAAAGTATATATTTTAATTAAATAGAAAGTTTGCCATTATCATACTTTAAAGTTAGCTCTTGGTTAAGAAATGCTGGAGGATTTCTTACATAAATGTAAAATGTGTTACAGCCTAAAACTAGACTAAGAGTTATTACAAAATCATGTGATCCTGGTTATGTTTAAAATATAAATGTTCATTTGTAGCATCCTATCTATCAGACAACCCATAAAACAAGCAAACTAAAAACTAAAAAGGTTTCTGAAATCAGATAATCACTGAAGTGTTAGACAAGGGTCAGAACCTGTATAAGACATACAATGCTGTCTACATGGGACCCTTTGACCATGGAATTGGAGACCTGGAAAAACCATGAGTCCCTGAATGGTGTAAACAGTTAACATGTTCAGCTGCTAAGCAAAAGGTTGAAGGTTCAAGTCCAACCAGAGATGCTTCAGAAAAAAAGACCTGGTGATCTACTTCTGAAAAATCAGCTCTTGAAACACTTATGGAGCACAGTTCTACTCTGATCACACGTGGGGTGGCTGCGAGTTGAAACTGATTCAGTGGTCAAACCAGAATGGGGCCCTGCTTCCCACGCTGAAAACTGAGTATCTCTAGAGCCCAAATAAGGAGCAAGGACTTATGTGGATCCCAACACCCTATTCCTTGGCTGAAAATGGAATTTTCCTTTCCAGCCCCTATTGAGGAGCCCTGGTGGCACAGTGGTTAAAGTTCTCAGCTGCTAAGCAAAACGTCAGCAGTTACCCAGCAGCTACTCTGTAGGAGAACCATGTGCAGACTTCTTTCGTAAAGATTTACAACCTTGGAAACCCTTTGGGGGTAGTTCTACTCTGTCCTACACATCACTGTAAAGTGGAATAGACACCCATGGCTGTGGGTTCAGTTTTGGGGTTAGCACCTCTTGACCATGTTTGAATTCCAATGAGAAGCAGACTTGACTATTCTTGCTTACAAGCTGTTGGAGGAATGATTGACTCCCCTGTTTTAATCAGCCAATAGAGATGTGCAGCTCACAGTCTTGCTGGAAGTATAAAACAAGATTCGTAAGAAGAAAATCAGTAGTCACCCAGCTAGAAGCCTGGGACAGTCAACCCACTAAAAGCTGACCACTCCTAGTTCTCCTCTCCAGCAGCATTTCAGTGGACAGACAATCCCAACAGCTGATAACTGAGCAGCAGGGGCAGAGCAGGAGTGACCATGGAGGCCAGGAGGGCCAGTCGGAAGCACCCTGATTATAGCTAACTTACATGGTGCCTGCTCCAACAGTACCCTCTCAGTTAAATGCAATCAATCTCCTCCTCCTTAAGTGACAGAGAGTCGGACTTGTTCCTTTTGCTTTCAGCAGTGAAAAATGGGGAGAAGCTGACCCACCTAGAACAGGGAGAACAAAGCATGTGAAAAGAAATTCTCAAATAACTACCTACTAAGATGAAGCTATAAACCAAAATATTGACCCAGATTTTTGCTATCTATTGATCTCAGAAGTGATTTTCATTTTTTGTGGATAATCATATTCAGCAAATTCATGACAATTTACAATTCTTCTACAACTCATCATTTTATCATTCGAAAAATAAAAGAACAACACAGGTTAGGCTTTTACTAGGCAGCCCTTAAACATATTGTAAATGATTCCATCTTTGAAACATATGCTGCGTTCTGTGTGTGAGGTATTCTTTCTTCCTCAGTAAGATTTGGAAGGGTGGGAAGTTTAGTAGAACATACATCAAACAGGAAACGCCTGTAGATCCGAAGTTAGTCTGGTTTCACCCAGATGAAACCTGTATGTGATTAGTTCATGACATTGCTCAGAGCCTCTCTCAGTTTCTTCCATAATTTGAGAGTACTGTTGGCTTGATGTGAACACGTGGTCTATGAAGGTAACTAATATTTGTCTACTGGCTCCCAATTTGAATGAAAATGTATAGTTTTAAAAAAAAAATCCCACACAGAACAAAAAAATGAAATAAAATTATTTTAAAAGCCCACATCAATCCCAAGTACTTATTTTTACAGTTCCCATTTTGTAAATGAAGAAACTGAGAATTTCAGAATCTCACAGTTAAAAGAGGTAGTAGCTTCATGACTGTATGTTTTGAAATCTGCACCCTTCCTTAGTCCATCAGTTTCTCTCCAGAAGGAAATGTACCTAAGACTTAACTATTCCCTTTGGTTTTGTAACCAACTAGATGAGTCTCCCTGATTCAAAGTATACTATTTATAGTCAAACCAGTTGCCATCAAGGCCACTATGACTCACAGCAGCTCCACATGTGTCAGAGCAGAAATGGGCTCCACAGGGTTTTCAATGGCTGTTTTTCAAAAGTGAGTTGCCAGGCCTTTCTTCCAAGGTACCTACCTCCCAAATTATATCTTATCTCCCCTTTCTGCCTAAGATAGGATTACTCAACTTTGGCACAACTGGTACCTTGAGACAAACGATTCCTTCGTTCTGTAGCAGGGGTTGGGGGGAATGGGCTGAAGGCATTGTAAGACATTTAGCAGTAACTCTATGGCTTCACCTGCGAAACGTCAGTAGCAAATTTCCCTGCTCCCAAGTCGTGACAATCAAAACTGTCTCCAGACATTGATAACGAGTAGTTTATGAGCCATATCTCTGTAACTTCCTGCACGGTCTACCAAGGAAGGACAATTATCAAACCATGGCTTATTATTCTCACCCGAGGTCTTTCCAGCACAGCGCACTGTTCAGATCATTGCTCTTCCTGTAGCCTCAGCACCTGTGAGTGGCCACTCTCTCTGCCTATTATTAAAAATAAAAAAAATAAAAAAAAACTCACTGCCATCCAGTTGAATCCAACTCACAGCGACCCCTCCTTGGATTTCCAAGGCTCCAGAAATGCACATGGCTCATTCCATTATCTTGCTCAAGTCTTGGATCAAATGACACACAGTCAATGAAATTTACCCAAAATAAGCTGTTTAGAACACTCTTCCCCAGTCTAGCACTCTGGATAACATCATCCTGCTTTTTGGTGTATGTGTCCACATCATCTTAAAGTAATATTGTTTTATTATTATTCTCATTAAAAATAGTAATGTATATATTATGTTTCTGGTCTGTTTTCTCCCACTAGAATGTAAGCTCCATGAGGGTAAGGATATTGCCTGTTTAGTTTACCCCAGTACCTAGAAAAGGGCATGGCACACAACAGAAATGCAATGAATGAATAAAATTAGGAGTTAATTTTGAGTGAGATAGGGACACCTCACCTGCTTCATTTCTACTCTGCCATAGTAGGTCTGATCCTGCTATTTCATAGACCAGAAATCCATGAACAAGTTTCTGGCGGTGTACTTAGGTGCTATCTCTAATGGTTTTACAGAAAACTAGTCTTAAGTTTTCATTGTTGAATCTAGTTTGGTTAAATGGCTCATGATATGATAAATTCACTTGACATCACCATCCTTTTAACAGTGAATTTATTTTATATTTTGCTTGTTTTCATTTCAGATTTTAGTAGCAGAGAAATTCTGAAAATAAGATATTTTTCATTAAACATTTTTGGAAAATAGATAAAGGTTATATTTTATTAGTGCACATTTATTTTGTAAGTTCAAAGGTATAATATTGCATAGTCAATCTGCGAGAATAATGAGATCGTTTTGAAGAGTAAAAATCATTTGACATCAGGAATTATGCATGAGAATTACAGTCTTGTATTAGCCTCTGCTAATTAATTTCCACAAGTTATTTTGGTTTCACAATATCCAGCAGACCTTAAATCACCTAAATAAGTAGTTGCAAATGGTAATATTTATTAAGAGCTCATTTGCTGTCTCAGAATACTTATAAATGTCTACAAAAGCATTATTCACACAGTTGTAGAAAATGTGTTGCAGTGTTGAAAAGCTATAAATTTTTTATAACTGATTGCATTATTACATTCCTGATGACAAATAAGATATAAAGCCTACAAAACTTGAAATAAAATGATAACAAAGAAAATCTCAATATAATGAAAAGGAGAGTACATTATAAAGGGATTTCCAGCAAGGAAAAAAAAGTTGAGTGGAGGTGAATACTAGGAGGGCTTGAGGCAGGGTGGGCAGCAGGAGTGGAAGAGACGGTGGTTTAAATGACAACACATTGTGCATTGGGGTGTCTCCAGTGGGTCACACTTAGCTGCAGCCTTCCCTGACTGGCAGAGGAGTCACTGGGTGGTACAAATGCTTAAATACTTGACCACTAACTTGAAACTTGGTGGTTCACACCCCGCCTCAGAAGTACCTTGGAAGAAAACCCTGGTGGACCTTCTTTCAAAAGGTCACAACCTTGAAAACCCTATGGAGCAGCTCTACTCTGCACACAGTGGGTCTCCAAGAACCATGACTGACTCAAAGGCAATGGCTCTGGTTGGCAGAGCAAATGAGTGAAAATAAGGTGGGAACAGAGTCTAAGCTCTCCATTTTGCCTTTGCCACTACCTGAGCCTAAATGAAAGAAGACTGACTCACCAGAACTTTGCATATATGTATTATAATTGTGTGTACGTGCACACACACATAAATGCACACATGGATGTATACAGCATATGTTGTATATGTGAGTGTATGTGAATATGTATGTATATACATAAACACATACATTAAAAGTATCTATCTGTGAAACCCTATTTTAGTGATATTTGAAGCATCTTACATTGCTTATGGACAACTATCCATCTTACCTAGTATCATGAAAGGGAAATATTTCAATATTCAAGTCAACTTGCGCTAAGGTATTCCCATGATGCTTAATTTCATGGCTTGTTTTCACTTTACTTAATGTGCATATTGAACATAATCTTGAAGATTATATTATGCTACGACATGAATTTTCACTTGTTCGTCTGCCTCATGTTTCTTGCAGAATGAGCTGAGATTTAGTATTATAAGTAATTATGAGTTCCATACATCATGTTTATAAAATAATGGAATATATATGCCTTACATCATTTTATATACTGATCAAAGAATGGAGAACATATAATTTTATCAGTTGACTATGACAGCTAGCAACTAGATTTCATTTTCACTCATCCTCCAGACAATAAAAAAATAATGAATACATCACTATACTTTACTGTCTTATGTAAATGTTTCATGCAGTTAAAGAGTTATAAAGTCAAAATAAAATGTTAATGGCACAGAAAAGAACGGCATGGTATTAGAAGCAGAGGGGCTTGTTTCCTAGACTGTTATGAATAAAAGATAAAAAGAAGATTCTACTTTGATTGGACTATGCTTATGCTTTACCAGGATGGCAAACTACAGTTCATGGGCCAAATTTGTCCACCACTTTTTTTTTATAAAGTTTTATTGGAACACAGCTATAGTCATTATTTTACATATCATCTATGACTACTTACATGTTACAAACATAGAGTTGAATAGTTGCAGCAGAGTGTGGCCTTTTACAGTCAAGGTTTGTTGACCCCTAAACTAGTCCATCCCTGCCTCCTGGAAGCTATAAAGTAAGTTTCCCTAGGCAGCTGAGTGGTTTTGAAATCGGCCCATCACTATCACTAGTAGACAGTGGGTAAGAGGCCAGCACTCCCCCACTATCAGTTTATCTGTCCTTTAAGAACACAGAAAACTTGAACACTTCCCAGCTTTGTACATTTTGTTATTGTATTCTCATGACTTACATCTTTGTCTGAAGCATTATTAGCAATAAAAATATTAACATTTGTTCATTCAGCCACTACTAAAATTATCAGTCACTTCACTCATTTCTCAGGGCTGTTAAAACAAGTTATCACTAAGTTGGTGGCTTTCCACAACAGAAACTTATCCTCTCACAGTTCTGGGGGCCATGAGTCCAAAATCAAGGTACCAACAGGGCCATACTCCCTGTGACAGGGCAGAATCCTTTCTTGTGTCTTTCAGCTTTTGGTGGCTCCTGGTGTTCCTTGGCTTGTGGCAGTGTAACTCCAACCTCTGTCTCTATCTTCACATGGTCTTCTCCCCTTTGGTTCTGTCTTCTCCTCTCCTAAGGAATTGTCATTGTACTTTTAGTGCCCACCCTAGTCCAGCATGATCTCATCTCAACATCCTTAATTATATCTACAAAGATATTTTTTCCAGATAATGTCACATTTAATAGGTTCTAGGTGGACATGAATTTTTGGGAGCCACCATTCAACTCACTAAAGGGACATATATTCTAGACATTTTGATAGATGATTCTTTAGGAGTCATAATCGACTCAATGGCAGTATGTTTTATTTCATCTGGTCCTCTTAACAACCCTTTGATGGAGCAAAGATTGAAGTTGTTAAAGATTTCTTCTTACTTGGTTCCACAATCAACACCAATGGAAACAGCAGTCAAGACATCAGATGACTGTATTGCACAGGGAAAATCTGCTGCAAAAGACCTCTTTCAAGTGATGAAGAGCAAAGATGTCTTCTTGAAGACTAAGGTGTGCCTAACCCAAGACATCATATTTTCAATCACCTCATATGCATATGAGAGCTGGACAATGAATAAGGAAGACCAAAGAAGAGCTGATGCTTTCAAGTTGTCGTGTGGGCAAAGAATATTCAAAGTACCATGGACTCCCAAAATACCAGCAATAATAGCAAAGTTCAACAGGACAGAAAATAACAAATGCTGGCCAGATTGCAGAGCGATTGAAACTCTCATACATTGCTGGTGGGATTGGAAAATAGTACAACCATTATGGCCAAAAGTATGGTGTTTCCTTAAAAAACTGAAAATAGAAATACCATTTGACCCAGTAATTCCATTACTAGGAATATATCCTAAAGAGATGAGAGGTAGGACACGAACACCCGTGTTCATCACAGCACAATTCACTATAGCAAAGAGATGGAAACAACCTAAATGCCCATCAACAGATAAATGGATAACCAAATTATGGTACATTCATACAATGAATCCTGTGCTACATTAAAGAACAATGAAGGATACACGAATCATCTCACAAGGTGGATGAGCCTGGAGGACATTATGCTGAGTGAAATAAGTCAATCACAGAAGGACAAATATTATATGAGCCCATTACTTAAAAAGACAAAGAAGGGTTTGCTTAAGGAAGGGAACTCACTTTGTAGGTTACCAGGGTGGGGAGGGAAGGGGGAGGAATAATTTGAGGCTAGTTGGGGGTCACACGCTGAGTTGGGTAAGTGGAAGAATGGTATGGAAAGAGCCTGTGACCACCATGATAACATTATGGAAAGGTTACCAATAACGCCAAATACCAGGTCACAGATAAACTCATAAATATCTGAGAAGATCAGATGGGGTCAGTGAACAGGATTATACTCTAGGCCAAGGATAGATTCAGCTGAGGCTAATCCTGCACAGATGCCAGTGATACAAAATACCTCCAATCCTTACAGAAACAACAGAAGACAGACATAGAGCAATCCCTCACAGACAGCCAGATACTGTGGGAGAGAGATCCAATGGACCTATCTACTCAGGATCATAGTACTGGGGGACACCAGACTTAATTGGTACAACAAAATACATAAAAAAAATTGCTCCACAACCTACATTGGTGTGTAGTGACTGGGGTCTTCAAGTGGCCAACTAAGATGCAGCTGATGGTCTCCTATTGTTGAAAGCGAAGAAGTGTGCAAAAAAACAAGGGCATTTGGAAGCAATCAGCCCCTAGGACATGCTGGACCTCGAGACCAGAAGAACTAGATGGTGCCTGGCTACCAATGCCAACCACTCAGGAAAGGATCAAAACTGGAGATCTTGGATAGAGTGGGAGGAAAAACATGGGAGAAAATCCAAAAACACAATAATGACCAGAATTTCTGGTCAGACGGAGTCTGGTCGGACCCCCAAGACTATGGCCCTGGAATACACTTTGGGCCTGGAATAAAACTCATTCCCAGGCGCTGGCTCTCAACCCAATAGTAAATAAGACGTACACGCAGACCACTCAACCCATGGTGACACACCTACATACTCTATGGAGATGCATCCCTTGGCGCAATCAACCACGGGGCACCAGAGGGGCAATATTTGCATGAAGGAAATGCAGGACACACAGGAGTGCATAACTATGAGGGGCACAGGGGGCGGGTGGTTACTGGACAGGGAGGGTAGGAGAGTGGGTTAGGGATGGGGATGGTAATTGGGGAGTGAAACCAAATGTACATGAAATATTGAATGTAAAACAAACTCTGCTCTGTAAATGTGCACCTAAAGCACAATTCAAGAAAAAAAAAAAGAAGACGATGACGAAGAAGAAGAATGATGAATCTGGGAAACATTTTCTCACATGGAAGAATCTGGAGGACATTATGCTGAGTGAAATAAGTCAGTCACAAAATGACAGATACTGTATGATACCACTTCTATAAAAAGTTAAGAGTAGGTTTACACACAGAAAGCAATGTTCTTTGATGGTTACCAGGGATGAAAGGAGGAGAGAGGGAGAATCACTTACCAGATAGTAGATGGGTTGATTTTGGAGAAGGGAAAGGCAATACACAATATGAGAAAGTCAGCACAGAGTACCCAAGGCCAACACTGAGAAAACAAAACAAAAAGATAATAATAAAGAACCACTACATTAAACACTCTATCCTATACAATTCTATAACAGTGATAACAACCAAAAATTCATGTGTGGTTACATAGGTCGACATGTATGATACAGCAGTGAGCTTGGTTTATTCATATGTGCTGCATATATATATATATATATTAAAAAAAAAAACCACTGCCGTGGAGTTGGACCCAACTCATAGGGACCCCTCCTTGGGTTTCCGAGGCAGTATCACTACAGAAGTAGATTGCCC
>NW_006921596.1:20928201-20930246 GCF_000298275.1 Orycteropus afer afer | reverse complement strand
TGTCAAATGGGTGAAGCAAGCCAGTAGATACGTTCCCATGAGAATCAGTAATCAGCCTCATTTAAACAAAGCTGTGACCAACAAGGGGATGGACCCTTCTGTATTTGTCCTCCCTCCTTTCCCTCTTAACTTCCTTTTCACCTCACTTCTACGTCTCAAAAATTGCTCTACCCAGTAAAATATTAGCACATAGTTTGTGGTCAAGGTTTACTTTCTAGGGAACCTGGTATAAAATAATCCCCAGAGGAGTTTTATTTAGGTAGAAAAACCATGTGTAGCATGAGTCCTCCAAGTCTGAAACAATGTATGAATTGGGAGGGAGGGCATGATGGATCAGGAGAAAATAAGAGCTAGTAACTGACTAGTGAAACAAACCAGTAAGAACACAATGCTTTTGAGTAGATTCAGACTCCTAGCAACACTACAGGACAGAGTAGAACACACACACACCCCGCCAAGGGTTCTAAGGCTTTGTAAATTTTTACTGAAGTAGACTGCCACCTCTTTCTACTGCAGAGCAGCTAGTGATTATGAACAGCTGATCTTTTGGTTAGCACCCCAGCACTCACCCATTGCACCACGAGGGCTCCTACTGACTAGTAAACTGACTAGTAAACTAGCCATTTCCAGCATGCAGGAGTTAAGCTAAGCACCAAACCTTTCTGAATCTCAGTTTCCCTGAGCCTAAGAGAGATGGAAATTAACAGTCTATAGGCAGAAAGAGGCTGGCACAGGACTGGGCAGTGTTTCGTTCTGTTGTACATAAGGTCGCTATGAGTCGGAGATGACTCAATGGCACATAAAAACAAGAGGAGGCAGAAAGACTGAAATGATACAATGGATAGGTGATAAGATAGATTATGTCATGGATAATATACAGATCATGGAGTCAGGTAAACCTTGGTTGGAATCCCAGATCCGTCTTTTATAGGTTCTGTTAACTCTAGTAAGTCAATATTTAACACCTCAGCACAGCACTTAGTTCATAGAATCATTGTGAATCAAAAGCAAAGGAATGTATGCAAGGTGCTTAGCAAAATGCCTGGGAAAGAATTGCAATGAAGTGTTACCTATCATTACTTCTTAAATTATTTGCAATTCCTATAGTATTACACCAGCATTCATTATTACTAGTGCATTAAAATTTTGATTTTTTTTTATAATATCTATTGCAATCATTTACAGTATGCAAATATATGACTTCCCTAAAGGAAATGATTTCTGCAACAGGCATAACTGACCCGATTATAGGACTTTCTATTTAATTTTTTGTACTTTGGTCACAATGAGAAGCTGTATAATGGAATATGTGAAACTTTAGTAAATAAAAAAAAAAGCCCCCTAGAGGCAGGAAAGAGAGGGAGCAGGAGAGGCTCGGGATGTCCAGAGTGGCAGGATATCCAGGTAAAAGCAAGCAGGAGACAAGGCTAGGCCCCAAGCCCCTTAGAGCCAGGAAAGGGAGGGAGCAGCCAGGGACCATAAAGTGCAGGTTCCAGGTAGGAAGTAGATATGGGGAGGGCACAGAGGTTTCCAACAGCTAAGGGAGATGAACTTGTCTGTCAGTTTTTCGTCCCGTGGGGCTTGTACATTGCTGTGAGGCTTGACGCTGTGCCACTGGTGTTTCAGACTCCAGCAGGGTTGCACATGGTGCACAGGTTTCAATGCAGCTTACAGACTAAGACTAGGAAGAAGGAGGAGTCATCCACTTCTCAAAAACTGGCCAGGGAAAGCCTTATAAATAGCAGAGAAACCCTGTCTGATACATTACTGGGTAACTTTATGAATAGCTCGGAAACACTGTCCAACACAGTGCAGGAAGACAAGCCCTCTGGGTAGGAAAGCACTCAAAATAGGACTGTGGCCTCATCAGAGTAGAACCAAACTTAATGATATGGATAAAGTTAAGTCTTTCAGGACCTCCATATGCTGACGTGGCACAACTCAAATTAAGGAGAAACAACTGCAAACATCCATTAATAATCAGAACATGGAATGTACAAAGTATGAATCTAGGAAAACTGGAAGTTGTCAAAAATGAAATGGAA
>NW_006921596.1:20880510-20926416 GCF_000298275.1 Orycteropus afer afer | reverse complement strand
CCAGAACACTTGATTGTACTCATGAGGAACCTATACACACACCAGGAGGCTGTCATTCGAACAGAAAAAGGTAACATTACATGGTTTAAAATCAAGAAGGGAGTGTGTCAGGGTTTTATCCTTTCACCATACTTGTTCAATCTATATGCTGAGCACATAATCCGAAAACCTGAACAATATGAAGAAGAATGTGCCATCAGGATGGAGGAAGAATCATTAACAACCTGTGATATGCTGATGACACAACTTGGCTTGCTGAAAGTGAGAATGACTTGAAGGGCTTACTAATGAAGATTGAAGAACAGAATGCAGGATGGATCACATCTCGATATAAAAAGAAAACGATATAAAAATCCTCACAACTGGTCCTATAAGCAACATTACAATCAATGGAGAAAAGATTGAAATTGTTAAAGACTTCACATTACTTGGTTCTACAATCCATGCCAATGGAAAAAGCAGTCAGGATATCAGATGACACATAGCACTGGGCAAATCGGCTAAAAAGGACCTCTTTCAAGTGCTGAAGAGCAAAGATGTCTCCTCGAGGACTAAGATGCACCTGACATAAGCCATGGTATTTTCAGTCACCTCATATGCATGTGAGAGCTGGACAATGAATAAGGAAGACCGAAGAAGAGTTGATGCTTTTGAGCTGTGGTGTTGGCAAAGAATGCTGAAAGTACTGTGGACTGCTAAAACAACTAACAGGTCTGTCCTGGAGGAAGTGCAGCCAGAATGCTCCTTGGAAGCAAGAATGGCCAGACTTCGTCTCACCTATTTTGGTCATGTTGTAAGGAGGGACCATTCCCTGAAGAAGGATGTCATGCTTGGTAGGGTGGAGGGTTGATGAAAGAGGGGAAGGCCCTCAAAGAGATGGAATGACACAGTGGCAGTGGTGATGGGTTCAAGTATAGCAAGAATCATGGAGCTGGCTCAGGACCAGGCAGTGTTTTGTTCTGCTGTGCATAGGGTCGCTATGAGTCAGAGACTACTTGACAGCACCTACCAACAACAACAAGTATACAAATGAGACCAAAGATCCTTTATGCGCCAGGAGCTAGTAACAAGGAAAGATTTGTCTTCAAGGAGTTTTGTCCAGGAAGAAAGATGACAGTGGCAATTTATTTGACTGTGATTGGGTTAAGTATAAGGAGCTCTGGTGGCAGAGTGGATAAGGCATTTGGCTGCTAACCAGAGGGTTAGCTGTTCAAACTCACCAGGTGCTCTGCAGAAGGAAGATGGGGTGATCTACTTCCATAAAGATTCACAGCCTAAGAAACCCAATGGGTATCACTATGAGTCAGGATCGACTCGATGGCAGGGAGGTTTTTATTCTTTTTTTGGGGGTGGGGGTAGGTTAAGTATTGGTATCTTAAGACCAGATGAAGGCTTCCTAACCTAGCTGTGAGCGGTCTTGGCTGATTAGGATGCATACAAAATAACCAGCTACCATTGAGTCACTGTGTATTTAGAGTGCCCTCCAACTTACAGGGCTCATCTTCCAGCACCGTATCAGACAGTACTTTGTCATCATCCATAGACTATTCATTGGCTAATTTTGGAAGCACATTGCCAGGCCTTTCCTTCTAGCCTTAGTCTGGAAGCTCAACTGAAACCAATCCAACATGGGTGAACCTGTTGGTGTTTGAAATACTAGTAGCATAGCTTCCAGCATCACACTATACCACAAGCCCCTACAATACGACAAAACAAACTCTGACTTATGGCGACCCCATGTATGTTTGAGTAGAACATGTCTCACTGAGTTTTCAGTGGCTGGTTTGTGAGAATCAGATTGGTATGACTTTCTTCTGAGGTACCGCAGGGTAGACCTACCTGAACCTCCAACCTTCTGGTTAGTAGCCAAGCACATTAAATATGTGCACCACCCAGGGACTCAGGTTCATACAAACAACTCTTGAACAGTAAGAGAAAAAAAAAAAGAGAGAGAGAGCAGACATATTTTTCTTACTATTTTAAAGAAAAGGAGCATTCTCAAAAGAAGTTCCTTGATAAATTATTGCAACAGTGTAGGCCATCAATAATCAATCCAAACTTACCTTCAAATAGGAAAAAGCTTGGGAAACTGAAAACTTGGAGGGAACAAGAGTGTTGGCAATAATCTTTCCACGGTGATAACGCATCCCTTTTAAGCCCCATAAATTTCCAGAATCGTCTTTACCTGAGGAACTGCTCAGGAAGCATGTCTGAACTCCTTTTGAAAGCTCTTGTCATGGAGGATGAAATTTATATGTTTAGCATGAGCTGGGGAGATGGTCTCAGCTTCCAAATACCCACAAGAACTCCTGCAAAGTGATTAGACAAACAAAAAGTCAATGATGGCCTACGTCTCTAAATACAGGGACAAGTGGATGTTCAACAAATAATAACATTTGCCAGTGGCAGTAATGAAACCAGTCTCTTTCATGCTGAGGAAGCAGCAGTAAAATATAAAAAGATTAACAGGTGTTCGATACAAACGACTCCCCTGGATTTGCGTGGCTTCCTTTCCTTTGCCTGGGGGATGGAAGAACCAAGTAAAGCACTCACTTATGATTCTTAGAACATTTCTGAGAGGTAGAAAGTGGAAAACAATAGATATCTATCTTGGTAAAATGAACACTGTACAGGGTGTGTGAGCTGTTTAAATGAAAAACAACAAACTATCTCTACTCTATTAAAACAAAATCAAGGATTCTTTTACCTCTGAAATAATATATAGGGATCTCTAGTTTAATTTGCAGTGCAAAATAGGAATATTACCATTACTCTCGTTAACAATAGCTAATTTTCTTTGGGACTGGGTAGTTGCTGCCTTATGGTGCCCCGTGTACAAAACGACAAAACATCTGGGCCTGTGCCATCTTCACAATCGTTTGTATGTTCTAGTCCACTGCTGTGGTCACTGTGTACTTAGAGTGCCCTCCAACTTACGGGGCTCATCTTCCAGCACCGTATCAGAGAGTACTTTGTCATGATCCACAGACTTTTCATTGGCTAATTTTGGAAGCACATTGCCAGGCCTTTCCTTCTAGCCTTAGTCTGGAAGCTCGACTGAAACCAATCCAACATGGGTGAACCTGCTGGTGTTTGAAATACTAGCAGCATAGCTTCCAGCATCACAGCAATACCACTAGCCCCCACAGTGTGACAAACCAACAGACAAGACTTAACCCATCAAAACTCACCGCCAGAGAGCCCATTCTGACTCACAGTGACCCAAGAAGATAGAACAGTACTGCCCCATAGGATCTCCAAGGCTGTAATCCTTCCAGAAGCAGAATGCCACATACTTCTCTCATGAAGCAGTTGGTGGATTCAAACCACCAACTTTTCCATTGGCAGACAAGAGCTTAACCATTGAGGCACCAAGGCTCGTTAGATGGGACTTACTGCATGCCAAAAGCTGTACTCAGTGTTTTACCTTGCTTACCTGGGTTTTTCTTGAAATAGAGGTTGACACCAGGGCTTAAGACAAGTAGTTTATTTAGGAGGTCATCTACAGAAACAGGAGTGGGAATAAAGAGAATGAGGTGGAAAAGCCAGAAATACTAATAAAATATTTTTAAATCTAGGTCACTGATTTTGGCAACAAGGTCTTGACCTTGCTAAGACTTCTGAGAAATGGATAGAATCTCTTCCAGAACTGCTCCTCTGAATGACAGGGGGCTGGCGCATTTTTATTACTGGCTCCTACCTCCCATTAGGAGCTCTGGTAGCGTAGTGCCTAAGGCTCTTGACTGCTAACCAGAGGCTGGTGGTTCAAATCCACCAGCTACTCCTCGGAAGGAAGGTTGGGCAATCTACTTCCGTAGTGATACTGCCTCAGAAACCCAAGGAGGGGTCGCTATGAGTTGGGTCCAACTCCATGGCACACAACAACAACAACCTCCCATTGGTCAAGGATTGTCTCTTCTGTGCTTCTGTGCTGCTCTAGCCTGTGAGCAGAGGGGGCTATTAAGGTATAGAGAGACTCTAATGTAAAAAGCCGAGCGATAAGCAAGGCTTGAGGTGGGGATGCTGTCAGTATGACTCAAAATTTCCCACCACAGTCATGGCTGAAATCAGAGACATGCCAAGGAGATGTTACAAAGGCAACAGATTGGCTATTGTCATTGTTGCTGATGTTAGGTGTCACTGAGTTGTCTCCAACTCATAGTGACCTTATGCACAGCAGAATAAAGCACTGCCCGGTCCTGTGCCAGCCTCATGATCCTTGCTATATCTGAGCCCATCATTGTAGCCACTGTGTCAGTCCATATTGTTAAAGGCCTGCCCCTTTTTTTTGCTGACCCTCCAGTTTACCAAGCATGATATCCTTCTCCAGAGAATGGTCCCTTCTGACAACATGACCAAAGTAGGTGAGATGAAGTCTGGCCATTCTCACTTCCAAGGAGCATTCCAGCTGCACTTCTTCCAGGACAGATTTGTTAGTTCTTTTAACAGTCCACAGTACTTTCAGAATTCTTTGCCGACACCACAACTCAAAAACATTGACTCTTCTTCAGTCTTCCCTATTCCTTGTCCAGCTCTCACATGCTATGAGGCAATTGAAAATAACCATGGCTTGTGTCAGGCTCACCTTAGTCCTCAAGAAGACATCTTTGCTCTTCAGCACTTGAAAGAGGTTTTTTGCAGCATATTTGCCCAATGCTATACGACATGTGATATCTGGACTGATATTTCCACTGGTGTTGATTGTAGAACCAAGTAATATGAAGTCTTTGACAACTTCAATCTTTTCTCCATTTATCATGATGGTCCATTTATGCTTATTGGTCTAGTTGTGAGGATTTTTGTTTTCTTTATATTGAGGTGCAATGCACACTGCAGACTGTATTCTTCCATCTTCATCAGTAAATGCCTCAAGTCATCCTCACTTTCAGCAAGCAAAGTTGTGTCATTAGCGTATTGCAGGTTGTTAATGAGTCTTCCTTCAATCCTGATGCCACATTCTTCTTCATATCATCCAGCTTCTTGGATTATTTGCTCAGCATACAGATTGAATCAATATGGTGAAAGGATACAACCCTGACACACTCCCTTCTTGATTTTAAACCATGCAGTGTCACCTTGTTCTGTTTGAAGGACAGCCTCCTGGTCTATGTACAGGCTCCTCATGAGTACAATCAAGTGTTCTGGAATTCCCATTCTTCTTAATATTACCCATAATCTGTTATGATTCACACAATCAAATGCTTTTGCATAGTCAATAAAACACGACTAAACATCTTTCTGATATTCTTTGCTTTCAGCCAAGATCCATCTGACATCAGCAATGATATCCTTCATTCCACATTCTCTTCTGAATCCACCTTGCATTTCTGGATGTTCTCTGTCAATATACTGCTGCAACCGTTTTTTAATTCTCCTCAGTAAAATTTTCTTGTATGTGATATTAATGATAGTATTCGATAACTTCCACATTCTGTGGGATCATCTTGGAATGGATCTTCGAGTCAACTGGCCAGGTAGCTGTCTTCCAAATCTCTTGGCATAACCAAGTGACTGCCTCCATCCATTTGTTGAAACATTTCAATGGGTATTCGGTCAATTCCTGGAGCCTTGTTCTTCACCACTTCCTTCAATGCAGCTTTGACTTCTTCAATGCCATTGGTTCTTGATCATATGCCACCTGCTGAAGTGGATGAACATTGACCAATTCTTTTTGGTACAGTGACTCTGTGCATTCCTTCCATCTTCTTCTGATGTTTCCTGCATCATTCAATATATTGCCCATAGAATCTTTCAATACTTCAACTCGAGGCTTAAATTCCCTCTTCAGTTCTTTCAGCTTGAGAAATGCTGAACATGTTCTTCCCTTTTGGCTTTCCAACTCCATGTCTTTGTACATTTCATTATAATAACTGACTTTGTCTTCTTGAGCTGCTCTTTGAAATCTACTGTTCAGCTCTTTTATCTTGTCAGTTCTTCCATTTGCTTTAGCTACTCTTCAATACAAGTTTCAGAGTCTCTTCTGACATCCATTTTGGTCTTTTTCTTCCTTTCCTTTTTAATGACCTTTGCTCTCTTCTTGAATGATGTTCTTGATGTCATTCCACAATTCTTCTGGTTTTTGGTCATTGGTGTTCAATGCATCAAATTTGTTCTTTAGATGCTCTCTAAATTCAGAAGGGATATATTCAAGGTAATATTTTGGCTCTTGTTTAATTGTCTTCACTTCAAATTGAACTTGCAGATGAGCAACTGATGATCTGTTTCACAGTCAGCTCCTGCCCTTGTTTTGGCTGGAGACATTGAGCTTCTCCATCACTTCTTGCAACAGATGTAGTCAATCTGATTCCTGTGTACTCCATCTGGCGAAGTCCACATGTATAGCTACCATTTGTGTTGTTGAAAAAGGTATGTACAATGAATAAGTCCTGCAAAATTCTATAATGTAATCTCCAGTGTTATTTTTATCACCAAGGCCGTGTTTTCCAACTACCAGTGCTGCTTCTTCATTTCCAACTTTTGCATTCCAATCACCAGTCATAATCAACACATCTTACTTGCAAGTTTGGTCAATTTCAGACTGCATGAGTTGGTAAAATCTTCAATTTGCTCGTCTTTGGCTTTGGTGGTTGGTGTGTAAATTTGAATAATAGTGATATTAACTAGTCTTCCTTGTAGGCGTACGGATATTATCCTATCACTGACGGCATTGTACTTCAGGTTGAATCTTGAAATGTTTTTTGTGATGATGAATGCCATGCCACCCCTTTTCAATTTGTCATTCCCAGAATAGTAGCTCATATAGTTGTCTGATTCAAAATACCTAAAACCAGTCCATTTCAGCTCACTATTGCCTAGGATATCAATCTTTATGCATTCCATTTCATTTTTGACAACTTCTAAATCTCCTAGATTGATACTTTGTACATTCCATGCTCCGATTATTAATGGATGTTTGCAGCTATTTCTCCTCAGTTTGAATCATGCCACATCAGCAAACTGAAGTCCTGAAAGCTCTACTTTATCCATATTATTAAAGTTGGTTCTACTCTGATGAGGCAGCTCTTTCCCAGTCGTATTTTGAGTGCCTTCCAACCTGAGGGGCTCATCTTCCAGCACTGTATCACACAATGTTTCAGGGATATTCATAAAGTTATCCAGTAATATATGAGACAGTGTTTCACTGCTATTTATAAGGTTTACACTGGACAATTCTTTGAGAAGTGGATGGCCTCTTCCCTCTTCTGAGTCTGTCTCAGTCTGGAAGCTCCACTGCAACACGTCCACCATGGGCAATCCAGCTGGTGTTTGAAACAATGGTGGCACACCTCCTGCCTCACAGCAATACTCAAGCCACCACAGTATGACAAGCTTACAGCTAAGTTTGTCTCCCTCAGCTGTTTCAAACCGCTCCACTCACTTCCTGGCCTTCCCTTACCTGTTGTGGCCATCTGCTGCCTCCTACTTCCTGCCTGGGGCTCTTCCCTTATGGACTGGCTACAAAATTTCTTTTATTTAATCCTCACAACACCCAATTGTACCAGTGTTACCCATATTTACTGGTGAAGATATTCAAGCCAAGACAATTTACACAACATGTCCAATTTCAGAAAACTAGTAAGTGGTAGAACAGGGCTTCAAACACAAGCACCATGACCCTAGAACTTGAAGTCCTGGCCACCATATCATCTGCCTCCAGTAATCTAACCTCCACACCTCTTGTCCAACATACTCATTTTTACTATGTCAAGAAACACCCGCAAAAAAAAAAAAAAAAATTCCAAGCATAAAACCCGTAACTAGATAGACTTCCCTGACTCATCTTTAAGAAGTGGGTACCTTCAGAAATTTTGAGGGTCTGTTTGAAATTGGTATTATACTTAGATGGAGACAGTTTTACGGCCCTTCAAGTGAAGTCTTCTAATAAAATGATCCAACAAGGATTCTGAATTGGCCTCCTGGGTCTACTTCTATGGGGAAGATATTCCCATCTACATGTGTAACAAGGTTTTTCTTAACAATCATGTTTCTGTTAAAGCTCCAAGCTAGAATATCTCTGTTAAGAAAATCTAAGTGTTATAGTAAGGAAAAAGAAGTGAGCTGGTTTTCCTATTCCACTGAGGATGGAACATAGGGTAGAACAGTCTCTAGGGCTTGTTAGTTTTGAGATGATGCATGATTTTTAAAAGTGAGAAAGAAAGAGTACTTTACTAGATGGGTGAATAAGAAGGATGCAAGATATGGAAAAATAGAAATCCCTTGAGAGGTAGCTAACAAAAGAGTTTTCTATCTGATGTGGCCTTTAAGCATTATTGCATAAACTGATAAGTAAGGTGACTATACGTGTATCCATCACAAATATTTGAGGGTGGAAGGAGCACTATTGATCATTTCACTGGCTCAGCTGAAATAAATCAGGAGCATTCCAGACAAACCAAGATGTGCCCCATTCAGATTTGTTGTTGTTAGTTGCTGTCAGGACAGCTCCAATCCATGATGCCCTTATGTCTAACAGAACAAACGCTGCCCAATCTTCATGATTGTTGGTATGTGTGAGTCCATTGCTGTGCCTATTGTGTCAATAAACCTCATTAAAGGTTTTTGTCATCCCTCTATTTTACCAAACATAGTGACTGGTCTTTCCTGATGATGTGTACAAAGTAATTGAGTCAAAGTCTCACCATCCTTGCTTCTACGGAACATTTCAGTTGTATGTCTTCTAAGACTAAAAATTAGCTGATGAAGACCATATGCAGGTAGGTTCTTTTTCCACATTACTGGGATATGAAAACCATCTTGAGTGTTTTCAAATTCTTGGACCCTATTTTTGAGTTAGGAGCCCTGGTTGAACAGTGGTTAAGTGCTCGTCTGCTAA
Source organism: Orycteropus afer afer (assembly GCF_000298275.1). Taxonomy (NCBI): domain Eukaryota; kingdom Metazoa; phylum Chordata; class Mammalia; order Tubulidentata; family Orycteropodidae; genus Orycteropus; species Orycteropus afer. Next base: position 20,917,583 of record NW_006921596.1, on the reverse strand, counting down.
CCAAAAGACCAGTGGTTCAAATCCACCAGCTGCTCCACGGGAGGATAATGTACGAGTCTGCATCTGCAAAGATTACAGCCTTAGAAACTCTATGGAGAAGTTCAACTCTTTCCTATAGAGTGTCAATGTATTTTTATGGGATCTCTGAGTTACTGTATTATAATCCAGACACAGAGATCCAAAATGTGTATTTTAACAATATTTCCAGGTGATTCTTAGACATACTGAAGTTCAAGCTCCGGTGATTAATAAGTCAAGTTCAGTGTTTCTTTATATATGTGCCTGCATAATTCACATACAAATTTAAGGTTAAAGTAATTCTATGATATAGTTAAGAGCATAAAACTGGGAAAAAATAAGAATGCCCCATTGAGCTCATGTATTAATTAATGTGTATGATAGATATTTACTCAATCCCTAGCAGACAAAGTTTGGTGATAAAGACAAGGAAAAGAAAACTAACGTAGTCTCTACCTTCTTTGAGTTTACAGTGTAGTATGAAAGCCTATACCAAAACCCAATTCACCGCCGTCAAGTAGATTTCGACTCATAGAGACCCCTCCTTGGGGTTCAACGGCGGTATCACTATGGAAATAGATTGCCCAACCTTCCTTCCAAATGAAAGGCTAAAGAATAATAAAAATAATAAAATAAAGATAACAATTTATCTATTAAGGATAATAAGGGTATTACAAATTACTATTGTTGTTGTTGTTGTTATTTGCCATCGAGTCGGCCCCGACTCATAACGACCCCTCCTTGGGTTTCCGAGGCAGTATCACTATGGAAGTAGGATTGCCCAACCTTCCTTCCGAGGAGTGGCTGGTGGGTTTGAACCGCCAGCCTTCTGGTTAGCCGTCAAATGCCTTAGGCACTATGCTACCAGAGCTCCCGAATTACTATTGGGTTATAATCCTCCTGAGAGCAATGGCCATCTGTAATATGCCAGAAAACACTGTAAGGTGACCAACTAACTCTGTTTACCCAGAACTGAGAGATTTCCTAGGATAAATACCACCAGCCCGTCTGTCAGTTTGTTGCACTATAGTGGCTTGCATGTTGCTAGGATGCTGCCAGCTATGCCACTGGGATTGCAAATACCAGCAGGGTCACCTATGGTGGGTAGGTTTCAGCAGAGCGTCCAGACTAAGACAAGGAAGAAAGGTCTGGTGATCTATTTCCAAAGATTAGTCAGTGAAAACCCCATGGATCATAACAGAACCTTGTCGGATACAGTGCTGAAAGACGAGCCTCCTAGGTGGGAAGACATTCAAAACAGACAGCAGCTGCAACCACGGACTTGAGCATCCTAGTGCGTCATGAAGCCGGCACAGGACCAAGCCACCTTGATCTGTTTTGTTCTGTTGTACGTGGGACTGCCATGAGTCAGAGCTGACTGCACAACAACAACAACAACAGTAAGTAAGGCAACCAAGAAAGATTCTGGGAACATGAATGTGTGCATGGGTGAGGTTAGCAAGAAATGTTTATTTACATTGAGTTCTATCAGCTTTTAGGTTCTCCATATAAACCATTACCCAGGTGCAACCTCACTGATCAAAGAGGAAACTGAGGCTCAGAGAGGTTAATTAATTTGCCCCAGTTCTCACAGATACGAAATGGCTGAGCTGAGACTGAGATAGGAATATAAGCAAAGACGACGCTTTAAATTCTTTGCCCAAAACCTCAAAAGAGGCAGAAAGATGGAATGAGAATTACATTCTTCATCCTCGGGAAATCAGCCATGTTTTATTTAGGGAGAGACATTTTGTTTTTATTAACACACACACACACACACACACACACACATGCCCAAGATACTTCGCTTGTCTCCCTCCCTCCCGGCAGCTGCTTTGAAGCCAACCGGAGGCTCCAGAGGAGGCCAAACTGTTTCTAGCAGCTGTTTCTCAAACACCTAACTTCATTTTCAGATCAGAGCTGGGCGTTGAAGCTCTTAAAACCTTTGCTGCTTCAATCCAATGAGAACAGAAGCAGCCAAAACAATCAGTGCCTCACCGGTAGCCTATTTGAAAGCTTCTCTGTGTGCTGGGTGCCTCAGGCTTAAGGGAGTGTGGGGCTGTTTGTGAAATCTGTCTTCAATTTCTGGCCCCCCATACTTCTGAGAGAGAGATTCCCAGAGAGCAGGAGGCAGTATCCACCCCCCCCACCCCCCCGCCTCTCACACTTCCTTGTTCTCCTCCTTGCTCCCTCTCCCTCTTTTAATGATTGAGAAGTATTTAAATTCCAAAGAGAATGAGAAAAACGACACCTATCTATTCTACAACTGCAAAATTATCATTTGTCATAATTGTTTATGAGTCTTTTGATACGAAATTATTGTTTTTTTTGTTGTTGTTGTTAGGTGTCGATTCCAACTCATAGCAATCCCACGTGCAGAGCAGAACCACTCTATAGGGTTTTCCTGACTGTAACCTTTATGGAAACAGATTGCCAGGTCTTTTTCCCGTGTTGCTGCTGGGTGACTTCAAATTGCCAACTTCATGGCTAGCAGCTGAGTATTTCACAGTTGTACTACCATCAGAGCTCCTTAATATGAGAAATGAAATGTTACAAATACTGTGAAACCCTTAGTCCCTCCCCATACACATTCATTCCCCTCTCAGCTCTCCCACAAGCAACACCATTGGGGAGTTGATGTGTGTCCTTTCCACCCAGGTGCATTGCTGCTGCTGTTAGGTGTCGTCAAGCTGGCTCTGACTCAAAGCAATCCCTGTGTACAACAGAATGAAAGATGCTCAGTTCTATGCCATCCTTACAGCCACTGCCACGTTTGAGCCCACTGTTCCAGCCACTACATCAATCCACTTCATAGAAGTTCTTCCTCTTTCTCACTGACCTACTTTACCAAGCATCATGTTCTCCTCCAGAGACCAGTCCCTCCTGATAACATGTTCAAACTGTGTGAGAGAGAGTCTCACCATCCGCACTTCTAAGGAGCATTCTGGCTGCGCTGCTTCCAAGCCACATTTGTTCATTCTTCCGGCAGTCCACAGGTGTTCCACATTCTTCAGCAACACCGTAATTCAAAGGCATCAACTCTTCTGCAGTCTTCCTTACTCACTGTCTAGCTTTCTTATGCATCTGAGGTGACTGAAAACATCATAGTATGGGGTCAAGCGCATCTAAGTCCTAAAAGTAACATCTTTCTTTTTTAACACTTTAAATTAGAGGTCTTTTGCAATAGATTTGTCCAATGCAATATGTTGTTTGATTTCTTAGCTGCTTTTGCCATGGATGTTGATTGTGGATCCAAGTAAAATGTAATCCTTGACAACTTCAATCTTTTCTCCATTTATCATCATATTTTTTATTGGCCCAGTTGTGAGGATTTTTGTTTTCTTTATGTTAAGGTTTAGTCCATACTCAAGGCTATGTATAGTTTTTGATCATCATCAGTGTTTCAAATCTTCTTCACTTTCAGCAAGCAAGGTTGTGTTGTATCAGGTTGTTAATGAGTCTTTCTTCAACCCTGACACTAGGTGCAAGCACTTTTAGTAATATGCACATGTCCATAACCAATAGGAAGTGCTATTGTGTGAGTTATTTTTGCACTCTTCATTAATAGTATCAAGCTGTACACTTCTACTGGATTCTAGCTTTTCAATAAACATTTCCAGTTTTATAGGTATAATCATGATGATATAAGGTATCTTAATGTGTTGATTTTAATTGATATTTAATTTACGTTAGGAGCTCTGTTGGCATAGTGCCTAAGGCATTTGACTGCTAACCAGAAGATTGGTGGTTCAAACTCTCCAGTTGCTCTGTGGAAGGAAGACTGGGCAGCCAGATTTCTTAAAGATTTATTGCCTTGGAAACCCAAAGGGGGTCTCTAAGAGTCAGAATCAACTCGATCTTAACATGTTGATTTTAATTGATATTTATGTTATTCTATTATATGAATCTCAGAAGGAAGATTGACCAATCTACTTCCATAGTGATACTGTCTCGGAAACCCAAGGAGAGGTCACTATGAGTCAGATCCGATTCGATGGCAGTGAAGGGTTTTTTTTTTTTTTTTTTTTAATATGAATATTGCACAAGTGTTTTATTCCCCAATGTGAAATGCACACATTGTCATTTTTATTCCATCTTGAATTTCTATGCTTCTACTCCAAACCTATGAGATAGATTTTATCATATCATCTCCATTTTACAGATGAGGAAATCAATGTTGAGGGAAATCAAGTAACAAGTCAAATTTGCATTGCTGGTAAATGAATTATAAGAATCAGGAAACAGATTGGGGGAGTGTGTCCTTAAAATTGTCTATTTTCCATTAATACAGTCAACTCCATGAGAAAGGAAATAAAAGGACTAATACCTCCAGAGTGCTTTGGATTGAATTGTGTCCCCAGAAAAGACATGTTAACATCCTAGCCCCTGTACCCTGAAGGTGACGCTGTTTGGAAATACGGTCTTTGAAGAGACCACACTGGAGTAATTATTTTTGTTGTTAACTACTGTCAAGTGGCCTCCAACTCATGGAGACCCTACACATAACAAAACAGAACCCTGCCCAGACCTGAGCCTTCTTCATGATCAGTTACAGACTGAACCATTGTGATCCATAGGTTTTCATTGGCTAATTTTTGGAAGTAGGTTTCCAGACCTTTCTTCCTAGTCCATCTTAGCCTGGCAGCTCCAGTGAAACCTGTTCAGCATCATAGCGATGACACAAGCCTTCTGTGACGGACAGGTGATAGCTGCCCATGAGATGGACTGGCCAGAAATCAAGCTGGGGCTCCTGCTTGAAGGGCAAGAATCCTACCACTGCCCCCTGGTGGAATAAGGTGGGTCCTGAGCCTTTATGGCTAGAATTGTTATGAAGAGGAGACTATACAGAGATAGTGAGTGAGTTAGAGGAAAGACACCAGCTGATGCTGCAGTGGCAAACCTGAAACTACTAGAAGCCAGCAGACTCATGGAATAGATTTCTCTCAAAGCCGCAGATGAAATCCACAAAGCCAACTGCCTGATCAAGGACGCCTAGCCTCCCAGACGTGTAAGTCACCCAGTTTGTGGGGTTTGTTTTTTAGGGCTTTTTTATGGTAGCCCTAGAACACCAATACATAGAGTATCTGCTGTGTGCTGTATTGCTCCCACTAGTTAGACCATCCAGAGAACATTATTATCCACATCAGGCCACTTGCTTCCCCTGGACATGTTTCCAGTATTTGCTGAAAAGCAAAACACACAGTCATGGATTTTCTAAAATTTGCACTATCAACGGCATTTCTTCAAACAACCAGTCACAGGGTACAGTCGGTGTTTTGGGCTGTGTTCTTTAGAGAAGAAAAACCAGTAAAGTGTATATTAACATACAGAGAGAGATTGCCTTCCAGGGAATGGCTCATGAAATTGTTGTGACTGGCAAGTCCCAAACCCATGGGTTAGGTAGCAGGCTAAATGCTTCTCCTAACTCATGTGGTTATAGGAATAAAAAAATCCAAAATCTACTGGTCAGCTAGTAGGCTGATGGGGATGCAGGAGCTAGCAAATTCAGTATCTGCAGGTCAGGCAACAAGCTAAAGGCTTCTCACATTCCAAGAATTGGAGGTCAGATGAGACAAGTGCAAGATCAGGAGGAAGCAAGCTTTGCCATAACATCTCACACACACACACACACACACACACACACACACACTGGATACAGGCCACACCCCCAATGAAACTCTGCTTCTGATTGGCTGCTGACATCAGATCACAAAATGGAAGATGATTATATAGGTCTGCTAAACCACTAAGAATCATGGCCTCACCAAGTTGACACATAACACTAACCATCACAGTCAGTATTAAAACTAAAGACACAAGCTTCATTTTATTCCAGTTCTGTATGTTCCACCCCTCTTATATAAAACAAGGAGCTTCCTCTGTAGTCCAAAGCACTGTTGGGATTCTCCCTAACCCACAGCCTTGAAATCATCCAGATGCTACCTGCATGATTCACACACCTTTCTAGTCAAGGTGGTAATCTTTAATCCCAGGTTCTGCTGGGGCATAGCTAAGCAGTCATCTGCCTTGTGTTGAAAAAAGCTGGAGATCATGGAGCAGCTGTACAAGGGCACTACAATATTCTATCCCAGAATCTGTGTGAGTGACATGCTGGCAAAATCAGTCATACTGACTCTTAGGTGGTACATCATGCTCATTCCGGTGGCATTTCCTAAACAACAAATTAGTATGGATCATTATCTAGAAGTAAATGTATACAGCCAGAAATTGAGACCTGTTTTCAGAGCAAGTAAAGACCTTTGATTCATAAGACAAGTGTATTTTATGAGTTGGAGTAGGAGACTGAAGAGGGACAGAGAAGAGGACTTCAGGAAGTATGTGGCAAGATACGTCTGGAGGTTCCAGGCACGTACCAGAAAATAAGAAACTCCAAAGACCCAGGTGTAGGGTGATGCTGTCATGGGATATCTCAGTTTATTGGCCTAATATTGTTTTTAGGGCTTCTGTTGTGCCTCCCAGTTCATCATGTAGTGCCTGGGGTCTTAAAAGCTTCCATGTGGCCATCTGAGGTACAATAACTTGTCTCTATTCACATGGTGTTAAAGAGCAAAGATGTCACTTTGATGTCTAAGGTGCTCCTGACCCAAGCCACAGTCTTTACAGTAGCCTCATAAGGATTTGAAAGCTGGATAATGAATAAGGAGGCCCACTGAAGCATTTGATGCACCTGAATTATGGTACTGGTGAAGAATACTGAATGTACCATGGACTGTTAGAAGAACAAACAAATGTGTTCTGACAAACCTGTCAGAATGCTCCTTAGAAGTGGATGGTAAAACTTCACGTCTCATGCTTTGCACATGTTATCAGGAGGGACCGGTCCCTGGAGAAGGACATCATACTTGGGGAAGTAAACGGTCAGTGAAAAAGAGGAGGACCCTCAACAAGCTGGATTGACATAGTGGCTGCAACACTGAGTTCAGTCACAGCAACGACTGTGAGGATGGTGCCAGACCAGGCAGCGTTTCTTTCTGCTATATGTGAAGTCTCCATGAGTCGAAACTAACTGAACAGCACCTAACAGCAACAATCCACCTGCAGCAACAGGGGAATAGGCCTGGAATATGACGATGAAATGGAACGTGGGACTAACTGCTTCTGTGAACAACTGGCTCCTTTGCTATGCAACCAGAATTGGATGGGCCCCAGCCACCAATACGGAACATTTTCCTCAAAGATTCTATACAGGAATCTTTGGCAAAAGAGGGAAAATGCAGAACAGAATTTCAAATTCTCATGGAATCCAGAATTTCTAGAGCCATTGAAGCTGGACGAATCCCCAAAACTATTGCCCTGAGGTAATCTTTAAACCCTACACCAAAAATATTTGCTGAAGTCATCCTTAAACCAAACAATAGTTGAACTTAATTAGTAAAGAATGTCTGCCTTCAGCATTGTGCTCTTTTAAAGAACTATCTCCATAGACAACAGCAACTCAAAAGGTTAGACAGGAAACTAGGGAGACCGTGAATTTGTGTTAATGGGGAGTAACAATTTGGAAAAGCAAAGTGAGAATAGTCAGGCAACTTGAAGAATGTAATCAATGTCACTGAATTGTAAATGTAGACATTGTTGAGTTGGTGTATTTTTTGCAGTGTACATTTTCCACAACAACAATAAAAAAGAAACTTTAACTGTGCTTCTTTCTCTACCTAAATTCTACCTCCTACCAGTTCTTCTCCACCACTTATCTGTCAGTTCATTGGACTGTGGTGGCTCACATATTTGCTCTGAGGCTGGAAGCTATGCCACTGGTATTTCATATACAAGGAGGGTCACCCACAGTGGAGAGGTTTCAGTGGAGCTTAGAAATGAAGACAGACTGGGAAGAAGTATGGGACCATCCACTTCTGAAAAACTTGGCCACTGAAAACCTCATTAATGGCAGTGAGACACTGTCTGATCTATTGCTGAAAAGCGTTATCAGTAGCAGTGAAACATTGTCTGATATAATGCCAAAAGATGAGCTCCTCAAGGTAGAAGTCATTCAAAATATGACTGGGGAAGAGCTGCCTCCTCTAAGTGAACTCAGTCTTAATCATGTGGATGAAGTAAAGCTTTTGGGATCTTAAGTTGCTGATGTGGCATGACTCAAATTTGGAATAAACAGCAGAAAACATTAATTATCAGAAGGTGAAATGTGTGAATTATGAAAGCAGGAAAATTGGAAGTTGTCAAAAATGAGATGGAACACATAAAGATCGATATCCTACACATTAGTGAGCTGAAATGGACTGGTATAGGCCATTGTGAACTGCAGTAGCGTTCATCATCATAAAGAACATTTCAAGATCTATTCTGAAGTACAGTGCAGTCAGTGATAGGATAATATCCATATACCTACAAGTAAGAATAGTTAATATACTACTATTATTCAAATTTATACACCAACTATAAAAGCCAAAGATGAAGAAATTGAAGATTTTTATCAACCTCTGCAGTCTGAAATTGACCAAACATGCAATCAAGAAATATTGATAATTACTAGTGATTGAATGCAAAAGTTGGAAACAGAGAAGAATCATCAGTAATTGCAAAAACTGGCATTGGTGATAGAAATGCCAGGGACTCCAGAGATTGCATGATAGAATTTTGCAAGACCAATGACTTATTCATTGCAAAACCCTTTTATCAACAACATAAACAGTGGCTGTAAACGTGGACCTTGCCAGATGGAATATACAGATATCAGATTGACTACATCTGTGGAATATCATCAGTCAGAACAAGGCCAGGAGCTGACTGTGAAACACCACCAATGGCTCGGATGCAAGTTCAAGGTGAAGCTGTAAAAACTTAAAACAAGTTCACGAGAGCCAAAATGCAACCTTGATTATATCCCACATGAACTTAGAGACCATCTGCAGAACAGATTTAACGCACTGAACACCAATGACAGAAGATCAGATGAGTTGTGGGATGACATCAAGAGCCTCATACACAAAGAAAGTGAAATGTCATTAAAAAGACAGGAAAGGAAGAAAAGACCAAAATGGATGGTGTTGATTGTGGATCCGAGTAAAATGAAATCCTTGACTTCTTTTCTCCATTTATCTCCATTTATTGGTCAGTTGTGAGGATTTTTGTTTTCTTTATGTTGAGGTATAATACGTACTGAAGGCTGTAGTCTTTGATCTTCTTCAGTAAGTGCTTCAAGGCATCTTCACTTTCAGCAAATGAGGTGTATCATCTGCATATCATAGGTTGTTAATGAGTCTTCTTCCAATCCTGATGCTGCGTTCTTCCTATAGTCCAGCTTCTTAGTTTATTTGTTCAGCATACAGATTGAGCAAGAATGGTGAAAGGATACAACCCTGATGCACACCCTTCCTGTTATCATGCAGCATCACCTTGTGCTATTCGGGCAGACCAATTCTCATGGCATTCCTAAAATAAACTGTCACACAAAGAGCCCTGGAACCAATAATCATACTCAGTGTACACAATCAAATAGAAAACCAGAGAACCAGGGACACGGAGAGTATGAGAGTGAGAGGCAGAACCAGGGCTTTGAACAGATTCATTCCAGTTTGAGCCCCTGCTGAGAATTTGCATTTCCACCCCAGGTATACTGAATCAGAATCAGCATTTTAACTAGATCCCAGGTGATTCTTATGTATATGTATGAATCCCTTGGGAATCTATAAGAATCAGCTGAGGAATCTCTTTAAAATGTAGATTCTGATGCATTTCATCTGAGGTGGAAATGCAAATTCTCAGCAAGGGGTCAAACTGGAATTAACCCAGTCTGAAGCCCTGATCTGAACACATCCATCAATACATGTCTGAGACCAGCTCTAGGGTCTTACATCTCATTAGTGGACACATGAGAGTTTGGGCCATTTACCGTCAAAGGAGATGGAGTAGAATAAGCCCAGGAATTTTCACCAGGTCACCGGATAGTGTCACCTTTTAAAAGAAAACAATTGCTCCTCTCTTCCAGAAAGTAAAGTTGGTTATTGCAAACCATCAGAGTTCCTTTCTTTACATGACCCTAAGGTTACTCTTTTTTCTCTACCCCATTTCACAGGACTAGCTGCTGCACCACAAGCTTAACTGATTGGGGTTCACAAACACCTGGTCTGTTCACAAACGGCCAGGTGAAAGATTAAATGAGATACAACCTATCAGGTGTTTGACACAGTCCTTAGCACACACAAAAAAAACATTAAATACAGGCTGGCTTCAACAATCCTACGAAAAGAGGGAGGGCTACACTTTTGTATTTAAATGCTAAACCACTGCCATTGAGTTGGTTCCAGCTCATAATGACCCTATAGGACCGAGCAGAACTGCCCCATAGAGATTCCAAGGCTGTAAATCTTTATGGAAGCAGACTGCCTGGTCTTTTCTCCTGCAGAGTGGCTGGTGGTTTTGAACTGCTGGCCTTTTGGTTAGCAGCCAAATGCTTTAAACACTACACCACCAGAACTCCTATTTAAAAACTAGAAAACCATTTCTTAACAATTATTACCAACAGGAGGCATCAAGGTTTATTCAGAAGGGGCAACCTTGAGACACAATTTTTATTGTTGCTGATGAGTTTTCTGAAAAGCACTTGTGATTCTAATGGAATCAATTCAGGCAAACCCCTTTAACCAGAACTTGTTTTTAAGCTGCTTGAGCATCATAAACAGCAACAAGGGAATTCATATTTTCCTCAAACATTGCTCAGGGCAAGCACACTTTACTATTTTTCAAAACCTAATGTCACCATCCAGGGCAAACAAATTGAATTTCTCTGTATCACATGCGGAGTATTAGGCTCATTTGCACATCAGGGACCTGAGTGCACTGTGGTTAAAGGCAGCAGAGGCTCCTGCTGCCTCGCCATCCTGGAGAGGGACGTTTGAGTGTTTCATTGTGCCTAGAATTCACAGAAATCCTCTTTCCCATCCAAGCAGTTTCCTCTTCTGGAATGTGTTTTTAAACCGTATTTTAGTTTTAATTCAACTAGTAGTTAACTGACAATGTAAAAACATACTGTCGTTCTTCCAGGATTTTGGCCATCACAGCGCATAGGGTTTGACACTTTGCCACTAATGAGAGGATGCAACCAACCTTATAGGGAAAGCAGTGTGTGTACATGTGTGTATGTATGTGTGCTTAATCATTTTAAAAGCATATTTTAGTTTTAATAAGTATTTCAGATACATTGTAAAAACATACTGTCAATCTCCCAGGATTGTTTGGCCACCAGAGCCCATAGGGTTTGACACTTAGTCATCCACTAATGAAAGGATTCCCCCAATCTTATAAAAGTAGTGTGTGTGTGTGTGTGCGCGTGCACGTGTGTGTGTGTATTTAACCACAGCGAGAAATTAGAGAAGAGTCAGAGTAGACCCACATTCCTCGAATTGGGAGAAGTTTTGTCAGGAAAGGAAGCACTGATGATCTTCGGTTTCATGCCCAAAGCCAAAGGCTCCCTCTCCAGCTCTGCAAAAAGAGGTTCATCACTGTCCCAGGGTTACAAAATCCTGTCCAAGTGGCTGGAGGCTTGGGCACCAACACAGAGGGATGCTTAGGTGGACCAAGAGCTGGAGAGTAGGGGTTTGCTAAAGACAGAAGGACAGACAGGTAGCAGGGACGATTGGCCGAGCCGACGCAGGACCTACCTGCTTTGTAGCTGAGGACAGGATGTGCAGCCCAGGTCAGTTACTCTCAAGGCTGGATGCTCACTAGAATCACCTGGGAGCTTTGAAAACAACCTGATGCTCAGAACCCAAATTAAGAAAACCTGATGCTCAGCCCAAATTAAGAAAAGCTGTGATACGAGCTTGGCATTCACACTGTCTAAATTTCCTCAGCAATTCTGATGTGCACCCAAGGTTCCCTAAGCCAACCTAGACTGCATCATTTTCCTGCCCAGTTATCACCTTTTGACCATCTTTAAAAAAAAATTGCATTTTTCATCGTCTAATGAAAGGCCTGGCACATGTTACGAATTCATTCATATAGAGTGAATCAATGAATGAATGGATGATCACTATGCTAGCAGAAATATTACTGCAAAACCAACTTTCCCTTCACTCTGTATAACTTGCTGCTCAAAGTCCCCAAAACCTCACGTAATATTTGATGAGTCATTCAACTTCTTAGAAGTTGTCATAAAGAATTTATGAAAAGCTATGAAGGTATATGTACAAGGATACTCATCACAATGCATGCAGTTCATGGGTTGGGTAAGTCAATTATGATACAGCCATACAGTGGAAAACTATGCAGAGATAAAATAATCTTGTAGGTTGTTTTCTAATATCGAAACTGTCTGTGATATATTATTGATGGGGAAAAGCACATTAAAAGCAGCATAGAAAACATAATCATTCTGATTTCATAAATATATAGTTTGTATGTGTGGATGTGGGTGTGTATGTCTAGGTTGAAAAAGTAGGGAGGTATAAACACTATATCAATAGGAGCTCTGGTATTGTAGTGCCTAAGGCATTTGATTGCTAACCAGAAGGCTGGCGGTTCAAACCTACCAGCCACTCCTCAATGGGAAATAAAAATAAGGTTGGTTTTTACTTATACCTTTTCTTTATTTTCCTCAATAATATGTTATTTTAATAATTGCTATTTCTTCATACATAAAACGTTTTCCCAAAGCGGGAAGCAGCTATTTCCCATCCGCATTCTAAGTCCATCTTTATTTTAAAATCCTTCCACTTGTGAATCGGGCTATACCAAGACACAACAGTGGAATGGGTGGAAGTTTGTGTCTGATGCCTTCAACAGCAGCACACCTATGGTTCAGCTTCCATTTCTAATGTTGGTGTTGTGGCTCCACACACACTTCACGCCACCAGAAGCTGATAACTCTGCATAACCCAGCACATCCAATTACACCCATAAAGCGTATCTTCAGGACATCGACTTCCATATATCATTGAATAAGGGCATCTAGTATAATTATTTCTCAGTACAAATTAGTGTATTGCCTAATTTTTCATCACTCTCGGGGCAGATGTATTTTGAAGCATGTGCAAGATCACAGAAGTGTCTCTAATATGTGCTTTCAGAAATAGGACCATAATGAGGACTTCATTTCTCTCTGATGGGAGGGTGAGGGGTCCCTGGCAGGTTCAAGAAGAAAAGATTAATGAGAACAATAGCTGGGAATGTCAGGATTCTTTCTTTGTGCCTCACACTCTGCTAGGCACTGTAGAGGATTAAAGGATGTGAGTGTTTTAAACAATACCATGATGTGTGTCCTATTGCTACGCCCATTTCATAGCTGAGCAAACAGAAGTTTATGGAATTTAAAACTTGCCCTAAGGAAGGCACATAGTACGTGGCAGGGCTGGGGTACCATCACAGACAGTCTGGTTTTAGTTTCTACTCTCAACTGACAATATAACAACGAATAGTTTTCTAGAGCTTCTAAAAATCATCGTTCAATACGATCCATTCCTCAATACCTATTGTGTTCATTTCTGGAATAGTCAGATATTGTGAGTGAAAAGAACAGGAATGGGGCCCTCTAGGGGCTCATCCAAATAATAGCAATTTACTCCAGGCGCAGAAGAAGGAATCTGAAATTCTCAAGAACCTTCCATTGTCTAGGCTAGTTGTTCTCAAAGAGGGGTTCCTGGCCCAGCGGCATCAGCATCACTGGGGACCTTATTAGAAATGCTATCTGTCCCACCTCTGGCTTCTTGTTGTTGTGAGCTGCTTGGAGTTGACCCTGATGCATGGCATTGAACCACTGTGATCCATAGGATTTCCATTGGCTCATTTTCAGATCTCCAGGCCTTTTGTCCTAGTCCTTTTCAGTCTGGAGACTGCTGAAACCTGTTCAGGAACACAGACGCCTCCCCTGACAAATGAGTAGTAGCTATGCTTAGGTGCCTTGCCTGGGAATCAAACCCTAGGTCCCACTACTGAAAAAAAAAAAAAAACTCACTGCCACCCAGCCCACTGAAACACCAATACCCTCACCCCAGACTTCCTGAGTCAGAATCTCTGGGGATGGGACTCATAATCTGTTTGAACAAACCCTCCTGGTGAGAACCACTGCTCTAGGCACCTTCTCAGGGGCTTCACAAGAGTTGTGCCTTTTAATCTTCACAACAGACTCTTAATGTCAGTTCATAATTTCCATTTTCCAGATGAGGAAACGAGGCAAGAGGAGCTGAAATCAATGTGTCCCAAAAGACACAGCTAGTAAGTGACAAGACTGGAAATGTGACACACATCTATCAAAGACTCCTGGTGAGGTGGTATGAATGGAATAGTGCTGTCTTTGGACTCTGCCACCCACTTTAACATAACCTTCTTTGATCGCTATTTGGCAGCACTGCTAAAAACACTCTACAAAGGCAGGCCAAGGAAGACCATCTAATGGGAAAGGGAGATATATGTGGACACTTATCTCATGATAAGACTATACTTATGAAAGGATGCTGTTCTAGTGTAATTAGACTCTGGGAGCTCAGAAAGAAATGAAAAGGGGGGGGCTCTGATTTTAACTGCTTCATAATAATGGAGTGTTGCAGGGGAGTTATTCACACAACAGATGCTGTGAAGACAGCTGCTGATTCTGTGGGTTGCTGCATAACCCCACTGCAACAAGCGTCAGTCCCCATGCACACAGACTTAAGTTCTCCCTAAGCAATGTCTAATGCTTACAGTAGAACGATAAATCGAAGCTAATGGGAAAAAATGCAAGTCCTCCATTCTGACTTTCTGAAAATATTTGCCTATGATGTTTTGTGTACTAGAGATTGCACGCACACACACACACACAAAGACAGTATTTATTCTGGGTAGTCTTCATTTGGAGGGCCAGATTAAGGAGGGTAATCAAGTGCATTTCACTTTTACCTAGTAAATAAGTTAAATGGTCCCTGTGGTTATTCATTAAAACTTTTATAGTATGTTCATCAATTACCAAACAGCTTGAACAAAGCAGAGGTAAATTAACTTTCTGAAATCCACATGCCTTGCCAAAAGAAGTGTGATCTCGTAAAGCAATTTCATTGGTTTAAAGTTCATCCAAAATACTATTAGCTTGGAGTCCAATTTTGAACTGTCAAGGGGAATATATACAATGGTAATTTCAGATCATTATCATGGCATTCCAATGCAAATGGCCACAATTTAATTCATTATCACTAACATTACATCTTTATTTTGCTACCAACTGGTGACTGACATTTCCAGGGCTACAAGAAACAAATGCTAATTAGACCACAGTGTACTCTTACCCTTTCTTCTGTCATGTTATTTTTTGAGCTTCAGGGAGACATTGGGGGACCTACTTCTGACCAGCTGCTGGCCCTTGACACTTTCCCTTCCCTCATCAGGCTGCCATCCCTGGGATACTCTGAGTCTCTTGTGCATCTCCAGTTTCATATTGCTCAGAAACAAAGTCTATGTAATGAAATGACCTTTTCCTTAAACTGCCCACCCAACCTAATTTAGGATCTCTAAAGTGATCTCCAGGGTGCAGAGCAAAAGTATTAACACACAAACAAACTGCCATCCAAGTTCGGATTTGCATTTGCATTTAGACTGGACAAAAGGGAAGGAGCTGGCTTTCTGTTCTGTTCCTTGCATCACTGCAGTTTCACAAGTTACGAAGCCCTGAAATGATGCCAGAAGGGAACGTCCTCAGATCCTCTCATCTACGCTGAGGTGGCCCTGATTCATCTCTGAAGTGTGCCTTTTCACTCTCAACATGAGATGAGAACAAGTTGTAAAACCTCACACAGCTCCAGTGAAATGTTTAATATGTTCAAATGGAAGCAATTAGTGAGTACAAAACTGAAGATCCTCTCATCTTTGGGCTACAGATATGGGGGCAGAAGATACGAAAGAAGGATTTTTTTTTTCCCCACTTCCCTGATAGGACACAATAGTTCTGCCTTTAAGAGAGCGTTATCTTCAGAAGTCCTACTAATATTTTATTTATTCAGCAATTATTTAGCTCTGCACACTTTAACCTGAAAAGCATCCTGCAAGATATGGACTCATTTACCAGTGAAGATGAGTCCTAGGGAGTTACTGGTCAGTGCAGACACTAATAGTAACTCCAGTTAGTCAGCGTGGCATGAAGCTAACGAGCACACCTTTTACTGGCTGCCATCCCTTCCCTACAACCTCACCCACTTCCCTACCTGTGTTCCGTGCACTTCCTGAATCAACACCTTTCACTGTACTCCTCGTCTCAGGGTCTGCTTCTGGGGAAACAAACTATGACAACAGAAGATAGCATGATCCAAGACCCCAAAGCAAATCATGAGCCCCATGAAAAACCAGTTGCCGTCAAATCGATTCTGCCCCATGGTGACCCCGGGTGTGTCAGGGTACAGCTGTGCTCCACAGAGTTTTCAACCGCCAACTTCTTTGGAATTTGATCTCCAGGTCTTTTTTCTCTAGTGCCTCTGGCTGGACACAAACCACCAACTTTTTGGTTTGCAGCTAAGCATGGTAACCGTTTGCACCACCCAGAGACTCCCTGACTCATGTTGTTGTTGTTGTTATGTGCTGTGGAGTCAGACCCGACTCATAGCGACCCTTCATTGGGTTTCTGAGGCAGTATCACTACGGAAGAAGATTGCCCAACCTTCCTTCCGAGGAGTGGCTGGTGGGTTTGAACCACCCGCCTTCTGGTTAGCAGTCAAGTGCCTTAGGCACTACGCTACCAGAGCTCCTTGGCCCATGGTAGACACTCAATGAATACGTGTTGAATGTAGAATGAATAAATGCCAGTACTAATAAAGCAGAAATTACACAGGATAATAAAGAAACAAGGAGGAAAAATGGACAGACTTGGCATGCTTTTCCCCACATTGAAATCCAGCTGTGCTAGAAAGTATGCTTTAACATGACTGATAGGTACATAATTTAATTTGAATTTAAGGTTTTGAGAGCAGTTACAGTCAGGTAAGTATACCTTACTTGGAATTACACTTTAGCAAGCAGGCATGCAGAAAGCCATTGCTGTACTTAAAATACCTACACTTGATTCCACCCTCGTAAGAATGAACTTGGACCCCCAAAGGAAACACTTCTCAGTAACAACCTTTCAAAACTGTTTTTCCTCATCCATCATGTAATCATTAATAAATTTTACCTTAATAACTCTGTACATTCCAGACCCAGAGCAAAGCAAGGCCTCAATGTGTTACATGTGTCATTGCTCCTGTACTTCTAAAAATTAAGTGTCCTGCTGGAAAGTATATGCCCTGGGGCCCGAAACTAATAGGAATTTCAAGGCCTGTTTTATGTTTGCAACTTAATCTTTCTTTGTCTCCCATCTCAGCCAGCAAATACAATTTCATAATAATACAACTCATCTCTGTGTTTTTGAACTGGGCTTTGGATTGGGGATCATTGTGTCTTTGCCTTCAGATGTCTCACTTTGATGTATTATATTTCAAAGGGAGAGATAAAACCCAAAGTTCATTCTCACAATGGGACATCCCTTAAAGCCAAAGAGAAACATTGGTCCTCTTTGTGGCACACAGCAGCCCAGATTCACTTTGAGATCCTCTCCTGAAAGTCCCTGGGCAAGTGCAAAACGGCTTTCAGTGAATTATTTTGTGCCACTGTCAGAACAGAATTGCTCTAGCTATCTGCACCGCACAAGTGGACAGACTGAAGTTGTGGGAGTGAATTAGGGCAAAGACCTCGGGAAACGGGTTTTCTTCTTGCCTTTTCCTAATTACTAACCATGTAGCTAAACTCTTCAGCACTAATGGCTCCACTGGGTATAACGAGCATCTATATCTACCTTTGGAAGTCTAAATCTGGAAAGGAGAAAGGAGGGATCTGTTCAAACCCACATTCTTATCACTTCCTCTCTCTCTCTCTCTCTCTCTCTCTCTCTCTCTTTCTCTCTCGGGAGATGAACTCAACGACAATTAAAAGAAGAACTGCTTTTTTGTGTTTTTCTCTGTTAGATATAACACATGTCCCCTTCTACAACTGCTTCCTGTCAGTTCTTCAATCTGCCGTTCTATTTGGCTCTTAAGTTTTCCATAATCTTGAGTGAATCTCTTCCTACATACATTTCTTCTGCCTTCATTATCTTCCAATAGATTATGATTTCCAAAGTTCTTATTTATTTTTATATCCTCAGTGCCTAAAATAAAGTCTAAAGTGTATTTAATTGTCCAATACGTGTTTGTTGAATGACTAAGTTCAGGTATGACTGAAAGAAATTATAATCATTCATGCATCTCTAAATCCTCCTGCTTTCTCCAAACATGTTTATAACTATCCTGTCTTGGAAAAAAAAAAAAAAGTTTACTATTTCTTCATATGGGCACAGTGGTTAAAATATCTGACTGCTCACCAAAATGTCACAATTCAAACCCTCCAGCTGCTCCATGGGATAAAGATAAGGTGATGTGCTTCCACGAAGATGTACAGCCTTGGAAACCTTATGGGGCGGTTCTACTCTGTCCTGTGGGGTTACTATAAGTTGGAATCAACTCAATAGCGGTGGGTTTGCTTTTGATTTGGAACCTGAAGGTCCCTGGGTGGCACAGTTTGTGCTTGTCTCCAATCTAAAGGGCTCATAAGAAATAATTGTATTTTTAAAAGATAAGGCTGTTATCTCAGTAAAAACTAAGGTACAGAGGCTCTCATCCTGTACACCATATCCCCACCCTACCTTTCTTGGTTGGCATGTCATCTCAACCCCTGGATACTACCATGGTTCCTACTGGTAGAAAATCAACTAAAGTTTTAATGGCGGCAATGATGTAATTAAGCATAAGAAGAACCTTGGATTACTGGTAGGCTAATGTTTATTGACTTAATTAGTAAAATATATTCTGAATGCCAAACCTGCAAGGGATAATACTTTCAAGGATTTTAAAAACACATAGCAATCCAACACTCAATAAACTAGGATTTCAGAAAGAAAATAAAACATGTGGATGTGGATAAATGTCCATTCTTAGTGGTTGAAAATAATTACCTCATTAAGTGGTTTCAGAATAAAACACTATTGAGAAGAGGCATGTTCGGTTACATCCCAGCTCCAGTGTGAGGTAGGTTTTGCATCTGTAGGTATACTATCAGGTCACATAAGGTTCAGTCTGTGAGCTAAAGGCACTACTCCTGCTCTTCTGCACAATCCTGGCATCTCTGCCCTCCCAGAGCCATGGGACTTCCTGTAGCAGAGCTGTGTCTGGGCTTCCTGCCACTCCCACTGCTCTCCCGCTGCCTCCTTCAATATCCTGGCCCACTGGGGCACAGCTGCCTTCTAAACAGCCAGATACTTCAAATACCAAAGAGTCTGGCTCTGGGCCACACTGAATGCTGATAGCCTTACATATCTTATGATAAAAGGTCCCAAGGGTGACATAGGGAGAACTAGTCCAGTCTAAATAGTTGGGGACCTAGGGTGATCATCTTGCATATCCATAAATCATAAGTTCGGATTTCTACTGTTGTAACTGGTTTGAAGGAAATCTGGTGGTGTAGTGGATAAGGCATTTGGCTGCTAACCATAAGGTAAGTGGTTCAAACCTACCAGGAACTCCATGGAAGGAAGATGGGGCACTCTACTTCCATAAAGATTTACACCCTCAGAAACCCAATGGGGTTGCTGTGAGTCAGAACCAACTCAATGGCAGTTGAGTTTGGTTTTGGTTTTCAGACTATTTTGTGGACAAAACTTTATTCATCTGCCTCCAAACTGCCTAGTGGCTCTCTCCTTCTACTCCCATCCCTCTTACTGAAGTGGCTTCTTGGGCTTAGAGAGGGCAGAAGCTGGAGCAAGGAACATGTCTGGAAAAATAAAAGTTGGCAGAAAGCAGATGGCATCCTGCTAATACACTCCACCCAATCTCTCTACAACAGACACCCAGAAAAATTGAGTGAAACATATATAAAAAATAATCCTAGAACTCTGAGCATCAAATGAGAGGATAAAAAATTAGATTGAGTGCTGGTTGGAAAGAAAAGTACAACAAGGACACTGACTGGGAAGAGGGAAGAAGCTGGGACCTGACATAGCATGGTCCTTTTAACTCACTAGGGATGAGGACAAATCAGCAACATGGAATCCACAAGGTAGGAGAGACACAGTGTAGACAGATCTAGTGGAAATCCAGGTGAAAACACTTGCTAGAGATGAGAAAGTAAGGGCAGAGAGATAGGTCAGACTCCTAGTTGCACAGGCAGTCATAGGACGAAGAGCAAGCCAGAGAGAAGGAATGAAACAACTCACCACTAGTAAACACTAATCATTTAGGCTGAGGATCTATGCAAGGGGGAAAGCCCATGTTGGGGCAACTGGGAAAGTTAGACTCAGGGCAGCCTCTCACTTGATTGAATCTGGAAAAGAGCTAGATAAATGGCTGCATGCACCCAGAAGTTCACTAGACCCATGCCGATGAATTACAACTGGAAAGCTACACTCTCTGTTCTAATAAACACATGCCTTCCTGGGCACCTAGCAGTGAGTACTCTACCTGCCTTCACCAACCAGATGGCTAAAAAAGTCCCTCCCATACCTGCCTGGATCCCAGGCCACTTTTACAGCAGCCCAGCCATCTCCAACAACCAGCCTCCAGCAGATAGAGCCAGGGACTGAAGCTCTCCTGCCTAGTGCCTGAGCCACTGACAGGTTCTTTTCACACTAAATGCAAGAAGGACACCTCTGCAGTTTTCCTTCCCAGAAATGCCCACTCATGCCAGGCACCTCCCATCTCTGCTGGCACATGCTTGGGTGGAACAGTGGATTGCACCAAAATTGCCTGCTCGCAGGGCTGCCAACTGACCATAATTACAAAAATCTCTGTTCCTTTTTTTTTTTCTTTTTCTTTCTCATTTCTTTCTTTTTCCCAATTTTTCTTTTTATTTGTTCATTTCTCCCTCTTCCTCTCCTTCTTCACTTACATTTACCAATCTTTTTTCTCATTCAAGTCCCTCCTTATTTTATTTTATTTTTAATTTTTTGCTTCTATTTTTTTATATCCTCTTCTTCTCCTTGGTTTGGCCTGTCCCATCCAATGGGAGGAGGACATTAACTCTCCACTAGTCAGCCATGTCTATAGCATTGATCACCTCATCCAACTGGAGAACACCACCAACAGCTCCTACACCTTTGGTGGACAACACCTGCCCATCCCACCCACAGCTGCTTTTCAAGACAGAGACCTGTAACCACATTCCCATCAATAACCCAGAGCCAGGTGGAGAGCACGCCAGTGCCCCAAATTAACAACCAAACAAGCATACCTGCCCAACATATCCAGATATATTGAAACAGAGCAACAACAACAACAACAAAAAAAAAAAAAACAGGATGAAACAAATCACACTTAATCAATACATAAAACCACAACTTCAAAATGTCTCAGAGACAACAGAAAACTTCAAGTCAAACAAAGAAATAGGGCAAGATAACAGAAGCAAGTGACTAAAACAAAGAACCAGGAAATCACCCTGAGGAAGAATAAGAAATAAAACTACCTAATAAGGAATTTAAAAGACATGAGTGCAAGGAAACCATAAACAAAAGCAAGGAAAAGACAGGTAATACCATTGAAAATTTCAGGGAAACAATATAAGAGCAAACTGACAAAATAAATAGACAATAGAAATCACACAAAAACAGCAGTTAGAAATCCAGAAAAACAACACTAGAATTATGGAGATAGGTAACATATTGGAAGGAGTAGAATCTAATTAGCTAAAGAACATATTTCCCAGCTAGAAGACAAATTCCTTGACACCAGCTTATATAAGGAGAAATCAGCAAAAAAAAAGAAGAAAACCTAAGAGTTCTATGGGATATAGCAAAAGAAATAACATACATCTATCTAATTGGAATTCCAGAACAAGAGACGACAAAGATAAAAAATAATAAAAAATAATAACCTATGGAGAAAATTGTCAAAGACTTGCTAGTAGAAAACATCTCCAATATCATTAAAGTCAAAAAGATAGCCATCTAAAGGCTCAATGAATGCCATACAGGACAAATCCCCAAGAGACAGTCACCAAGATACATCATAATTAAACTTTCCAAAACCAAAGACAGAGAAAGAATCTTGACAGCAGCTCAGGGAAAAAAAAAAAAAAAAGTTACTTACAAAGAGCAACCAATAAGACTAAGTACTGACTTTTCAGCAGAAATCATGCAGTCAAGAAGGCAACAGGATGACATATACAAATCCTTGAAGGAAAAGAATTGCCAACTAAGAATCATATACCCAGCAAAATTGTCCCTCAAATATAATAGTGAAATTAAAACATTCTCAGACAAACAGAAATTAAGAGAATTTTTAAAAACCAGACCAATACTACCCAAAATGCTGAAGGAAGTCCTTTGGACAGAAAACCAACAACAAAAGACAATAACCTAAGATTAAAATACATGACAATACCACCCAGAAACCAACCCAGAAAAAGACTTCTCAAAGCTAAAATAAGCTTACAAAATGGAAACTAGAGGACCAAAAGGGTCAATCTGTAAACAATATAAACTACAAAGCAAATAGAGTGAATAAATGGTATAATAACAGAACTTCCAAATTAGAGGAACAATGTCTATATAGAACAGACTGTTCTAAACTTAGGGAGATAAGAAGTTACTATAGGGTAACCACAAAGAAAACTAATAAGCCTTCTAACCAAAATAAGAAAGAAGAAAATCACAAGGACTTAGTAAACACAAAATCAATAACGATGAAGAGGGAAAGAAAATTTGATAACAAAATGAACTCAGTACAGAAAAATATTCAGAACAGAGAAACCAACACTAACACCACCACCACCACCACAACAACAACAACAACAACAACAACAAAGAATGAAAGCAGTAAATGCATGCTTATCATTAAATACACTGAATGTGAATGGATTAAATGCACCAGACAAGAGAAAGTGAGTGGTGGATTGGATAAGAAAACAAGACTCATCAATGTGCTGCCTAAAGAGACTCACCTTAGACCAAGATAAAACTAAATTAAAAATCAAAGGATGGAAAAAAAATACATCAAGTTAGTGGCTACCAAAAATGAGCAAGATTGGCAATATTAATTTCTGATCAAATAGACTTCAGGTTGAAAACCACCATAAGGGATGAGGAAGGACATTATATTATGATAAAAATGTCAATCAACCAAGAGGATATAACTATAATAAATATCTATGCACCCAAAAAGAGAGCTCCAAAATACATATTGTTGTTGTTGTTGTTATGTGCCCTCGAGTCAGACCCAACTCATAGCAACCCCTCCTTGGGTTTCCGAGGCTGTATCACTACAGAAGTAGATTGCCCAACCTTCCTCCCAGGGAGTGGCTGGTGGATTTGAACCGCCAGCCTTCTGGTTAGCAGTCAAGTGCCTTAGTCATACATAAGGCAACCATTAATTGAAATGAAAGGATAAATAGACAATTATATAATAATAGACTTTAACACACCACTTTTGATGAAGGACACAACAACTAGACAGAAACACCACAAAGAAACATAAGATCTCAACAATACAATCAACCAACTTGACCTTATAGACATATACGGAGCACTCCACCCAACAAATGGTTGATGTTCATCCATTTCAGGAAGTGGCATATGATCGAGAACCAATGGTATTGAAGGAAGAAGTAGGAGGTGCACTGAGGGAAGTGGCAAAAAAACAAGGCTCCAGGAAATGACAGGATACCCATTGAGATGTTTCAACAAATGGATCCCACAGTAGAGGCACTCACTCAGATATGCCAAGAGATTTGGGAGACAACTACCTGGCCACTGACTGGAAAAAGATCCATATTTGTACCTATTCCAAAGAAAGGTGATCCCACAAAATGTGAAAATTATCGAACAATATCATTAATATCACACACAAGTAAAATCTTACTGAAGATAATTCAAAAACAGTTGCAGCAGTATACTGACAGAGAACTTCCAGAAATGCAAGCTGGATTCAGAAGAGGATGGGGAATGAGAGATATCATTGCTGATGTCAGATGGATCTTGGCTCAAAGCAAAGAATACCAGAAAGATGTTGACTTGTGTTTTATTCTATGCAAATGCATTCGATTGTGTGGATCATAACAAATTATGGATAACATTGAGAAGAATGAGAATTCCAGAACACTTAATTGTGCTCATGAGGAACTTGTACATAGACCAGGAGGCTATCATTCAAACAGAACAAGGGGACACTGCATGGTTTAAAATCAAGAAGGGAGTGCACCAGGGTTGTATCCTTTCACCATACATATTCAATCTGTATGCTGAACAATAACCCAAGAAGCTGGACTACATGAAAAAGAACATGGCATCAGGACTGAAGGAAGACTCATTACCAACCAGTGTTATGCATATCATAACTTTGCTCTCTGAAAGTGAGGATGACTTGAAACACTTACTGATGAAGATTGAAGGCTATGGTCTGCAGTATGGATTACATCTCAATATAAAGTAAACAAAAGTCCTCACAACTGGACCAAAAAGCAGTATCATGATAAATGGAGAAAAGACTGAAGTTGTCAAAGACTTCATATTACTTTGTTCTACAATCAATACCAATGGATGCAGCAGTCAAGATAATAGATGTCATATAGCATTGTGCAAAATCTGCTGCAAATTATCTCTTTCAAATGCTGAAGAGCGAAGATGTTTCCTTGAAGACTAAGGTGTGCTAGTATTGGTATTTTCAATTGCCTCATATGCACTTGAGAGTTGGATGATGAAAAAGGACGACTGAAGAAAAGTCCATGCTTTTGAGTTGTGATATTGGTGAAGAATGCTGAAAGTACCATGGACTGCTAAAAGAACTAACAAATCTGTCCTAGAAGAAGTGCAGCCAGAATGGGCAGAGTTCCTCTCACCTACTTTGGTCATATTGTAAGAAGGGACCATTCCCTGGAGAAGGATATCTTGCTTGGCAAAGTGGAGGGACAACAAAAAAGGGGAAGGCTTTCAACAAGATGGATTGACACAGTGGCTGCAATGATGGGCTTAGGTATAGCAAAATCATGGGGCTGGCACAGAATCAGGCAGTGTTTCATTCTCTTGTACATGAGATCACTATGTGTCAGAGATGACTTGATGGCACCTAACAACAATAACCACTCAACAAAAACATAATACACATTCTTTTCTAGTGCACATGGGTCATTTTTCAGAATGGACCATATATTGGGATATAAAACAAGCCTTAATACATTTTAAAACATTGAAATATTACAAAGCATCTTCTCAGATCACAGCATTACAAAATTAGAAATAAATAATAGGAAGATCAATGGTAAAAAAATAAATAAATGAAAATAAAATACATAGAAACTAGATAATACCCTGCTCAAAAACTACTGGGTAACAAAAGAAATAAAAAGTAGAATTAAAAAAAAAAAATTCCTAGAAACAAATGAGAATGAAAACACAGTATACAAAAACCTTTAGGACACAGCAAAAGCAGTACTCAGAAGTTAATTTATATCAATAATTTACACACATTAAGAAAGAAAAAGTAACCACAATCAATAGCTTAACATAATTCCAACAATTAGAAAACAAAGAACAAAAGAAACCTACAGTCTCCTGAAGAAAGGAAATTATAAAGATTAGAGCAAAAATCAATGAAACAGAAAAACAATAGAACAAACCAACAAGACTAGAAGTTGGTTCTTTAAAAACTTTAACAAAATTGATAAGCCATTGGCAAATTTAACTAAAGAAAGAAAAGAGAAGATACAAATAACACAAATAAGAAATGAAATGGCTACATCACAACAAAACAAAGTGAAATAAAAAGGATAATAACAGAATACTGTGGAGAACTATACTCCAACAAATTTGAAAACCTAGAAAAATGGACAAATTTTTAGAAACACACGACCTACCTAAACTAACACAGACTGAGGTAGAAAAGTTGAACAGAAAAATGAAAAAAGACCCATACCTCTCACCATACACAAAAACTAACTCAAGACGGGTCAAATACCTAAATGGCAAACCTAAAACTATATAGATCCTCAAACAAAAATTAGGGGCAAATTTCTACTCTCAAAACTCACTGCAATCAAGTTGGATCCAACTCATAATGACCCCTCCTTGGGTTTCCGAGACAATATCACTACAGAAGTAGATTGCCCAACCTTCCTTCCAAGGAGTGGTTGGGGGGTTTGAACTGCCAGTCTTCTGGTTAGCAGTCAATGCCTTAGGCACTACACTACCACAGCATAAACAGACTATCAATCATAACCCAAAATGCACAAACAGAAGATAAACCAGATGATTGAGGCCTTCTAAAAATTAAGACCTTATGCATATCAAAAGACTTCTCCAAAAGAGTAAAGAGAGAACATACAGATTGCGAAAAAAAAAATTCAGCAACGACATATCCAACATGGGTCCTATCTCCAAAATTTATAGAAAACAGCAACACCTCAACATCAAAAAGACAAACAAACCAATTAAAACATGGGCAGATGACATGAACAGGCACTTCACCAAAGAAGATATTCAAGCGGCCAACAAACACATGAGGGAATCATGATCTTTAGTCACTAAAGAGATGCAAATTGTAACAAAAATGAGTTATTATCTCACCCCAGCAATAATACCAAAGTTCATTAATACAGAGAGCAGCAAATGCTGGCAAGGGTGTGGAGAGATTGGAACTCTCATACACTGCCAGTGGGACTGTAAAATGGTACAACTGTGGATAACACTATGGCACTTCCTTAAGAAGTTCGAAATAGAAATACCATTTGATCCAGTAATCTTACTATTAGGTATATAGCCTAAAGAAATACACAAATAGACATAGGCACACCCATATTAATAGCAGCACTATTCACAGTAGAAAAGAGATGGAAACAACCCAAGTGCCCATCAGTGGGCGAATGGCTAACCAAACTATGGTACATATATACAATGGAATATTATGCAGCATTAAAGAATAATGAAGAATCTGTGAAACACTTCATTAGGTGGATAAACTTGGAAGACATTATGCTGAGTGAAATAAGTCAATCACAGAAGGGCAAATATTGTATGAGTCCACTATTATAAAAAGTCAAGGAAAGGTTTACACATGGAAGAAAACTTTCTTTGTTGGTTACCAGAGATGGAAGGGGAGAGGAGGGAAAACTGCCAGCTAGGTAAAAGACAAATATTGATTTAGATGAAAGGAAAGTTAATACACCAAATGCAGGTGACCAGCACAATATCACTAAGGAAGACAAAAATACAGAGAGGGGCACAAGAGGTACAGACAACAAAGGTAAATACTATTACACACACAATTCTGCATTATCAGTAATAACAAACATGAATCTACCAGTGGATACATAGGTAGACAGGCAAGATGACTGGGTATGGGTAGGCAAATGGGAACATACCCATGACCACATATAGGTTTGGCAGACGATATTTCTACATATGCATTTGTATGTACTATAAAAATATCTACATAGATAGTGGAACTAACAGAGGACAAAATTAGCTTAACTTTTTAGCCTCAACCAAACACCTTGAAGGAGTGAGTCACTGGGCTCAGGACCATAGTCTTGGGGAACATCAAGCTCAACTAACATAACATAGTACACAAAAACACTGTCTACATCCTACTTTGGTGAGTAGAGTCTGGGGTATTAAAAGTTTTCAAGCAGTCATTTAAAATGCAACTATTGGTCTCTCCTCATCTAGAGTGAAAAAAATCAGAGACACATGGAAACAGTCCAAGAGACTAGTAGACCAAGGGAACCTCAGCATACATGACCTTGAGACCAGACAAACTAGATAGTACCATTGACAGCCATTGACAGCCACTCAGAAAGGGATCAAAATTGGAGATCCTGGATAGAGTGGGAGAAAAATGTGGAACAAAACTCATAAGCATAAAAAAGGCCACACTCATTGGTCTGATAAAGACTGGTAGACCCCCCGAGATTATGGACCCTAATCATCCATTGAGCCTGGAATTGAACTCACTCCCATGGCTTAACTTTCAAACAAACAACAGAAATAAAAAATGAAATGGCTCTATCACAACAAAACCAACTGAAATAAAAATGATAATAACAGAATATTATGGAGAACTATTGTTGTTGTTGTTGTTGTTGTTGTTGTTATGTGCCGTCAAGTCAGCCCTGACTCATAGCGACCCTTCCTTGAATTTTCGAGGTGGTATCACTACAGAAGTAGGATTGCCCAACCTTTCTTCCAAGGAGTGGCTGGTGGATTTGAACACCAGCCTTCTGGTTAGCAGTCAAATGCCTTAGGCACTATGCTACCAGAGCTCCTATGGAGAACTATACTCCAACAAATTTGAAAACCTAGAAAAATGGCCTAGAGGTGAACAATTACACCAGGAAAGTGTACTTCTTAGAACAATCAACCATGAGAGATGAGAAGGGCAGCACAGACAGAAAGCTCATAAGACAGGAAAGTATAGGAAAGAAAGACACAGGAAAAAAGTAACCACAGGAGGGAGCAAGAAGAGAGCTGTTACATCACGTTGTTGTTGTTGTTGTTGTTGTTGTTGTTGTTGTTGTTGTTAGGTGCCATCGAGTTGGACCTGACTCATAGCAACCCCTCCTTGGGTTTCCAAGGCAGTATCACTACATCACAAGGATTTCAATTAACATCATGAAACAAAATGTGTATGAACTATTGAATGGAAAACGAATATGCTCTGTGAACTTTCACTCAAATCATAATAAAGACTATTTAAAAAGGAAAAGCCACTTAGAATCCAGAAAAAAAAAAAAAAAATACCATTGAGTTCAGAGCTGGGTGGATGATGGAAAGCTTCAAAGATGGGGCATTTTAACAAGACCTTGAAGGAATGAATTAATATATGAACATTTTTCATATGCTCTTTATAAAAAAATTTTGGAAGCCCTGATTTGTTGCACTTGACAATTTCCATGTTGTAAATATTCCCAACATAGTGGATACTTGTATCTCAAAATTCCTGAAAAGTTAACAATTTGCTTTCATGAGCCGCTCCATAAACCATTGCTTGATAATGTCAGGGTATATTAGTCCCTCTCATGAACTAAATGTTGTGTGTGAAATTGCAAAGGTCCAACTCTCCACCTACAAAGGAAGAGAAGCAGAGAGGCTTTGAAGTGCTTTTAGCTGACCCAAGTTCAAGGACTCGTGATTATACCCAACAAATTGTCCTCTGTCTCTGAGTAGCTCTAGGTCTCGGCAGAGTGAAGCTGTCACTGGCATCTTGACTGAGTCAGTGTATTTCATTAGGAATGCAGTCAGATATTCCCATTTTCCAAAACCAAGGTATAGAGTCTTTAAAGATAAAAAGAGCAGTCAGGAAAGAATGGAGTTAAAACAGAAGAGGACTGAGTATTTCTCGATGAAACCCAAGTTGGCTGGAAGTCAGGGTTTCTTTGGGTGTTTGCCTGATGATGGGAGAGAATTTGGCAAAGGTAACCCCGGCCTCTGGATGTGCTTGAGTTTTTGTTTACTGAGCGCAAAGGTTTATTTCTCAAATGAATTCTTATTTTTATTGTGATGGTAGTAATCATGAAAATCCTCCTGGTATTAAGCTCTGTGAATATTCCTTGGCAATATAGGCTATAAATATTGACCATCTGCCATGTTTCAATATTTTGGTTAGAAACCTTGTAGCCAAAAACCTCAGGAAACATTTTCAAGTGAGACCCCTTGTTCTGGCCCTCAGGTGGAACCCTGAACAAAAGGCTCCACATTCTGCCTTGCTGGCATCATCCAGGGTGAGTAGAAGACATTTCCCCAGTGGTGTCCAGCCCCTGGGTTGAGTAGAGAAATCTGTATAAGTTTTGGATGGACTATTCTATCACCAAGATCCCTTGTTAATCTCTAGTTTTATGAATCTAAGAACCATTCAGTTCTGAGAAAAGTAAACTGCGAAGAAAGAAAAGGACATGATGGAAAAAGCAATGTTGGGCAAACAGGGCACAGGACTTTGAGACATAAATATGCCACTAACTTACCATATGGTCTTCGATTAGTCAGCTCCGCACTGCTCCCACCCCATCAGCCTCAGTCTCCTCACCTATACAATGAAGATGATGGATTAACTAAATCTTCTATTTCCTTCCAAATCCAAATCTGGAAATCTACTGTCAAGAGATTTTAAATGTTTCCCTTAGCATGGAACTCTATCTAAAAGCCTGAGAAACTGCATCCATTCAAAACCATTTAAGAAGAAATTGATTGTCTTCTCTGTAGTAGTGACTAAATTTGACATCAGGGATAAAAGAAAAATGACCCCTGCATTAAGTTGCTCACAGTTAAGTAGGAAAGACACAATTAAACAAACAACTGCAAAATATTATGTCAGTACAGAGACACTTCTCTCACTCCCACCAATGAGTTATAGTCTCCTAATGGTCATTGGAATAATATATAATTCATATATGTAATAATTATAGTTATGTATAATTATAATCAAGTCACCCTAGTCTCTTGTTAGGTTTGCCGTAGGTAGTAGAGCAGGTGATGTTGAGTAATGTAGGTCTATCAGACTACGCAATGGTCCCTAGGTGGGGCCAAATCTTTGCTCTTGGCTACTGACCTAAAAGTTGGTGGTTCGAATCCACCCAGGGACACTGCAGAAGAAAAGCCTGGTGATCCACTTCTATAAAAATGACAGTCAGGAAAACCCTATGTCTACTCTCTAACACATGGGGTCACGATGAGCGGGAATCAACTTGAAAGTAAAAGGTTTGGGTTTGGGTTTTTGTCAAGCCACGCAGGACCTTATCATCCCAGTGGACTTCACCTCTGCTGATCCTCGAAGATGTCATCAGTGTGATTCTTGTGACCACCATGGACGTTAGCATCAAACAAACGAGAGTTTTAATTCCAACTCTGCTACTTAGTAACTTTGAGACCTGGCAGTTTGCACTTATGCCTTTAACTGTCAGTTTTGTCATCTGCATATGGGGTGTAGTAGTCACTTCTCATCATGAGGCTCAAAGGCAATATTTGCAAAGAGCCCAACATAGTAGACAGTCAGTGGGAGTGATTATTAATTTTAGTATTATGTGATATATGCATTCACAGCTTCAGATCTTCTGCTTGTTTTAGAGAGTTCGTGATAATTTTATGAGGCAGGGCTGGCAAGTATGTTCAAGAGACAGGTCTGCAGTCAAGCTAACTGGATCTGCAAAGTATTTGTGAACAATTTATGAAGGTATCTCTGATTTACCCTTTATTTCTTTCTTATCAAAACTGTTGTGTCAATTCTGGATGTCATGTCTACTTTTCCTACTTTAATCCTCCCTCCCCTCGGTTGTTAGGTACCATCGAGTCAATTTGTACTCAGTGACTCTGCACACAACAGAATGAAACACTGCCTGGTCCTGCATCATCCTCACAATCCTAGCTATGCTTGAGCCCATCCTCATAGCCACTGTGTCAATCTATGTCATTGAGGCTCTTCCCTTTTTTCACGGACCCTTAGTATACTTAGCATGATATCCTTCTCTAGGGACTGGGCCCTTGGACAACATGACCAAAGTGTGACAGACAAAGTCTGGCCATTCTCACTTCTAAGGAGCATTCCAACTGTACTTCCTCTAAGAAAGATTTGTTCATTCTTCTAGCAGTCCATGGTACATTCAACATTCTTTGCCAGCACCACAATTTAAATGCATAAATCCTTCTTTGCTCTTCCTTATTCATTGTCCAGCTCTAACATGAATATGAAGCTATTAGAAATACCATGGCTTGGGTCAGGCTCACTTAAATCTTCAAAGTGACATCTTTGTTCTTAAATACAGAGGTCTTTTGCAAAGATTTACCCAATGCACTATGTCATTTGATTTCTTGACTGCTGCTTCCATGGATATTGATTGTGGATCCAAGTAAAATGAAATCCTTGACAACTTAAATCTTTTCTCTACCTTAAAGTTGCTTGTTGTGTTGCTTATTAAGTTGTGAGGATTTTTGCTTTCTTTATATTGAGTTGTAATCCATACTGAAGGCTGTAGTCTTTGATCTTCATCAGTAAGTGCTTCAAGTCTTCTTCACTTTCACCACAAGTTTGTGTCATCTGGTCATCTGGTTATAGCAGGTCGTTAATGAGTCTTCCTCCAATCTTCATGCCATGTTCTTTTTCATATAATCCAACTTCTCTGGAAGCTTGTATGCTTGTTCAGCATACAGACTGTGTAAGTATGGTGAAAGGATAAAACCCTGATGCACACCTTGTCTGATTTTAAACTATGCAGTATCCCCTTGTTCTGTTTGAACTGTTTGAATACCTGCCTCTCAATGTACAGGTTCCTCATGAGCACAGTTAAGTGTTCTAGAATTCCATTCTTCACAATGTCATCCATAACTTGCAATGATCCACATAATCAAATGCTTTTGCACAGTCAATAAAACACATATAAACTCTTTTCTGCTAGTCTTTGCTTTCAGCCAAGATCCATCTCTCCCCTCTATTTGTCTCAAATTATGAATGTCACTATATTCCAACAAATGGTCATAATTACTATAAAGGATGTTTATGCAAGTATCTATGGAAACAGAGGAAAGGGAATACAAATATAGCTAAGTATGGGGGAGGGTCAAAGAAGGCTTTTAGGAAAAGAGACAACCCTTGAATTAGTTATGAAAGATGAATGAGCATTAGAAGTGTCCCAGCATTGTGTGAAGGCATAGAGGCATGAAAGGTCAGGCTGTCTCAAGTAGTTCAGACCTTCGGCAGTAAGAAGCAACTTGAAAGAATGTCAGTGAGACTGGTAGAAGTGGGGGACAATGCCACGATGCCAAGGAATTTGATGTTTACTTAGAAAGCAAGAGTGAGCCCCTGGAGGGTTTGAAGCAGGAGGCTTATATATCAGACTTGCATTTTTCAAAAAAATTTTTTCACTGTGATTGTTAAGAATACACACATAGAAACAGAAAAATTCAGTCATGTCTACATGTACAATTCACTGACACCGATTATATTCTCTGAGTTGTGCAACCATTCACACCCTCCTTTTCTTTTTTAAAAAATGCATTTTATTGAAATATAATTTATGTACAGTGAAATACACAAAACTAAAGTGACATGAGTCAATGCATTTTTTTTTTTTGCAGTGTTCCCTCTCCTCCCCTCCCACCCCTGGCAACCAACAAAGAAAGTTTCCCTCCATATATAAACCTCTCCTTGACCCTCCACAAAAATGAACTAATACTATATTTGTCCTTCTGTGATTGATTTATTTCACTCACCATAATGTCCTTTCAAGTTCATCTATATTATGTGGTGTTTTGTAGACTCTACATTATTCTTCAGTGCTGCATGGCATTCCATTATGTGTATGTACCATAGTTTGGTTCACCCTCCTTTTCTAAGTTGTTTCTCACCCATTAACGTAACTCATGGCCCTCTAAGGTTCCTATCTAATATTTCAACTTGCTGTTGTCAATCTGATCCCATATAGACAGTTCTTAAAAGAGCATAATGCTTAAGTAAGATATTTTTTACTACTTTAAACTATTATTTGATTTTAAGAAGAGTTCAGGGGATATTTTTGACTTAAGTTTTAAAGAATCACTGGAAGTGGGACTGGGATAGACTGGAGCAACAATAAATTAAAAGTGAGAAGTCCCCAGGTTGTGCAAATGGTTAGGCACTAACCAAAAGGTTGGAGGTTCAAACCCACCCAGAAGTGCTTTGAAATAAAGGACTGGAAATCTGCTTCCACACGGGTTTACCATGAGTTGGAATCAAATCAAAGGCAATGGGTTGGGTATGATTTTTAATTTAGATTCAAAGTGAGGAATCGCTTTACTAGGCAGCCCCACTATTCTATGCATGGCCTTAATGACCAACATCTTGCAAGTATGGAATCATCTCACACTCATGAAATGACAGATACTCAAGTATTCTAATGTAATTTTGAATGGAGGTGGGTAGGCAGAGGAAGGTGTATGTGATCAGC
This sequence comes from Orycteropus afer afer, assembly GCF_000298275.1. Taxonomy (NCBI): domain Eukaryota; kingdom Metazoa; phylum Chordata; class Mammalia; order Tubulidentata; family Orycteropodidae; genus Orycteropus; species Orycteropus afer. The sequence goes on along the minus strand of NW_006921596.1, from coordinate 20,883,671 downwards.
AAAAGGTTGCAATCTATAGCCCTGCTAATTGGCTGCTGATGTCAAGCAAGTTTTGCGGACATTTCCCGTTTGAGAATAAATCTAAGGCATGATCCATCCCTAATTATCAGACAGAGAAGAAAACAAACATAAACTAAGGGCCTCATTTAAATCGTTTATTTCTTTTAACAACCTAAAGATTATAGCCACAGGCTTTTCACTAATTTATAGGCAAGGAAATACAATAAACAGATAGACAAAGACTATTCTTCTAGGGAGTGTTGTGAAAACAATCTAAAGCAATGAGTGCTGTGGAGACATTCAATATGCACCCCTCTGCAGATCTAATTAGGACCCAAGCATCTGCTTCCAGTACTAGAGGTGAAGTTCAGAACTTCTGGACTTCTCTTCCGGTGTCCAGATTGCAGGCTGGCATGGGGACCCCAACATATGAGAGGCTTTTGTATAAGGGGAAGATGGCCTTTGTATTTCATGAGTATGATGTGCATGAGTGCTTCATGAGTACTTTTAGGTGATAAAAAATAAAGTTAAGGAAACACAAAATAATTACCATATGAATGATATGCTTATCCTGATTTTTAAAAATTATTTCATGATTGAGTGTTTGCCATATGTTGAGCACTGGGCTAAGTATTTTACAATCATTCACTCACTCACTAACTGCCAATGAGTCAGATCCGACTCATAGCAACCCCTCCTTAGGTTTCTGAGGTGGTATCACTACGAAAGTAGATTGCCCAACCTTCCTTATCATTTAATTCACCACCCATCTGTCAGTTTGTTGTACTCTGGTAGTTTGCATGTTGCTATGATGCTAGACATTACACCACAGGTATTTTAAATACCAGCAGGTTCACCTATGGTGGGCAGGTTCAGTGGAGCTTTCAGACTATGACAGACTAGGAAAAAAGACCTAGAGATCTAATTCTGAAAATCAGTCAATCCATACCTTACAGATCACAACAGAACACTATCCAACTTGCTTGCTTTGGACACTTCATTAGGAAAGATTGATCATTGGAGGAAGACATCGTGCTTGGTGAAGTAGTTAGCCAGCAAGGGCAAGGGAGACTTTCAGTGAGATGGATTGGCACAATAGCTGCAATTATAACCTTGAATATGCTTGTAATCATGAGGATGACACAGTACCAGGAACATTTCATTCTGTTGTACATGAGGTCACCATGAAATAGAGTTAACTCAATGACAGCTATTTATCTATGTACGTCATTTAACATTTAAAGTAGGTAATATGATTCCCGTTATATAGATGAGGAAACTAAAGGTAGAGGAATTGGTCAACTTGTCTAAAGTCATCTTTGTTAGTTGGAAAAATCAGTCCAGATCTCTATGACAATAGAGACCACACTCAAGTGCTTCAGCATATGTGTTTCCTTCTCCCAAGGAGATCACACACACTATGCCTCCAACACTCATCTGTCAGTTTGTTGTACTGTGGTGGCTTATGTGTTGCTGTGAGGCTGGAGGCATGGCACCGGTATTTCAAATACCAGCAGTGTCACCCATGGGGGACAGGTTTCAGTGGCACTTCCAGACTAAGACAGACTCAGAAGAAGGGGTGATCCACTTCTCAGAGGACTGCCCAGTGAAAACTTTATAAACAGCAATGAAACAATGTTGATATATTACTGGGAAATTTTATGAATATCCCTGAAACACTGTCCAAATAGTGCCGGAAGATGAGCCCCTCAGATCAGAAGGCACTCAAAATAAAACAGGGGAAGAGCTGTCTCCTCAGAGTAGAGCTGACCTTCATCATGTGGATGGAGTAAAGCTTTTGGGACCTCCATTTGCTGATGTGGCATGACTCAAAATGAGAAGAAACAGCTGCAAACATCCATTAGTAATCAGAACTTGGAATGTACAAAGTATGAATCTAGGGAAATTGGAAGTTGTCAAAAATGAAATGCAACACATAAAGATCAATAGCCTAGGCATTAGTGAGATTAAATGGATTGGTTTTGGCCATTTTGAATCAGACAACCATATGATCTACTATGCTGGGAATGACAAAATGAAGAGGAATGGCATGGCAGTCATCATCACAAAGCATGTTTCAAGATCTATCCTGAAGTAAAATGCTGTCAGTGGTAGGATAACATCCATATGCCTACAAGGAAGACCAATTAATATGACTATTATTCAAATTTACCCAACAACAACAAAAGCCATAGGTGAGGAAATGGAAGATTTTTACCAACATCTCCAGTCTGAAACTGACCAAACATGCAATCAAGATATGTTGATTATCACTGGTGATTGGAATGCAAAAATTAGAAACAAAGAAGAATAACCAGTAGTTGGAAAATATGGCCTTAGTGATAGAAATAACAGTGGATATTGCACGATAGAATTTTGCAAGACCAATGACTTATTCATTGCAAATACCTTTTTCCAAAAACACAAACAGCAGCTATATATGTGGACTTCACCAGATGGAGTAAACAGGAATCAAATCAACCACATCTGTGAAAACATGTAATGGAGAAGCTCAAAATTTTCAACTAAAACAAGGCCAGGAGCTGACTGTGGAACAAACCATCAACTGCTCGTATACAAGTTCAAGTTGAAGCTGAAGGCAATTAAAAGAAGTCCACAAGAGCCAAAATATGACTTCGATTATATCCCACCTGAATTTAGAAATCATCTAAAGAATAGATTTGATGCATTTAAGACCAATGATGGAAAACCAGAGGAATTGTGGGATGACATCAAGGCATCATCCTTGAGGAAAGCAAATGGCCATTAAAAAGATAGGAAAAGAAGAAAAGACCAAAACAGTTGTCAGAAGAGACTCTGAAACTTGCCCTTGAGCAGAGAGTTGTTGTTGTTGTTGTTGTGTGCCGTCAAATAGGACCCGATTCATAGCAACCCCTCCTTGGGTTGCCGAGGCAGTATCACTACAAAAGTAGATTGCCCAACCTTCCTTCTGAGGAGTGGCTGGTGGGTTTGAACTGTCAGCCTTCTGGTTAGCAGTCAAGTGCTTTAGGCACTATGCTACCAGAGCTCCTCGAGCAGAGAGTAGCTAAAGCAAATGGAAGAAATGACAAGATAAAAAAGCTGAACAGAAATTTTCAAAGAGCAGCTTGAGAAGACAAAGTCAATTATTATAATGAAATGTGCAAAGACCTGGAGTTAGA
>NW_006921596.1:20857610-20877550 GCF_000298275.1 Orycteropus afer afer | reverse complement strand
GAAGATAATTCAAAAACAGTTGCAGCAGTATATTGACAGAGAACTTCTAGAAATGCAAGCTGGATTCAGAAAAGGACATGGAATGAGAGATATCATTGCTGATGTCAGATGGGTCTTGGCTCAAAGCAAAGAATAGCAGAAAGATGTCGAGTTATGTTTTACTGACTATGCAAAAACATTTGATTGGGTGGATCATAAAAAAATTATGGATAACGTTGAGAAGAATGGGAATCCCAGAACACTTAATTGTGCTCAAGAGGAACCTGTATAGACAAGGATGCTGATGTTTAACCAGAACAAAGGGATACTGCATGGTTTAAAATCAGGAAGGGAGTGCATCAGGGTCATATCCTTTCCCCAAATGTATTCATTTCATATGCTGAGCAAATAATCCAGGAAGCTGGACTACACGAAGAAGAGCATGGCATCAGGATTGGAGGAAGACTCATTAACAACCTGTGATATGCAGACGACACAACTTTGCTTGCTGAAAATTGAAGATGACTTGAAGCACTTACTGATGAAGATTGAAGACTACAGTCTGCAGTATGGATTACACCTTAATGTAAAGAAAACAAAAATCCTCACAATGGGACCAATAAATAGCATCATGATATATGGAGAAAAGACTGAAGTTGTCAAAGACTTCATATTACTTGGTTCAACAATCAACACCAATATAAGCAGCAATCAAGACATCAAAAGATGTATTGCATTGGGCAAATCTGCTGCAAAAGACCTCTTTCAAGTGCTGAAGAGCGAAGGTATCTCTCTGAAGACTAAGGTGAGCCTAACCCAAGCCATGGTATTTTTAATAGCCTCATATACACATGTGAGGTGGACAAAGAATAAGGAAGACTGAAGAAGAGTCGATGCTTTTGAGTTGTGGTGTTGACAAAGAATACTGAAAGTACCATGGACTGCTAAAAGGACAAACAAATTTGTCCTGGAAGAAGTACAGCCAGACATTCCTTGGAAGTGAGAATGGCCAGACTTCATCTGTCCTACTTTGGTCATTTTGTAAGAAGGACCATTCCTTGGAGAAGGATATCATGCTTGGTAAATTAGAGGTTCAATGCAAAAGGGGAAGACCTTCAATGAGATGTCAACACTGGCACAGGACTGGGCGATGTTTTGTTCTGATGTACATAGGGTCACTATGAGTCGGAGCCAACTCATCAGCACCAAACAACAACATTCCTCCCCACTTTGATACTATAAATACTCTTTGTGGATTTCTGTTGTTCCTTCTTACCTTGGTGAGCCTCTCCTGCTCTTTCAATCCTAAATTCAGATATTCCTTCTTACAATCAGGATTGTGTTACAGAAAAATAACTAAATAAACAAGCAAAGAAACAAAATTATTTCCTCCTCTGCTTTCCAAAGCATTAGTTAAATTATGGCCAGCATCATGTCTGGCACAATGGAATAAATAGAGACTGAATTAGAAATTAAATTTTTATATTGATAAGCATAATTAAAATACTAATAGATATCCCATCCATATTTCTTAAGTTAAAATTTTATGAGGAGTTTACAGCTGAAAATGTGATTCAAGAGTTAGTATTTACAGTCAGAATATTCAGAAATGTAAAATTCCACAGAGTAACCAAAGATTGCTGAAGCTACATAAATCACTGAGAGACAAAGCATTTGATGTATTTTATAACTTCCTTCAGCATCTGGATATATACCTTAATCATCAAGCTTGTTGTGTGAAAATGAGAAAAACCTATGCATTTTCAAAAATAGATCCATAAATATTGCAGGGAGATCCAAATGTTCTAGACAGAAGTGAGAATGGAAGAGATGTCCTGAGATCTCCTTCAAGAACGAATCGATTGGCTTTAGCTGGAGGCTCCTACTCTTGGCTTTATAAGGGTGGGGTCAGCTTCAGAGCCAGGGTTCCACTCATCTCAGAGTATCCCCCTTGCCAGTGGCTAAGCAAGATCCTGGTACAATGGCCTTGTTGTTATTGTTGCTATATGTGCCAGAGTCAACCCTCAGCTCATGGCAGTCCCAGGCCCAAGATCAGTCAATTGTGATCCATAGGTTTTGCAGTGGCTGATTGGCAGAAATAGATCACCAGGCCATTCTTTCTAGTCTGTCTTAGTCTGGAAGCTCTTCTGAAACCTGTCCCATAGCATAGTCCCATGGTAGCATAGTGCCTAAGGCACTTGATTTCTAACCAGAAGGTTGGCAGTTCAAACCCACCAGCCACTCCTCGGAAGGAAGGTTGGGCAATCTACTTCCATAGTGATACTGCCTTGGTAAACCAAGGAGGGATTGCTATGAGTCGGGGCCGACTCAACAGCACATAACAACAACAACATAGCACAGCAACACACAAGCCTCCAGTAACAGATGGGTGGGGGCTGTGTGTGCGATGCATTGGCTAGGAATTGAACTGAGCCTCCCTCACAGAGGTTGCGAATTTTACCACTGAACCACCTCTGCCCATCTCTGCACTGGAACTCCCCAGATTTTACTCCCCAATAAACGTTAGCACTCTTTACTCTGTCTCTTCTGAGAACGCAACCTGTAAATATGATCTGCATGCACAGACACAGACAGACACACACACACACACACACACTAGTATGCCAACAGAGGTATCCAGGTTCTCACACTGCAAACGCTATAGGGCATTGGGGGAGAGTTCGAGAGTATCTGACTTTATGAAAAAAAAAAAAAACCCTGCTCCAACCTAGGCTCTGAGAAATAGTGGAAACTCTCATTCGTCTGTTCTTCTCTCCATCCAACAGGCTACTTTCCTTACCCTAATCCCAGGTAGTGATACAGATAAAGATGCTTCACTTCAATTTATTGTCCTGTAATGTATTTAATTACTTTGGCCCTCAAACACTTGTCTATAGCTTTAAAAAATAATAATAATAAAATAAAACCTCACTGATGCCCAGCTCAGGTTTTTTGTTTTTCAGGAAGAACTGCTCTCATTTCTTTCTTTAATGCTCAAATATTTCTATTAATATTTAAGAACTCTCTAGAATTAAAGGCATCATATTCTATGCCTCCTCCTTTTCAACTAGTAAAGGTAAAAAATATATTTTGATAATATCTGTGACTTATCCAGTTTATTAATGAGATCAAATGTAAGCAAATTTTATCTGCTTGGCTCACCAGAGCCCATTCTTGGTTAGTCACAAAAGCCTTCGAGCACTTTTTTCTGTCTCGTTTCCATCAGTGGGAGAGAAAGACTGCTCTGTCCCATGGTCCAGGACACTTCTCATCTTTACTTCCTGCCCAAGAAGGGTTCCCAGAGAACACTGAGTAACTCTGAAAGAAAAGTTAATTGAAGAATCTGGATGCTATGTCCACGCTTGGCAACCTCAATCACTCAATTATTTTCTTTCATTTGTTCCTTGACTGCACCATTCATTCAACAACAACAAAAATGGAGCCACCATATTACATGTCTAGCTAAGGAGTAAATGCTTGAAAATCAAAAATTTTAAAGAGTCCCTGACCTCTTTGAACTCACACTCTGGAGAAGATGATGAAGATAGTGTTCTCCAAGGTGACCTAAAGAGAACACACTCTATTTCTCTAAATGTTGACTATACAGTGGACTGTCAGAAGAATGAACAAATTTCTCTTGAAAGAAGTACAACCTGAATGCTTGTTAGAAGCAAGGATGGTGAGACTTCATATTTCCTACTTTCATTTTAATATCAGGAGGAACCATTCCCTGGAGAAGGATATCACGGTGGATAGAGGGTCAGCACAGTGCCTAAGGCACTTGACTGCTAACCAGAAGGCTGATTGTTCAAACCCACCAGCCACTCCTCGGAAGGAAGGTTAGGCAATCTACTTCTGTAGTGATACTGTCTTGGAAACCCAAGGAGGGGTCACTATGAGTCGGGTCTGACTCCACAGCAAATAACAACAACAAGAGAGGGTCAGCAAAAAAGCAGGAAGAACCTCAATGAGCTGGGTAGACACAGTGGCTACAACAATGGACTCAAGCCTGGCAACAACTGTGAGGGTGATGTGGAAGCAGGCACTATTTCATTCTCTTGTACATGGGTTTGGGAACAGCTCAATGACACCTAATGACAGCGGCAGCTAGAGAAATGCACAAATCTGTCTTGGCGGAAATACAGCCAGAATGCTTCTTAGAAGCGAGGATGGTGAGAATGTGTCTTGCTTACTTTGGCCGGTTTATCACCAAGAATCAATCCCTAGGGAAAGACATCATGCCAGGTGCACAGAGAGGAGAAAGTGAGAAAGAGGAAGATTCTCAGTGGCTGCAACAATACACTGATATCCCTACTACTGTGAGGATGGTGCAGATCAGGCAACATTTCATTCTGTTAGGCTTGGGCTCAGCATGAATCAGAGCCAACTCAAAGGCGCCTCACAACAACAAATATGTTCCAGTGTTTTCCTACAGGTTATACTTGGAAACTTTTGGTCTACTGAAAATTTAGCATTTAATTTTTCAAAAAAGTCAAACAACGTGGAACAATTTGAGCAAAAAAGTAGTTTCACCTTAAGTCATCTACTTTCACTGTAGACATTGAAGGAATTTGTGTGTATGTGTGTGTGTGTATCCACAAATGTTTTTATATGTGTGTACATGCATGTGAAAAAAAGATCCATATCCTTTTTCATTTGAATGTAGACATTGAAGGAATTTGTGTGTATGTGTGTGTGTGTATCCACAAATGTTTTTATATGTGTGTACATGCATGTGAAAAAAAGATCCATATCCTTTTTCATTTGAAAATACATCACATGCACTCTTTCTTGTTAGTATATGTTTTACTTAATTTAATTTCACAGCAACATTCTGAGGAAGATTTCATTTCTCATCTCCATCCCTCAAACCCTCCTTCGATTCAACCTGACACTTTCCCCTGTAATAGATTTTCCTCTGTATTAGCCTTCTAGTTCCCCTTTGGCCAAAGAATCAAGTAATCATTACCTTAGGGGTGATTTTGAGAGAGAGAAAAAGAATATCAAATAGTCATCTTTGCTATGTCCTTAGATTTTTCTTTTTAAAAACTGTGTCTGAAGTTCAACTTCTGTTCCTCGCTTTTTTGCTTCAATTGTTCTCCTGGGGCGGGAAATCACAGTGTCATCTCTCACAAGTGCCTCCCGATGGCTTTCCAAGCAGTAAGATCTGTCAGAAGGGCACATTTCATCCACCTCTGAGTCCCTACCTTCACCTTGGCCAGATTTCTACTTGTCCTGTTCTAAGGATGTGATGACACAGACGTCTTCAGTCCTGAGCTGAGGCAAAACCTTGGAATCAGTGGTTGTCCTCATTTCAGCACTACTGTGGCTCAAAAATGAGACCGTTCCTCTGAAGTGTCTCTGTGAAGAGGTTACGGTCCTAAGCAGCTCTAGCTCCACCTCCTTATCAATAAAGGAAAACAAAATGAGGAATGAGGAAGATTTCTCTTCTAAAGCACCCCTTTATTTATTTATTTTTTTAAGGGCCTTTGGAGCTTTTGCAGAGCCATTAAAAAAAAAAAAAAAAAACATGAAAGACTGTTGCTTTTAACTCTGAAAACATTCACCTTTTAACTCAAGGACTCTGCCCTTGAACTTCAAAACTGTGTCCTGCCTAAAAGACCAAAGGGTTCCCAAGGTAGACTTGGCTCCATGGTTTCTGAGCACTCTTTCTGTTGATTTTACTATTCTCATCTTGCGTTTGACTTCTTTACATCTTGTCCTGTGTGATCTAGAGAAAGGATTGAACTGAAATATAAGGAGCCCCTATAGCAGGGATTCAGAGGCATTCAAGAGGCCACCCCTCTGACACAGATCTGACATCCTCTCCATCTACACAATTGAGAAAACAAAGTACATGAAGGTAAGAAGGCCCTATCAGGCTTGGTTTCCAGCCTGCCAACCAGTGGGATAAAATCCACGCTTTCTAGTTAGTTCCATGTATGTGGCTCTTTTTATTCTTCCTTTCTTTTTTGATTATTAGTGTTCAAGTGTATTGTGAGGTTACTGGAGACAGGATCAGACCATGTAACACATATAGTTTTGTTAATAATTCACATCATGGATATTAAATAAAAGATCATTTCTAAAACTAATATAGTAAAAATACTATAATCATTAGCCAAAAAATCTACCTAAATGATATAGACTTTCAGTCAGAAGTGTATTAGTCAATGGATTTGAGGTCTGAAAATGACACAAATTCAAACAGATTAAACATGGTTAATGAGTCACTCATTTAAGTCCACAAATTTTAATATTTGGCTAATTATAGAAACAATTAATTTGAATACCATCCAGAATTTATACAGCCTGAAAAGTTATATTCTATTATGTCATTTAACAGCTGAGGTCTAACACCCCAAAATACCCAAAGCTTTGCTAAATAGCCTTAGGAAATTTTGAGAATTTACCAAGTAACATCTTTTTGAAACATTCACTAATCTTTGTTGAACTAGTCTAACTAATCTCCTAACTCTTTTTATCTATATGAAAGTATTTCTATGAAAAAATACATGAAAATTACAATATACTGCCTAAGAAGGATGACAATGAATTAACTCTGCCCAACTTTGATAACCCCTCAATAGTTACTAGCTTTGTGGTCTTAAACAAGTTACTTAATCATACTGTCGCTGCACTAGCTTTTCTATGAAATGGGGATGTTAGGCCCTACCTTACACATTTGATGCTATGATGGAAGCTATACTCTGGACAATCAGACTTGCTATGTGGTACCCCCTGATAGGAGTTCCTTGGTGGTGTAAGTGGTTAAATGCTCTACTAAAAGCCAAAAGGGTTGACGTTTTAACTCACCCAGAAGCACCTCTTAAGCCAGGCCTGGTGATATGTTTCCAAAAGGTCTCAGCCTTGAGAACCCTGTGGTGTGGTTCTGCTCTACGTACATGGGGTCACCACGAGTCGGTGTGACCTTAAGGTTGTATGTCAGCTTGGCTGGGCCTGGCTGTGCAGCTGGAAGTAGTTATTCCCCATGGTAAATTGGAAATTAACTCTATGGTGGAATCTATTGGACAGCTCAGTAGCTGCTTTAGGGATGTGGGCTGCTTCCAGTATATGTGAAACAACTTTGAGAAAGGTCTCCAGCTGATGGCACCCTTGAACCCCGCATGCAGCTGAGTCTTCATTCAGTAGCCTGCCACGCTCTACCTATCTTGGGACTTTCCATGGACTTGAATTAATGGCCTGCCGTGTGGTTTGGTAATATTGAGACTATGCCTTTTTACTTGTCAACCTTGGGTTTGTCAGCCTCAGCAGCCAGCAGCTGCCCAAGTAAAGACAGTCTCCAGCTTCAGTAGGTCATGAGACAGAGGCAGAGCTGAAGCCCAAGGTTGAGGGGTTTTCAGCCAGCCCCTAGAGCCTGGCACTTCAAACTCAGACTTCTAGCTTCCAAAATTGTAAGAGAATACACTCCTACTTGTTCAAGCCATTCCATTTATAGTATATTCTTGTCAGAGTGGCACTAGGTAACCAAAACAATTAGTGGTGAGGCCCACCACCACCACCACTGTCCTGATCCATTCCATTCATGTGGATTCCCAGAAGGAAGAGAGGTCTTGTGAACTTACCTCACTTTGCCTCCATGTGGCCAGTGACATTATTAACACCTACAACAAGGTACAATTTTAAACTCTTCTAAGTTCAAACATGGACTGCTAAAAGAACTAACAGATCTGTCCTGGAGGAAGTGCAGCCAGAATGCTCCTTGGAAGCAAGAATGGCCAGACTTCGTCTCACCTATTTTGGTCATGTTGTAAGAAGGGACCATTCCCTGGAGAAGGATGTCATGCTTGGTAGGGTGGAGGGTCGACGAAAGAGGGGGAGGCCTTCAACGAGATGGATTGACACGGTGGCTGCAATGATGGGCTCAAGTATAGCAGGGATTGTGGGGCTAGCGCGGGATCGGGCAGTGTTTCGTTCTGCTGTGGATGGGGTCGCTGTGAGTTGGAAACGACTCGACGGCACTTAACAACAACAACAAGTTCAAACAGGGTGAAAAGGGAGGGCTGGTGTGCAGGTGAGAGGGATAATCCTATCACCCAATGATCACTGTTAACGTCATTCGTATGGGTGGTGTCAGACTTCTGTGCTATTGGGCAAAGTATTTGCATTTTGTACATCTCAATAGGTGTGTGAGCAGAAGTTGGACTCCACCACCCACCCACCCACCCACCCAAAACAAAAAATCTAAAATAAAAATCCTTGTACAGCTAACTAGTAGTCTTATACTTTGAACAAATAATTTTTTCTCAGCTTCAGTTTCCAATTATGCAAACTGCTGTTGTTGTTATGTGCCATCGAGTCGGAATCAACTCATAGTGACCCCTCCTTAGGTTTCCGAGGCAGTATCACTTATAAAACAGATTGCCCAATCTTCCTTCCGAGGAGTGGCTGATGATTATGCAAATAAGTGATATTATCTAGTATAATGCCTGGATAACAATGTTATCATTGTTAAGTGTGGTCATGTCAGCTCCAACTCATAGTATCCCTGTGTATAAGCGAGTGAAACACTCCCCAGTCCTGTGCCAACCTCACAATTGTTGCCATACTTGATTCTATCATTGCAGCCACTATGCCAATCCACCTCATTGAGGGTCTTCCCCTTTTTTGCTTATCCTATACTTTACTAGGAGCTCTGGTGCTGTAGTGCCTAAGGTATTTGACTACTAACCAGAAGGCTGGCAGTTCAAACCCACCAGCCACTCCTCAGAAGGAAGGTTGGGCAATCTACTTCCATAATGATATCGCCTGGGAAACTCAAGGAGGGGTCACTATGAGTCAGATCACGACTCCACAGCAGTGAGTTTGGTTTTGGTTTTCTCTGCTTTACCAAGTATGATATCCTTCTCCAAGGACTGGTCCTTTGTGACAACATGACCAAATTACCTAAGACAAAGCCTGGCCATTCTCACTTCTACGGAATAGTTCAACTGTATTTCCTCCAAGACAGATTGTTTTTCCTTCTAGAAGTCCATTTAATATTTTTTGTCAACAATACAACTCAAATGCATCAATTCTTCTGCTCAAACTCACTGCTGTTGAGTCGGATCCAACTCATAGTGACCCCTCCTTGGGTTTCCGAGGCAGTATCACTATGGAAGTAGATTACCCAACCTTCCTTCCAAGTCTTCATTATTTTTTGTCCAGCTCTTACATGCATGTGAGGCTACGGAAAATATCATGGCTTGGGACTGGCACACCTTAGTCTTCAAAGTGAAATCTTTTCTCTTTAACACTTTAAAGAGAACAGAATAGGTGTTCACTTATGAAAACAATAGCCAAAACTGATGAACACTTTTTTATTTGTTACTGCAGGGAATGTTAGATGTATGTTGTTTCAATTCATTTCATCTCATCTTTACAACAACGATCTGGGGTAGGTATGGTTTGCTTCTTGATCTATAAAATGGGGATAATAAGACCCAGAGAGGTTTAGTAATTTCTCAATGTCACAAAGGAGTTAGATAACTTAGATTTAAAACTCAGCTCCAAGAACTTCAATATCTTAGCTTTTCATCATCATTATGTATTTCCTTGGCTTACTGAATGGAAGGGGAAAAAATGAGCTCTCTGTACAAGGTTTTTGTGTGGAAAAAAATATTTTATTAAAAAGAACTTCATGAATGAAGAGGATTATTATTATCAATGCACTTGCTGGGCCAAAATGATGACAATCTCAGGTGACTGAAGTGGACTCCTACATTCTCTGAACAGTGTTGGATGTACATGAAACATCTTCAACTCAGAAGAAGGATAGCGCATTGCCGTCACGTCTATTCCAACTCATAGTGACCCTATAGGATAGCACAGAACTACTCCCTAGGGTTTGCAAGGTTGTGATCTTTACTGAAGTAGAATGTCTCATCTTTCTCCCACAGAGCAGCTGGTGGTTTCAAACCACCAGCCCTTCAGTTAGCATCCAAGCACTTTAACCACTGTACCACCAGGGCACTTTCAGAAAGATAACATTAGCTAATTCCTTGTCTGCTCAGATTTATGACTACAAAAATAAAGAAAAGGTACTGCACATGTCTCTCTTCCTTTGAACATCTAATGCCATTTTCTATAACAGTGAAACAGAAATGGCAGGATGTAACATCTAGGAAACAATGATGTGACTCAGGCTCGACACACATTTTCACATTTAATCCTCATTGTTCAATTCTAAATAATTCACTTAAAAACCAGTTGAGAAAAATGTTAAAAATTGAAAAGACTAATTGAGATTTTGCTCTGTGCACCTGCCCTCATGAAGCTTCCAGATTATAGATTAATTGTGTTGTTGTTGATGTTGCTGCTGCCTGGTCGATTCCAACTCATGTCAACCCTATAGGACAGAACAGAACTGCTCCTTAGTTTTCTAGGCTATAATCCTACAGGATCAGATTGCCACATCTTTCTCCTATGGAGTGGCTGGTGGGTTGGAACCACTGACCTTTCAGTTAGCAGCAAAGTACTTAAACACTGCATCACCATGGCCCTTTAGATTAAAAATATCCCACAGAAAAAATACAAGATAGTATTTTCAATTGTCACATGAAAAGGCTGAATCTCAGAAATTTGATTTTTTTCCCTGTAATTATAAGGCTAAGGAAGTATTAGCATCCATATTTAAAAGCACTTGGTCATACCTCAAGCCTCGTTTCACTACACAGCCCTGTCTCACCAAGCTACTGGCTTATACTAGAGCCAGATGAGGGAATTTGGGGATGGGATCGAAGGAAAAGAAAGAGTAAAATAAAGCAGAAAATCTTTTCTTGCAAGGCATCCTCTGCTCAGTGACACTGACCGCATGACCGATGGGTCATTTCTATTTTATGTCAGATGGAGGTGTTTAAATTCTCAGTTTTGAGATTGATTGAAAATCAGATCATATCATACTGTCTGCCAAATCTCAACTTTCAGCTATTATTCTCCTCTTTTTTTTTTTTTTTTTTAACTTTCTCCCACAATGAAAGAAGAGGTCTGTTCTCTTATTCTTCAATTTTCAACAGCTCTTTTTGGGATCATAGGCAATTGACAAAAGAAACAGACACTTTTTTTCTCATGTGCTTTCCTCTCAAAATGTGTGCTCTGTTGAGCAGTTTAGGACAAACCATAATGCTATCATCTTTCTAATATTTAACCAAAGCATCTGAGGAATCATTTTCAATGCTTTTCTGACCTGAGCTGTTTTGACCAGATTATACATTTTCAGGAAACACTTATAAAAATGATGACTAGACACCAGGACATAGCAAATTTCTGCCCATGTTTATCTCACAGGAAAGGGTCCTGGATTACAGAAAAGGTCTCCATTTTCACCTTTATGTGGCCCTTGCCTTCTCTCTAATTTTCCATTGTCTCTTGGTGATATCCACATCTTTTGACTCATTTTAAAATTTGATCTTTATCCTCCTTTAACTATATATGGATGCCAGGTAGTGGGGGGTGTTTCTGCACTCTGCAAGTTTTGTTCCATGTGTCCAGAGCTCCTCTGGCTTCTCTATTCCTGTCCCCACCTCACATTTGCTCTTTCTTCTCCCAGGAAAGGAGACAAGATTGATTTGGATGCGAAGAAGAAGGAACTGTGTGTGCATAACTGATCCTTTCGCTCTTTATTTTCTTCCTATTTGGCAGAAACTGCCTACAGAAATCATCTATTGTATTCTGCCTCTTTGGGAGTGTGGTTTGTTCCAGACCAGTGTTGTATGGAACTGTGTGATAAATATGTTTAATTTTGAGGTTCACTATCTGAAAGACATTTTTCCTAGAGATAGCCATATTCTCTAAATCAGTTTCTGTTAATAGTAAAGATTATATTTTTGTCCCTTATGTAACTTTTTCTTTCATCTTGTAACTCAGTTGAGAACTATGATGAGGAAGAGCATTTCTATATATTAACCTGTTGCTGTTGAGTCGATTCTGATTCTGTTGTTATTGTTGTTGTTATGTGCCGTTGAGTCAGACCTGACTCAAAGCGACGCCCCCCCCCTTGGGTGTCTGAAGCAGTATCACTACGGAAGTAGATTGCCCAACCTTCCTTCCGAGGAGTGGCTGGTGGGTTTGAACCGCCAGCCTTCTGGTTAGCAGTCAAGTGCCTTAGGCACTACGCAACCCTATATAATGGGTCACTCAGAAAACCTGAACTGAGAAAAACAGAGGAAGAATTATTCATGAATACAACAGAAACATTTCCCTTTTGGGTAAACATCATAATTCTAGAAACAGAGTCCTATGGCATTGGAAAATATAGGTCAGTGATTCCATGAGAAAAAAAAAAAAAATTATCCCACTTTATTCTGAAACATCTGTCTCCAAACCCCCCCAAAATAGATCTCAAATTGCACTGGGATAAGGGTGACAGTTAGGAGGAAAAAAAATAATATAATAAGAAAATGGACAAAGAAAATGACTAAAGCTCAAACAGGGAGGAGAGGCTATAGATTTTCTCTATTATGTGTTCAAATTTGTCAATGTATTGCATTATGGTAAAATGAACCGGAGTGTTTGCTCTGAAGTCACAATGGCTAGATTCAAATCCTGGCTCTGTCACTAGCTGTTTGCTTTTGAGCTTTTCATATCATCTTTCAGAATCGTAATGTCTTCTCTTGAAAAAAAAAAAAAAATCTACTATACAGAATCATTGGAAGGGTTCCTTGACACAATGCACTTTACTTTTGCATTCATAAATCTGAGCAGACAGGCAATCAGCAAAAGTAATACTTTCCCTGATTTGATGAAGTTTCATGTAGATCCAACACTACTCAAAGAATGTAGGAATTCCCCTCACTCATCAAACACTCGTTTTTGATGGCTTTTTTTTTTTGTTCCATCACATCAGACACTTCAAACATCATGCATGGATATACTAAGGACTTATTAAAATTGGAGGGAGCTCTGGTAGCATAGTGGCTAACGCACTTGACTGCTAACCAGAAGGCTGGTGGTTCAAACCCACCAGCCACTCCTCGGAAGGAAGATGGGGCAATCTACTTCCGTAGTGATACTGCCTCAGAAACCCACAGAAGGGTCGCTATGAGTCCAGTCCAACTAGACGGCACATAACAACAACAACAACATTAAAATTGGATAGCAATATCATTATTTGAGACAGAATTGGTCTGTTAGAAGTTGCGTATTGAAAATGAAGATGAAAAGATGATTGATGCTATGTTTAGTTTTTCTTACCATTTACATATGATAAATCGATTCCCAACACCAATAGTAAACACAGCACACAAGACATACCAAGAAATATACCTATGATGTGCCAATCCTAAATTTTTTTAATTATTTGGATTGAGAGAATTTGTTGTGAAATGTGATAGTGTTGACCACCTTCTGCACTCTGCTTTTAGTCTCTTTTTATTTTATGAGCTTCTATTTTTCTGTTAATACCAAGCCCCAGAAGCATCTCCTCTCTGCAGCCTGCCCCAATATCATTAGGCATTATATTAGAAATTGTTGAACAAAAGACACAGCTGAAAATAAAGAGAATAATGTTCATTTGAGGAGAATATGTATTATATGTATTTGTTCAAATAATTTTTTAATTCTTCATTATGTTTGTTTATATCATCAATAGAAATTTTTTTTAACCTAAATTGCTCTATAATAGATGATACTTTTTGGATCATACCTGCTGAAGACTTTGAAGCTAATTATAACTGGAAAGCCAAGTACATGTGAAACATGTCATGCATGCTACAATCTAGTTAACCCAAAATCATACTCTGGAAACTAGCAGATTATGAAATAACTGAGAGCAAACACTCTTGATTTTCTGTAATACATAAATTATCACAATGCTCCATATATCTGTTTTTCCATTATCATGTGTCTTCTTTACCCAAACCTAACCCATTGCCTTCAAGTAGATTCTGACTCATGGTGACTCTATGGGACAGAGTAAAACTGCCCCACAGGGTTTCTATGGCTATAATCTTTACAGAGGCAGACTGTCACACCCTTCTCCCATGGAGTGGTTGGTGGGTTTGAACCACTGACCTTTCAGTTTAACTGCTGCACCACCAGGGCTCTTCTGGCGTCTTTATGGTCAGTATTAATACTTCAAGTCTAAAGACTTTCTCGATAAAGGATAAAGATACAATCTGCCCCAAAGGTCATATAAGATTAGTGCTTCATCCATTGACTCTTAGCAAAATCCTTTTATTACAAGCAGAAACTCTTGTAAATAACCGTTAGACTTTAAAAATGCTTGAGGAAGCCAACTGTACTGAGAAAAGAAATTTGAGTAAACAACTTTTTATTACATTTATAGATATACAGTTAATGATTTAAGTTGTTTCCTCTATTTGGGGAAATTTGGGTCCCTAGATCCTCAAAGATCTTGTAGTATAGATGAGCTTTAATCTAATGTCTCTAAAGTGTTGATAAATTGGCTTCCAATAGCCTGATATTCCTTCAAATAATGAATGATGTTTTATATGTTTGTAGTTTATATGTGGTTGCATTCATGGACTTTTCTGGTAGACTTTGTCAACATTTAAATTTGGCAAAATTTAACACAAAATTTTAAAAATGAATGAGTAAATACAAACATGAAGAATTAATGTGAGTGCTAATGTGTGTGAAGTATACTGAGCCCACTAGGTACAAGTGATGAGGTTCTTCAAAATATTAAGATTTCCAAGTTATTTTATAAATCATGTGGTACCACCTTGCAAATCACTTATAAGAGAATCCATATTGTAAGGCAAATAGTAATAGTGTTGACTTTTATTATCATTAATATCACATGCAAGTAAAATCTTACTGAAGAAAATTCAAAAACAGTGGCAGCAATATATTGACAGAAAACTTCTAGAAATGCAAGCTGGATTCAGAAGAGGACATGGAACAAGGGATATCATAGCTGATGTCAGATGTATCTTGGCTCAAAGCAAAGAATGCCAGAAAGATGTTTACTTGTGTTTTATTGACTATACAAAAGCATTCGATTACGTGGATCATAACAAATTGTGGATAACATTGAGAAGAATGGGAATTCCAGAACAATTAATTGTACTTATGAGGAACCTGTACATAGACCAGGAGGCTGTCGTTCAGACAGAACAAGGGGAAACTCCATGATTTAAAATCAAGAAGAGAATGCATGAGCGTTGTATCTTTTTGCCATACTTATTCAATCTCTATGCTGAACAAAGGGAACTCTGGTAGCATAGTGCCTAAGGCACTTGACTGCTAATCAGAAGGCTGGCAGTTCAAACCCACCAGCCATTCCTTGGAAGGAAGGTTGGGCAATCTACTTCCATAGTGATACTGCCTCAGAAACCCAAGGAGGGGTTGCTATGAATCGAGTCCACTTGATGGCACATAACAACAACATGCTGAGCAAATAATCCAAGAAGCTGGACTATATGTAGAAGAACGTGGCATCAGGATTGGAGGAAGAATTACTAACAATCTGTGATACTCTGACAACACAACTTTGTTTGCTGAGAGTGAGGATGACTTGAAATACCTACTGATGAAGATTGAAGACTACAGTTGCAGTATGGATTACACCTCAATATAAAGAAAAACAAAAGTCCTCACAACAGGACCAATAAGCAGCATCATGATAAATGGAGAAAATATTTAAGTTGTCAAAGACTTCATATTACTTGGTTCCATGATCAACACCAGTGGAAGCAGCAGTCAAGACATCAGACAACATATAGCACTGGGTAAAACAGCTGCAAAAAACCTCTTTCAAGTTCTGAGAAGCAAAGATGTCTCCTTGAGGACTAAGGTGCCCCTGACACAAACCATGGTATTTTCAATCACCTCATATGCATATGAAAGCTGGACAATGAATAAGGAAGACTGGGGAAGAGTTGATGCTTTTGAGTTGTGGTGTTGGTGAAGAATGCTGAAAGTACCATGGACTGCTAAAAGATCTAACAAATCTGTCCTGGAGGAAGTGCAGCAGGAATACTCCTTGGAAGCAAGAACGGCCAGACTTCATCTGACCTACTTTGGTCATGTTGTCAGAAGGGACCATTCCCTGGAGAAGGATGTCATGCTTGGTAAGGTGGAGGATCCATGAAAGAGGGGAAGGTCCTCAATTAGATGGATTGACACAGTGGCTGCAACGATGGGCTCAGGTATAGCAACGATTGAGAGGCTGGCATGGGACTGGGCAGTGTTTCGTTCTGCTGTGCATAGGGTCACTGTGAGTTTGGGAAGGCTCGACGGCACCTAACAATGACAAGTAAGCCTTTCCTACTTTCACAAAAGTAGAAGTGTTTTACATCACAATTCCAAGTCAGAGTCATATGTTTCTCTCCTTTGATTTCATCATCGTCATGGTTGGAGAATTGAATGGCAGTTACTATACAAGTCTTTGAATTTCAGGTAATTATTTAGATGTTAATCACAGAAATTAAGAATCTAGGTGTCTCATGTGAGGATTTAAGATTCAGGATGCAGCAATCTCCCAAAGGTTTCAGAGTTTGCTTGGGATAGAGTAAACTACCCAAGTTTCCAAGAATATAGACTTGGGAGAACAGCCTTTACTCTCTCTCAGGAAAGCAGTGTCTGGCATAGACACTACTTAATACTTCAGTGAGGATGAAATTAAAAAGGAAAAGAGCTTCAGATATCAAGCTCCTGGTTCCAAAGTAATAAACACTTACACACTCTAATTTCTCTCCATAAATAACAATGCATGTAAAAATCAGGACTGTGCTTGGCACGCAGAACTTAACCAATATGCATTAACTAGTAATTTTTGTTGTGATTGTTATATCATTCTCATATTGTCTTTTTCTAAATGAAGAAACTGAGATTTTAGGAAGCATTGTTGTTGTGTTGTTATGTGCCATCAAGTCGGACCCGACTCATAGGACTCCTCCTTGGGTTTCCGAGGCAGTATCACTACGGAAGTAGATTGCCCCATCTTCCTTCCGAGGAGTGGCTGGTAGGTTTGAACCGCCAGCCTTCTGGTTAGCAGTCAAGTGCCTTAGCCACTATGCTACCAGAACTCCCTTAGGAAGCATAGGTAACTTTAAATAAAGCAGAGGGCTAAAACGTGTTGGAGTCATGAGGTGAACCTAAGCAAAAAGAAAACTAGCTCTAAGAGGAAGAGAAGTAGAGATTGAAGTTTGAGCATATGAAGTTGGAGATGGCTGTTGGACATCCCTCTGTAGACATTGATTAGACAACTGGATGTAGGATTTGGAAAATTAAGTTGGAGGCACAGGTTTAGGAAACATTCGCATGTGTTATAACTTATTGAGTTATAGTGAAAGTAATGGAACTGATTAAAATCTAAAAAAGAGAATTCTAAAAATAATCAGAGAAGACGACCATTAAGGGAGTATTTGCAGATCTCAACATTTAAAATGTTGGTAGATGAAGATTATTTCATAGACTACTTTGAAAAGGAAAAGAAAAATTAGAGAGGTAGGAGAGGAAACAAGAACCTAATGTCAGAGATCCCAAAGAAAATGATAGTTTCAAGAAGGGACTTCAATAGGTCCAAAGTTACAGAAGTCAAGTAGGAGAGGACTGAATAGAGGAGTTAGTTGACTGGGTAAATGGACGATCATTTGCCAGAGCAGTTCTAGTGGTGTGATTAAGGGAGAAAACAGCTCTTTTTAGAAGAAAAGCAGACAATGGAGTTGAGAATACTATTCAATGACAGAATGGAGAGGGGAAAAAAATCTGTTCGACCCTGTTTTTCACCTCACAAGAGGAGAAATAGACTTCTGTGTGTTGATAGGCTGTGGAGGAGGGATGAGAAGGAAGACTGAAGGAGCAGTACAGGATGAATCATCAACTGAACAAGCTCACATAGGAAATCCAGGGATGAGTTCAAGAGCCCTGAAAGGAGGTTTAGCGTCTGGCCAGAGAGAGAAAGAGATGTTTCCCTGAATGAGGAGACTGAGGCTGAGGAAATAGACATGTCCATGACATGGCAGAAGACTGGTTCCTATCTGTGTCCTCCATTTCTGTGTAGGAAGAGGCAAGGGCATTGGCTGATACTGGTGATACAGCAAGTTGGAAACAGCTAGAACAGCAGGATAGCAAGCTAAAGTGGCCAAGAGTGGTGGAGCAGAAAGTCAGAAGGGACCCACTAAAGTTTGGAATGGATGTTTTTGGACATGTGAGAGGTACCTGACCAGAGATAGATGACGGATTGTTGAAAAGCCCTTAGGGTACATCTGAGGATAAAAAATACAAAACTGCAAAATTGTTTGATTCTCTCTCCAAGCATAGCAGCCAGGGTGTATGAAGTCAAAAGGCAGAGAGATGTGAGACTGGTTATTTAATGCTCAAAAATGTCCTGAAGGAAACATTATTCCCTTTTGCAGATGGGAAAACCAATACCTTACCTAAGGGTTGCAGATGGCAACAGGCCAAGTAGAGTTCTGATATCACCTTCTTTGCTTTGTATACTATACCACGCTCCCTTGTTGGGTGACTGTCCACCATGTTAACCTCATCAATGATTTTCAATAACAGCATTCAATTTGTATGGAAGATACACTGAGAAAACATTTACTGTGAACCAGGCCTTTTAATAATTAAATGTTCCTAGAAAAGAGCTGGGCTGTCTCTAGGGACAATGGAAATACCATGCACTATAGAAAGTTTGTGCATGTCTCTCTCGGTGTGTATACACGTTTTAATTCTTTTGTGCAAAATGTACCCAGTGTAATGAAGCCTACTTTGCCTTCAATAGGGGCTCCTTTTGTTCAGATTCTATGGGGGCATTAGCCATTCCCTTTATTTACAAAGAATAAAGAAGGAAATTTCTTCGAGTTTTAATCATCATTTTGTGGTTAAATCCCAACCTAATGGATTAGGAGTGCTTTTGTCTCTCAAATCCTATTCCTTTGAGTTCATTTCAAGATGAACTCAAAAATGGATTTTTAATTAGGAAAGAGGCTAGCTTGTAATGTGCCTTTTGAAAAGAATGAATTAGCAAAAAAAAAAAAAAAAAGAATTGGTGGCTTTTTTACAAACAAAATTTTAGTCAAAGTATTTGGGGCCATGATGGACCCTGACATGCATAAGACTAGTGTATTAGTCAGCATATGGAATATTAGCTATTAAAATGAACAATCCCCAAATCTCAGTGGTTTAAGTCATAAAAGTTTATTTGCTGTATTTTTTTGTTGTCCACATAACGGGGAGGAGTTCTTCTGGGTAGCTTGTTTCCAAGTGGTGACTCAGAGATCTAGGCTCTTGCGGTGCATCATCCATTACATATGACCTCTGCAGTTACCATAGGGTGGAAAGACACAGCATGAAGGATCATAAAGATGAATATATGGTCATGTCTACAAGTGGCATCACTTCTGCCTACATTTTATTATTTAGAACCTAATCCCATGACCCCAACCAAATACCATGAGCCCAATGGAGGCTGGAAAGACAGCCATCATGTGTGACTAGGAAAATAAACAACATTGATGTGCATTTCATTTGTCTCGACCAGAGTTAGAGACTACTAGACTACTTTTTTTCCTATTTTGGTAACCATGAACAAAATTTAAAGTTATATAAATATCTAATATTCCTGGATGATTGTTCACTAAATGGAAGGAATAATTCTTCACCTTCAGTGACTCAGTTTTCATCATTTCTCTTATTTACAAGTTACCACTTTCTGTTTATTTCAACAAGGCCAGATAAGAATAGAAAACAGAGACTGAAAGAAAACTAATGTTCACTGATAACCAAAATGACGAAACCAACTCTCAGAAAGTTAAGTGAAATGTGCGTCCAAAGCTATGAAGGAACAGAGTGAGGGTTCTGTTGATGCCTCTAGGAATCCAACAGCTTTCCACTGGCATCCCAAGCATTAGCATCTAACGTGAAGGTTAATTCACAGGGTAGGACGGCTGTCTTGAGGCCCTCTGCCCTCCAGGTCCAGGGAGATCTGGTAGCGTAGTGCCTAAGGCATTTGACTGCTAACCAGAAGGCTGGCGGTTCAAACCCACCAG
>NW_006921596.1:20854531-20857185 GCF_000298275.1 Orycteropus afer afer | reverse complement strand
CTACATATCTAAAAGTTAGGATGCTGCCAATATTACTTACTCCTCTTAACCCAGAGCTTCCCACACTGGCTAGCATACTGTAGATGTTTAATAAATGAATTAATGAATGAATAAACATGTTGACATATTTTATACGATGTCTGGCACGTAATATTGTTCAATAAATGCCAGGGACTATAATTATCAATGAGGACATCAAGACTTGGAAAAGTTAAATCATTTGTCTGAGGGGCACACCTAGAAAATGATGGATTTCAACTTTGGAGCTTGTCTGACTCCAAAGCCCATTATGTTTCTGCTTCACATGAACTCAAATATTCACTCTGGTTTCATGATCTATTTACAAGGACATGTTATATGATGCATCCTATACCACTAATGTGTTTGCTGATTGGCCGTAAATACATGCAGGCAGAAATTGTTCCATGTCCTACTTTGACCTTAGCGTTAACACTAAAACAATAAATGCAGTTTGATTGATATTAAATTTTCTTTTAATTCTGTGAGGCCCTTTAGGGAAATACAATTTATCTGGCACTTGGCTTGCTGCCACATATCCAACTAGGTGCTTTAGGTGTCTTTGTAAATCCTTAAAATAGCTCCGTATGGCAATTTTAAAGATAAACTGAGGCTCAGAGAATCTAGCTTTGTGATCTTCAGAAATGGCCAAGTGTGAGGGAGCTGGGATTCAAACCCAGGTCTGCCAACAGAGACCACATATATACAACTATAGGTTGTCTTTGGATTCCTACAAATTATCTGTGATCCTTGCAGGGCTGAGTGGCTTTGAAGGTATTTGGTGATTTATGTCTGACATCACAGTGACTGTTAGCCACCCCCCTCCACATTTTTATAAGCATCAGAACAAATACATCTTGAAAGGCAGTGAAAGATTTATTCGCCATTTCACCTTTTGGTATTTCTTCCCAGAGAGTATTTACTTGTGTTAGCACCATTAGATAAGGTAGGAGGCTGGGTTTGTGTGCATGTGTGTGTAGTGTTTACATGCATATTTAAGTCACAAAGCGTAATAACAAGTTATGTCTTTCTGTTTCAAATGTTATTAAGGAAACCTTTAAAGAAGTAGAGGAAAACAGAACCTTTTCCCATTTTCCTATTGCATTTAGTGTTGTATGTTAGACAGGTAGTCCTAGTAACAGACAAGCCATTTTTATAAGCTATAGCCTGGAAATCATGAGAAATTAAAAGTCATGAGGCTCGTGCCCCAAGGAAAAGGCCACCGTTTGGGCTGCTGGAGTTGTCAAGTACTTATTTTCCTCAATAGCCTCCTCACCCCTGATTTCAAGCAGTGGTTTCTCTTATAAAGGGATTGTGACCTACACTGCAGAGGTGAGATCTCAGAATAAAATGCATTAGAATCATTTAGGAACTGTGGCTATATAATCGCTGTTTTGTGTTTGCATTACATGTTGATAACAGATTTAAATGGACTCAGTGAAATTACTTTAACTATAGTATTATAAGCATAGGCATTCTAAATGCATCCTTTTTAGAAAACACATTACATTTTTAGGGTTAGACACCTAACATGTCTCTTCTTAGCTATTTGACTGGGTTTTCACTATGTTAGTATAGTTTATTTAATGCATTTATTTATTAACTATTGTTTCACTAGCACCTGATTCATAGATTTCCTCTACAAATGTTAAGCTTGAGGTGGGCATTAAGGATAAAATGAGGTTTCTGCCTTGAGAACTTTACTATCTCATAACAGACACGAGAACAGGCACACGAATAGAAGATTATAATTTTTAAGACAGAAATCAACGTAGGCTAAATAAACTCACTGCCATTGAGTCGATTCAACTCACAGTGACCCCTCCTTGGTTTCCTGAGGTGGTATCTTTACAGAAGTAGATTGTCCAGTCTTTCTTCCGAGGAGTGGCTGGTGGGTTTGAACTGCTAGCCTTCTGTTAGCAGTCAAATGCCTTAGGCACTATGCCACCAGAGCTCCCTAGGTTAAATAAAGACAGCATACATATAAGCATAGGATAGGCTATCTAGGTATGAATCTTGACTATGGCATTCCCTAGCTTTAATTTGAGCAAGTAATTTATTATCATTTTATTGTCATTAGGCTGAAAGTTTACAGAGCAAATTAATTTTTCATTCAACAATTTATATACATTTTGTTTCAGGACACTGGCTGCAATCCCCTCAATATAATAGCACTCTTCCCACTACCTCCCTGGGTTCCCTGTTTCCATTTGAACAACTTAAACTCATTGTATATCTGTAGTACTCTGAATTCATAGAGTCTGCAAAGTAAATTTCCCACTGATGTTAGTCTTGGTCACCTGACCAGCTGTTATGGACTGAATTGTGTCCTCCAAAATTATGTGTTATAAATCCTGACCTCTATGTCTGTGGTTCAGGAGCTGTCATGATGCTGTGGTTAAAGCTTTGGGCTGCTAACCAAAAGGTCAGTGGTTCAAACTCAACAGCTCCATGGGAGAAAATGGGGCAGTCTACTTCCATAAAGATTTACAGCACTGGAAACCCTATAGGATAGATCTACTCTGCCCTGTGAGGTCACTATGAGTCAGAATCGACTGGATGGCAGTGAGTTTATACCTGTGGCTATAATCCCATTTGAGACTGGTTGTCATTTTTATGTTAATGAGGCAGGATTA
>NW_006921596.1:20836358-20845596 GCF_000298275.1 Orycteropus afer afer | reverse complement strand
AAAAAATGTATGTTTGTGCTATAAGCCTTAAGATTTTAAGGTTGCTTGTAACACAGTTAATGCTGTGTAGTTACTTGTCTAGGGTATGATTTCAGTTGTTTGGCAGACACTGGACTGACTGCTCTTCCATAACATAATATAATGTAATCATCTTCATGATGAGATCCGATATAAGCAGCCAATCAGTTGAAAGGGGAGTTTCCTTGGGGTGTGGCCTGCCTCCAGTATATAAATGGATGTTCCAGCAAGGCTCACTCTTTCTCTCTCAATCCTGCATCTGACTCATCATCATCTGACCTTCAGTTCTTGGGACATGAACCAGTACCCTACCACCTGACCTGCAGATTCGGGGATTTCCCAGATCCCACAGCCCCCATGAGCCAACAACCTGCCATCTGACCAGCTGATTTTGAGTTCATCAGCCCCTGTACCATGTGAGTGAGGAGAAGCCTCCAGCCTGATGCCAGAACCATGGATTTGGGACTTACCAGCCTCCATAACTGCATGAACCATTTTCTTGAATTAAATGTATATATGCATTTCACAGGTTTTGCTCCTTTAGAGAATGTAGCCTAAGACACACAACAAAATGGTGAATACATTAAAAATAAACAGGTAGATCATTTTCAGATGAATAGGGAGGATGGGTTCTCTTTTTTCTCTATTAGCTCTGTGGCCTGTGTTTAGAAAGTCACATTTTTGAAGACTTTAGTTAATATCAGTGTGAGATTTCACTAACATCTGAGATGCCTAAAATATGAAATTCACCATTGCAAAGCAGATTGCTATCTCACACCCCAAAAACTGTCAAAGCAGATTTAGTAGAAAAGATTATAAAACAACTTCTGAGAATCTAGTTCTGGATCATTAAAATGTCATAAATAAATTATATTCCAGTTGGGGAACTATGTCCAACACTTTTGAGCTGAAGATATTTATGTGAACATGGGTGCTGTATTGTCTCCAGGAAACTTTTTCTTGCTTACTTGGCATGGTTTAATAAAATCAAGCAAAAACACAGTATCTGCAGTGATTAGTGGAAAAGAGCATTTCACCTGGACATGGTGATTTTTGTTTGTTTAACATTTGTAAACTGTGCAACCTAACAGACCTAAGAGGTCCTTGGCACGTACCAATCTAAAACCAGGGAAATTGTGTCACTCAGTCCTCCGTTCTGCTCTCTTTCTCCTCATGTAACCATGCGTGTAGTAAAACATTAGGGGAATTTTCAAAAACGAGAGAGAAAGAGAGATGAAACATCCCAAAAGGTCAAAAATCAATGATCCTTTTACAGATGGGACTCCTGAGAAACTCACATACTTTGCTTTTAGCCAGAGTCTGAGACAACTTCTTGAATACTTGGTTTTTGATGATATAAATCAATGATTTCTTTAAGGGAGGTCCTCAAGGGACCAAAGGGATGCTACCTTTGAAATATCAAATAGTCTTTGTCAGTAAAGAAAAAGCTTCTAAGCATAATCTTTGGTTATGCATTGCCATTTAATAGAGAAGAATTAAATTTCAAGAGTAATGATTTTTCACTTTAAGACACAGTACCTTATCAAGGTTGGCAAAAGGGTGGGAAACAGGATTTCTTATACCCTACTGGTGGGAGGAAACATTGGCAAATGCTTTCTTAGACTACAATGTGAACATTCAAATCAAGAATGAAAAGGAAAAATATTAAAATGTGTACACTTGGACCAGTGGATTTTATCCTGACAAGATAATCTTTGGTGTTACAAAGGATGTACTTATGTGAATCTTAATCGTAACGTCATTTGGAAAGAACCAAGTGTCCAACCATGGCAGATGGACTAAACTGTTTATATAAATTCATAAACCAGAACACCATGGTCCAAATGTTTTGCACAAACTAGTGACAATGAATGATGTTTAAGATGCAGTAAAACAGCAAGTTGAAAAATATGTCACCAAATATGCATACAAGAATCCCTTTACTAAAAGTATAATTAGACGTAAGAGAGGGGCTGATAAGATTAGAAAAATTTTAATGGAGGTCATCTGTGGGTGTGGGATTATGAATGATTTTCATTTCCTACTTTGTGCTCTTATTTAGTTTTTCCTCAAATGTTTTATAATGAACATGTATTTCTTTTTGTAATTAGATACCATAATAAATGCTACTTTTAAAGGAAAAAAAAAATGCCCTAAAGAAAGTTTTTAAACTTCAGCACTATTGACATTTTTGCTGAATAATTCTTTTTTTTGGGGGGAGGCTGTGCATTGTAGGGATGTTTAACAGCATCCCTCACCCCTACTTAGTAGATGCCAGTAGAATGCCCTGTCTCACAGCTATGACATCAGGAATGTCTGCAAACATTGCCAATATACCCTCGTGGGCAAACAACTCCTACTTGAGAATTACTGCCCCAACATGCCCATATATGAATGAAAATCAGAATCTTTAAAGACTGAATTTAAAATAAAGAACTGTTATAAATAATTGGGAGCTCTGGTGGCATGGTACCTAAGGCATTTGTCTGGTAACCAGAAGGCTGGTGGTTCAAACCCACCAGCCACTCCTCAGAAGGGAGGTTGGGCAACATACTTCCATAGTGATACTGCCTCAGAAAACCAAGGAGGGGTCACTATGAGTTGGGACCGACTTCACAGCAGTGAGTTTTGGGGGCTTTTTTTTTTTATATAAATAATTATGCAGATCTGATCTAAAAAAAAAACCAAATCAAACATACTGCTGTGGAGTCAGACTTGATTTGTTAAGACCTCTCCTTGGGTTTCTGAGGCAGTATCAGTATGAAAGTACATTGCCCAACCTTCCTTCCAAGGAGTGGCTGGTGGGTTTGAACAACCACCCTTCTGGTTAGCCTTCAAATGCCTTAGGCATTACGCCACCAGTTTGGTATAAGACAAAGGCAGGAGTGAGGTGGAAGGTGAGAGGGGTTATACCAGTTTGTTAAATCCAGTCTGCTTGATGATTTCAGGGAGGAAACTGTCCTCCACAATGGAAAATAGCCTTTGGGGTGCACAATTTTATCCCCACATCAGTTTATTATTGTACTCTACCAAGGCTGTAGGATGTTACGAGGTCTTCAGTATACCAAAGATACTCCCATAAAGCAGTGGGGTATGAGGACATGGGTTTGGAGGACCCATGTATCTGAACAGCTGGACTCTGCTCACGTGTTTGTTTCATTACATCTAAAAGGCAGCTACTGGCTCATAGAGGGTTAAGTTTACTTGTCCAAGATTATATAGCTAGATTTGCATTCTCATTCTAACTTATATAGAGTATTTAACCATTCTCTCAGTGCTTTTAAACATCTAGTGTTGCTATGACAGAAATACAAATGGATGACTTTAACAGAAATTCATTTCTCACAGTTCAGGAAGCTAGAAGTCTGAATTCAGGGTGTCAGCTCTACAGGAAGGCTTGCTCTCTGTTGGCTCTCAGGAAAGTCCTTGTCTATTTTCATTTTCTGGTCTTTGGCTCTATGGTAAGCTTCATGCATCTAACTTTCCCCTCCTTTGCTTCCTTGCTTAATCTGCTCTTTTTATATCTCAAAAGATATTGATTTAAGACACACCTCATTCTGATACTGCCTCATGAACCTTACAAAGAAAACCCATTCCCGAATGGGATTATACCCACAAGGTTTACAATACATATTTTTGAAAGACACAATTCAATCCATAACAACCATATTACATCATCTTCTCGGTAGTTTGTGCCTCCTTATATGAAAAACATGTATATGAAATGGTGTGCTGCCCACCACCCAGGAGGTCTATGTATTTCACACCAGAGTATGCAAGATATTTTTCCTGGTAAATTCTCAGGCATTGAAGAAACATCAAGAATTATTAAGAATACTGTTATTATTCGTTATTCTCTGTGATCTGTGGCAGAGGCCCAACCCTAACAGGTAACAAGAACACCAAAGTACTAGCATTTTTTAAGCAACACTTTAGGTTTCACCTTTCATCTTTTTTTACTAGAAGTATTTAGAGGAAAAAAAAAAGGAGAAAGAAGAAAGGGAAGCAAAGGAGGGAGGCAGAGAGGGAGTAAAAGAGGGAGGAAGAAAGAGAGAGGCAGAGAAAGAAGACCAGATGGAAGAAGGGGGAAGAGGGGAGGGAGGGAAAAAGAAAAAGATTTTGGTGAAGGTTGAGTCACCTGGGCACAATTGCTGTGCTCCATAAAGGGCCATACATAATCTGTGCCAGAGAAGATTCTACCTGTTGTAATACTGCATATGATACTCAAAAAAGTGGCAAATGTTTCTGGAATCTCAGTATTTAGTGCTGAGGCCTTTGATGCTCATGTCTCATAGACCTTCAGCTAAAGTAGTCAGTTCAACCCGAGAAATACTAATTGACACTTATTCTCTGTTCAGGGATGAAACCCTGAAACAGGTTGCACATATTCTCAAGCAACATACCCTTTGTCACTATGGCACATGAAAAATCCATGTTTAGATGACTCCCCACACCACTGCATTTTGCAATGGAGAGTAAGTCTCTCACACAGTTGAGACCCATCTTAAAGGGAGAGTGAGAATCCTTGCACAACTTGAAGGAAGAATGGAACCAATATAACTGAATTGTACAAACTGGTGGACTGGTGCATGTTCTGCGGTGTATATGTTCAACAACAGACCATAAAATACATTTTGGAAGAATTTCCCATTGATTCCAAAGCACCTATAAAATGGCAAAGTACTTGTCATGGCTTATCAAATTATTCATAATCTATCCCCATCTACCTGTCCAGCAATATTGGTCCATGTGAAATGCCAACATTGTATCCTGCTTTCTCAACCTCCATGAATATATTTGTTGCCGGTGAATGTCCTCTGCTATCAGTGTGTCTGCCAAATTTCTACTTATTCTTTGCATCTTGACTCCAATCCCATTCCCTCTGTAAAAATGTCCATTAAAGAGTTAAACAGTATTAGGCACTCCTTAGGAGAGGCTGCGGTTTCTAATTCCAAACACCATTATAAGACACTTCCATTATTCCCCGAAGGGTTCTGTTTCAGAACTATATTAATATGTTTGCCCAATGGTGCTGGTGTTATTATAGTGAATAACCATCAAGTCTATTGAATTATAGTTATAAAATACCATCTTGCATTTGAAGACTTTAAATTGATGCTTTATGCCCTTACAATATTTCTTAATCCTTCAAACTAGGGCTTCATTCCAGTTCAACCCTCTGTTGAGAATATGTTTCCATCACAGATCTACTGACTATGAATCTACATTTTCACAAGATCCCCAAGTGATTCTTATGTATGGATAAGAATCACGGGGGAGGAGAGGGAAGGTCTATAAGATTACCTGGGAACCTGTAAGAATCACCTGGGGATCTTGTTAAACTGGAGACTCTGATTCAGTATACCTGGGGTGGAAAGGCAAATTCTCAGCAGGGGTCAAAGCGGAATGAACAGGTTGGAAGCTCTGCTTCAGAGCACACGGAGAAGTGCTCCGGGCACTCCAGCTGCCAGCACTTCAGTGCCTGTTTGCCATGGGCACACAGCAGGGAAGCACAGGCTGACGTGTGCCCTTCTGCGCTACACTGCCCTCTGCAGTGCCCGTTCCCAGGCTTTACTGATCGAAAGTGGTGTTGCAAATCTCCCGGCACAATAAACTGTGTTCACTTGGCTAACGTCACCAACAATCCTGCTGGCATTGCCCTCACGACCACAAGGGAAGACCAAGCAAGTTTTCTCAACCTTGATAAATGGAACCGAAAGTCCCTGGAGTGAGGCTCAGCGGAAGGTCATAAAAGGCAGGACAATGAACGCTAGTTCTACACCTGGCTCTGAACTTTCACTTCCTTCAGTTAACAGTCCCCACTCTCACCTCTAAGCTCTCTTTTGTGTGGTTTGCTCTGTCGGGAACCCCACCCAGTCTCCACTTCCGCATCCCTTACTGCTGCTTATCTTCCCCAAGATAACACCAACCTGCTTTCCAGGCGTTGCTGCACATTCCTCCAACTCACCTTCCAGGTCTGCACTGGGTGCCCTATCTCCGTGCTCCCACACGTGATAAAATCAAAGCCAACCAGTAGCAGTTGGGTCGATTCACGGGCTGCAGAGCACAACTATGTCTGCAGTTTTCAGGGAGCAGATCACCAGGCCTTTCTCCCGTGACATCTCTGGGTGCATTTGAACTGCAAACCTGTAGCTTAGTAGTTGAACACTTAACTGTTTTCACTACCCAAGGAATTTCTACATGTGCTAATCTCCTTTCATCATATCTCTGACCCTCTGGTGTAATTGCTGGTAACACTGTTATTCAGAACAAACTGAAAGATAATTGTTTGCCTTGTATCTCCAAGATTTTGCAGTGTCTGGCAAAGGGTAAAACCAACCAGTTGCCACTGAGTCGATTCCAGCTCACGGTGACCTCACATGTGTTAGAGCAGAACTGTGCTCGGTAGCGTTCTCAATGGCTAATTTCTCAGAAGCAGGTTGTCAGGCTTTTCTTCTGAGGTGCCTCTGGGTGGACTCGAAGGCCCAACCTTTCAGTTAGCAGCCCGGCATGTTAACTGTACCACCTAGGGACATTCTTTCTTCCTGTCTCTCTCTGTGTGTCTGGCTCTCCCTGGTGTTATTACTATTAGATGCCATCGAGTCAGTGTTGGCTCGTAGTGACCACATTCACAACAGAATGAAACTCTGCCTCGTCCTGTGTCATCCTCACAATGGTCGCGATGCTTGAGCCCATCGGGGCAGCCACTGTGTCAGTCCATCTGTTTGAGGGCCTTTCCCTTTTTTGCTAATTCTTTACTTTCCCTAGCATGAGATCCTTCTCCAGGGACAAGTACCTACTGACAACATGACCAAAGTATGAGAGACAAAGTCTGGTCATTCTCGCTTCTAAGGAGCATTCTGGCTGTACTTCCTTCAAGACAGATCTGTTCATTCTTTTGGCAGTCCATGATACAGTCTATGTTCTTTGCCAACACCACTATTCAAAGGCATCAACTCTTCTTTGGTCTGCCTTATTCATGGCCCCGCTCTCCATGCATATGAGGCAACTGAAAATGCCATGGCTTGGGTCAGCAAACTTTAGTCTTCAAAGTGACATCTTTGTTCTTAAACACTTTAAAGAGCTCGTATGCAGCAGATTTGCCCAGTGTAATAAGATGTCTGATTTACTACTGACTGATGCTTCTATGGTAATTGATTGTGGATCCAAGTGAAGTGAAGTCCTTGACATCAATCTTTTCTCCATTTACCAAAATGTTGCATATTGGGCCAGTTGTGAGAATTTTGTTTTCTTTATGTTGATATGTAATCCATACTGAACACTGTACTCTTGGATCATCACCAGTAAGTGCTTCAAGTCTTCTTCACTTTCAGCAAGCAAGATTGTATCATCTGCATATCACAGGTTGTTAATGGAACTTGTTCCCTCCTGATGCTGCATTTGTCTTCCTATAGTTCAGTTTTGTGGATTATTTGCTCAGCATACAGATTGAATACGTTTGGTGAAAGGATACAACCCTGACACACGCCTTTTCCAACTTTAAACAATGCAATATTTCCTTGTTCTGTTTGAAAGACTTCTTGGTCTATGTGCCAGTTCCTTAGGAGCACAATTAAGTGTTTTAGAATTTCCATTCTTCGCTATATCATCTTATGATCTACAAAATCAAATTCCTTTGCATAGTCAATAAAGCACAGGTAAACATCTTTCTAGTATTCTGCACTTTCACCCAAGATCCATCTGACATCAGCAATGATATCCCTCTTTCCATACCCTCCTTGAATTTCTGGAGGTTCCCTGTCAATCAATGTACTGTTGCAATTGTTTTTAAATTATCTTCAGAAAAATTTACTTGCATGTGATATTAATGATGTTGTCTGATAATTTCCACATCCTGTTGGAATGGGCAGGATTCCAACCTTTCTTTGGAACAGGCACAAATATAGATCTCTTCCAGTTGGTTGGCCAGGTAGCTGTCTTCCAAATTTCTTGGCATAAATGAGTTAGTGCCTACACATTGTCTCAATGGGTTTTCTGACAATTCCTGGAGGCTTGGTTTTTGCCAATTCCTTCAGTGCAGCTTGGACTTTTTCCTTCAATACTATCTTGCTCACAGGCTACCTCCTGAAATGACTGAATGTTGACCAATCCTTTCTGGTACAGTGACTCTGCATATTCCTTCCATCTTCTTTTGATGTTTTCTACATTGTTTAATATTTTGCCCATAGCATCCCTCAGTATCATAACTCGATCACTGAATTTTTTCTTCAGTTCTTACAGCTTGAGAAATGCTGAGTATATTCTTCCCCTTTGACTTTCCAATGCTAGCCCTTTGTACATTTCACTATCATACTTCACTTTGTCCTCTCAAGCTTCCTTTTTGAAATCTTCAGTTCAGCTCTTTTACATCATCCTTTCTTCCATTCACATTAGCTACTCTGTTCAAGAGCAAGTTTCAGAGTCTCTCTGACATCCATTTTGTTCTTTCCTTTCTATATATATATATATATATATATATATATATATATATATATATATATATATATATATATATATATATATATGTCTCCAATGCATGTCCTAATGTACTTGATTGTCTGGCTTTCTGTATTAGATATTGTCGTTAAATCCACATCCCAAGATGTGACTTAAGACAACAATTATCCACCTAGCTCAGGTTTCTGTGGATCTGCTGAGCGATCACTCTGCTCTGGGCTGACTGTACTCATCTCAGCTGCAATCCCTAATGGGTCACAGTTACCATTGGGTTAGCCTATGATTTCTTCACAAGGTAGGTAGTGGCAGGGTTCCCAAGAGCAACAGAGGAAGGAAGGCCTCAATGTGCAAGCACTTATCAAGTCTCTGCCTGCATCAAAGACATCTCAGTGTCACAGCAGGTCACGTTGTCCCAGATGAATCCCTGTGAGAAGGACTCCCTGAGGTTGAGACTACAGTGACGTGTGAACAAATCAGGGGCCAACAATGAACACTGACAAACTTCTTTCTCAACAAATCTAATCACTGATTCTTATCACTTCATGAGATGTTTCTTTTCCCCAGATACCCCTATATCTGTCAATACGAGAACCTTCCTTTCCTTAGTAATAATATAGCTACAACTATGTTCATTAATGGGGAGCTCTGGTAGCATAATGCCTAAGGCGCTTGACTACTAACCAGAAGGCTGGCGGTTCAAACCCACCAGCCACTCCTCGGAAGGAAGGTTGGGCAATCCTACTTCCGTAGTGATACTGCCTCG
>NW_006921596.1:20800623-20835945 GCF_000298275.1 Orycteropus afer afer | reverse complement strand
TATATATGTGTGTGTGTGTATATATATACATATGTGCATATATATGCATAAAAACATTAAAGAAACACTTCCAGATATCTTAAATATCTTTAACATAATAATACAGTAATAAGAATAATGTTTGGGTCACAGCGTAGCATCCATTTATTATTACAAACCATTCTATGTAACTAAAATTTTTAATATAATAGGCATTACAGGAGTTGGTTCATAGTTACAGGTTGTGCATAAATCAGACGTGTGTAACCTGAGGACTGCCTGTACTCACCTCAGACTCTTTACCTAATCTCTGATTAAATGGGTGACAATAATGTGAGCTTCCAGCGGTGGCATCTCAGACACAAATGGCCAATTCAACTTGTTTGGTAAAGCTGATTAAAAATAAAAATGTGTTACTTTCACCAGCTCCCTTCCTTCCTCCACACATCCTAAATCCCTTTCATTGTCTAGCTTTCCTTTCCCAAGAAATTACAGGAGGTATTTACAGCCTTAAGTCTCTTAAGCCAACTTCAACTGACCATGTCAGCCTGTGTTCACAAGCTTATTTCAGCGGAGGCCCAGCAACGGAGAAGGATGTGTTTACGAGAATGTGGCTCCCCAGGGATGAGCCAGGCACATCTGTAATTCTAAGGAGAGTGTAATGAGGAAAAACTGGTGGCATCCCGAATGGCTCACAGCTGTTCTGGAAGCTGATAAATAAGACGCTCGACAGGAGATCCCTAATTGGAGCCAGTTTTTCTTAAGTGGATACACAATACAGTGCACAACTGGGTGTTGGAACATTGATAGTGTTGTTCACATGTAATTCAGTTTATCTTGTAAACAGTTCCAATTTCAAACAGTACTGTCTTCTGTTTTCAAAAATGATAATAAAAAAAGGTTCGCTTCATCATGTTTTTTTTTTTTTTTCACACTAATTAGAGGCAAGCTAGCATTGTTTTTCCCAATGGTTTTCTCAATAAAAATTCCCTCCGTTTTGTAACCTGCCTCCGCTCCTCGCCCCTGCTCTTCTCGCTTTCTCTCCTCCTCGCCCTTCTTTTCCTCTCCTCTCTTCCTTCTTTCATCCGTTTCTATTTTCTGACGCACAAGTTCTTCACTGTGCTGAGAACTAATTACTCCAATGCACTGAACTAATTATTCCTTTTCAGACCCTGGCCACCCAATCCTAATGCTGGAATTTACTTGCTTGAGGAATGTGGCCTTATGGCCCTTTTGAGAGAATGTCTACAACATTTTAATTTTCATCTGAAAAATGACTAAATAGCTTCTCATAAAAAGATAAGAGTTTCCATATGCAGAGAAAAACAAATGTATTCCTCCTGAAATCTGGCCATTGCAGAAGCAACTGAAAGGTTTTCCTTTTCTGGGTAAGAGGCTTCCTTTATATTTGGGTAAGAGAAGGCATTGCTCTTCTGGGGGTCTTGACTGCACCTCATCTATGGGCACCCTGACATTAGCACCATCCTCTAAGAGAGGGCTAATGACTTA
The DNA here is from genome assembly GCF_000298275.1 of Orycteropus afer afer. Lineage (NCBI taxonomy): Eukaryota > Metazoa > Chordata > Mammalia > Tubulidentata > Orycteropodidae > Orycteropus > Orycteropus afer. Next base: position 20,834,457 of record NW_006921596.1, on the reverse strand, counting down.
GAGACTATTTCTCTGTTAACATCACCATAATAATAACATTAGCAATAAACAATATAAAAGTTATTATGCTGTGTCTCTGAATGTTTAAGGAGTGTGAGAGGAGGGGAGAGAAAACCAGAACATTTTCAACAACATTATATATACCTTCCTTCAACAAATTGAGCTAGTTTCCTTTTAAATCCACTAAGAAATCCCCCAAATCCTCATTTCTAAAGGCATCATTAGAAATATTAACTGCCACAGCCATACCTTTTGTTTTTCCCTATAGGTCAGAATCTATGCATTCTGTAAAGAGCATTTCAACCCCCCTCCTGGTTCTCGATTTTAAAAATAAATAAATAATCTATAGGTGGACTGCGGCGTAGGTGGTTCAGTGGTAGAACTCTCTCCTCCCATGTGGGGGACCTGGGTTCAATTCCTGGCCTATGCACTTGATGAACAGCCACCACCCACCTGTCAGTGGAGCCTTGTGTGTTGCTATGATGCTACACAGGTTTCAGTGGAGCTTCCAGATTCAAATGGACTAGGAGAAAAAGAAAAAAAAAAACTCTAGGATCACAATAGTCTGATCCACAATCAATCATGGGCAGGAGGCGGGACCAGGCAGCATTTAAGTCTATTGTCCATGGGGTCACCATGAGTCAAGGAGCCAACTGGATGGCAGCTAGCACCACCAACAACAATAGTTGGATTTAGAAGAACTAAGTGCTTATGGAGGAGCTCTGGTAGCGTAGTGCCTAAAGCACTTGACTGCTAACCAGAAGGCTGGTGGTTCAAACTCACCAGCCACTCCTCAGAAGGAAGGTTGGGCAATCTACTTCTGTAGTGATACTGCCTTGGCAACCCAAGGAGGGGTCGGCTATGATTCAGGGACGACTTGACACACATAACAACAACAACAAGTGCTTATGGTAGGGAGCTCTGGTTGTGTACTGATAAAGGCATTGGGCTGCTAACCATAAGGTCAGTGGTTCGAACTCACAAGCTGCTCTGTGGAAGAAAGATGAGGCAGTCTGCTGCCTAAAGATTTACGGCCTTGGAAAACCAATGGGGGGTCCCTATGAATCAGAATCAAGTTCATGACAGTGAGTTGGTTTCAGTTTTTGGAAGCACTTATGGTAGATTATTTTAATTCTGCAAGAAAAAAGAGTGCTTCATCATTAAAATTAGGGGGAAAAATATTATACTGCTGATCTCCTGACGTGGAGAGGCAAATAAAATTGTCATACTAATTCATAATTGGTGGTTTCTATACATCAGTTATTTCATTTAATACCGTCGATAAATCTATAATACACACATTATTATTATTCCTATTTATAAATGAGGAAACTGGAGCTAATTGAGAATAAACAACTTACACAAAATTAATAGGTAATAAGTGGCAATACACATAGTAGGATATTATGTTTTATGAAGTTGCGTTTTATGATCAGCTACACGAGGGTCACTCTCTGCCTTTAATGAAACAGCAAAGCAAAAGTTGGAGCCACTTTAATTTTATCATCCTCTGATGAGTTAAAATTAAAACAAGAACACAAGGCCATTTATTATTCATTGCATATTCATTCATTTTTCATCTGGGTAGATATAATCAAAAGCCAAATGGTGACTTCCTTGTGTACTCATTTTTTATACTGTGTTCCTAACTCTTTTAATAATGCAAATATTTATTATGGGCATCCCTGGAGAATCAAAGGTGCTCTAAGAAGAGTTTTCTAAATACCACGATCTACTGCCGAGTAAAAACGCCAGGATACTTCTACTGTTTAAAGGGTCAGAGCCACAGGGTCTGTCAAAAGGGTCACTCAGCACAAAAACAAGCCAGAAGGTTATCCACTTGCTGGAATAAAGTAGCAGCAGGTATAATCTTCACCAACAGGGAGAGAGGAGACATGAGGAGACTTTCTTGAGGGTAAGTAAAACTACATCACAGGCCAGAATTGGCACCAAAGATGATTATTACAGAATGGGCTTGAATACGGTAAAGATTCAGCTTTTCAAGTATTGTTTTCCATACAAACAAATTGACTCAATTCAATTTTAACAAATATTGGAGGACTTACTACATACAGAACACCATACTGGCTCCTGGGGTTTTTGCAAAAAAAAAAAAAAGAATAAATTTAGTTCTTTCTGAAAGAGTCTTCCTGAATGGTAAGAAGTAGGCAAAGGTCAGCTCATAAAAGGACTTATGGACTGTGCTAAGGATTTGGGACTTCATCCCGGGAAAGAAAAAAAGGTTAGTTAAGCAATTGAAAGTCCACATGGCCATTTTCTATTTCTTTCTACCAAAGTATGAAACCAACTGGTAGCAAACTAGAAAGTGGAATGGAGTGTGCCAGCCTAGATATCTAGAATTGCCCTTAGGAGACAATGGCAATGGTCTCACCAACACCTCACGTGGATTTCACTGTGGCAATAGTCACAGATATGGAGTAGAAAGAATGGATCTGAGTTACTTTTAAGGCTAAAAGCATCTAGGATTGGCAATTCAAGCATGTGAGATGCAATACAGAAAGAAACATTTAGAATGACTCTAGGCTTTCTGTTCCAGGTTACTAAGAAGATGATGTGGAAGAAGAGAATGGAGATGGAGAATGAGGGAGAAAAAGTAAATTTTGGGTTTGAGGAGAAGATGACCTGCAGGCTTGTTATGTTTGATGTGCTTGGAGACATTCAGAAGATGTTCGGTAGGCATTTGAATATACATAAGATTTCTAATAAGTGTGTTTTGTTTCAAAATCATAAACCATGGTCACTCCTTTAATATTTTTCTTAATCAGTTGTTCCAACCCTCATAAACCTTATTAGCAGGCGACCCCCATTCTACCATTTGAGGTTCCTATATATTTTGAATCCTCTAAAAATCCTGGGTACTTAAAGTCCAAAGGCAGTCAGTCAGTTTCACATGCTAAGCAGTAGAATAGAAGGGGGTGAACTAATCATAATAGTGAACTAATCACTATTATTTGTTTCTTATGGTCACGTGGTATCTGTGGTCCTTCTTGGCCTGATAGACTATTTCGGTCCACTGCCAGAAGAAGAACTTCATTGGTACAGATCTCTGAACAAGCTTACTAGTGAAGACAATTCTCCCCCAAAGCTAAGTTTGTCAATGGCTGCTGCAGGCTGGGATTTCCAAGTAAGGCTCTTCAATGCATTATAACATTTTCTACTTATTTCCATCCAAGTCCAATTGTGCCAAGGTGGTTCCTTCCAAAGAAATTACCGTATTAGCCTCATGTTGGCCCCCAACTGCCCTCTTCTAGAAACTCCAAGTCTTTGAGCTGTCCAGGTGAGACAGTCTATGTATCCCATGTTCTCCTGATGAATTTTACTCTTAGGGTAATGGCTTTCTCCAATGATAATCTTGGTTGGGGCTATCCTGGTTAATAGTGATCAGTTGAAATGGATCTCAGTAAAGCACAGGAAGAAGAGGATAGGATTTCACTCTCTTACCTCCCCAAAGTCCCTTGGTATACCCCAGCTTGTATACCTGGGGCCACATAGAATGACATCCATGATCGACTTAGAAAAGTTCCAGATCCACTGTAATTCCATGACAAAGACTTCAATTATTTTTTATCACTAAGAGAGGGTGAAACAGCTCCTAACAGGAAAATAGGATAAGTGCCTACAATCAACATAAGCCAGTTGCTGTTTCAAAGTGTTTTTCCTTTAACAATAGACTGGGCAAGGGATAAAATTGCCATCCTGTCCTGTACATGTAGCTCCTAACTCTTTGTTTATTCTCCAGTTATTTCTTCCAATAGATTTGCTGGTTGCAGAAAGCCATGGTCTCCCACTTACAGGTGTGAACAGAACACTCGCCCCTGCTGTTCCTTTGTAGCCCAGGACCCATTATATAGCCACATATATTGAACTAAAGCAACTATCATTGCTTTCTTTATCAGTCCAATAAAGGATTATCATTTATTGAGCACCTGTAATGTGCCAGGAGGAGCTCTGGTAGCATAATGGCTAAAGCACTTGACTGCTAACCAGAAGGCTGGCGGTTCAAACCCACCAGCCACTCCTCGGAAGGAAGGTTGGGCAATCCTACTTCCGTAGTGATACTGCCTCGGAAACCCAAGGAGGGGTCGCTATGAGTCGGGGCCAACTTGACGGCACATAACAACAACAACAATGTGCCAGGTACTGTCCTCAGTGATCCACAGTGTTGAGAAAAGGCTTCCCAGAGTCATGTTTGTGCTCAAGTGAGAAGGGAGGACTTCCTTTCTGAAAACTACCTGAATCTTGACAAATAAGTCAGTGCCATCATGTTTTTCAGGAAAATAAGGCCATGGCACAGTCAGTAGAGAAATTGATTCTGCACAGAAAGGGGGATAAGTGGGCTTGTTAAGTGCAGAATCTGCCTTGAGAGGATATCTCTTAGTGTGAGCTTTGACTTCTCAACCAAAAGAGATAAAGCACTGAAAATAAAACGTCTGGAAGAAGGGCCTACTATACAATGCATATTAACATTTAAAATTTGAAGAGTCAGACCCTTTATTTCAATAAATACTCCATAAATCTCATAGGCAAATCATCTCCGTTTCCCAGCTCTTCTTAATTGACACTTAGCTCTTCTGGGCAGCAGTGGTTTGGGGTGCAGACCATTTGAGAGCATGAGTTTTCCATTCAAGGAGCATCTTCTATGTTGACTCTAATCTATCTTCAACAAAGCAACAAATTCCTATTTAAAACTACTTAGCTAAATACTACCTAGAGATCAAATATAATTTCCTTTACTTGCTCTCACACTGTCATAATTCTAATTATGACACTGTTGGGAATACTCACTTTCTTAAAAAATGTAAAATGCAACATAAAAATTTATGAAGCAAATTATTGCAGGTATAACCGTTCGAGAGTGCAGTGGGCTCTTTGTAACTCAGTTTCTCAACCAGGTGCCCTTTTATATTTCATTTTATGGTCATTGCAATGCCTCATTGAAAAAAGAATATTGAAAATAATTTATTATGATTAAATTGCATCTTCAGAAGACACAATTTTATCTTTTTCATTTATAAGAATCCTATTTTAATTTGCTTGCTATGCCTTCCCTAGCACGAATTTAGGGATTTAATGGAGTAAGGATTGAAGGTTGATATCAATGAAATGATTAATTTTATATTTGAAGGATTGTTTGTCTGATTTAAGAGAAAATTTCAATGGCCAATTATTCCTGGACTCTATTTAGTATAAAGTGCTGGCCAAATAGTAATTCTCATTCATCATTTACCGATGTGAATTGGAAAAGGCATCTTTGTGATTACTCTTGATGTATTAAGGTTAATGTTGGATAAAAATACTCTTGTCCATTCCACAAAGAGAGAACAGATGCTTTTCCTAACAAAGCTAATTTTTAAAAATCATAGCCTCCTAAGTTGGCCATGTAGTCACTCAACTCCATTTGTTAATCGTGCTATGTTTTAGCTATCATCTGTGGTCAAAGAAAGCATTCAGACATACAAACAAGTAAGAATGGGGTTTAGTGCTTGAACTTGAAAATTTTATTGCAGGCTTCATTAAAATAATCATCAAAATTGTCAGAGATGAAGTTCAAAAATGATGGTAGTCACTCTATCAGCATACAACGTTATGTGCTTTTTGGGGGCTTGACATATGCTAAAAGTATGTGAGTGATTTGAGGACATTTATACAGTGACCTAGAATCAGAGACAGCTGGAGAACCTAATCTAGGGGGATTTGAACAGATGGCCCCTCAGTTCCAGGGGTAACAAAAAAAAAAGTGTCTACATTTATGTAGAAAATGAGTGACATAACTATCCTGGAACTAAGATTAAAGGCCATTTTATTTATTTAAAGTTCCTTTCTAACTCTAAGGAGCACTGTTAGTGCAGTTGGGAAGGCATTTCGTTGCTAACCAAAAGGTTGATAATTCAAACCCACCAGCTGCTCTGCATGAGGAAGATGAAACGATCTACTTCCATAAAGATTTATAGCCTTGGAAACCCTTTGGGGGTTGCTATGAGTCAGAATTGACTTGATGGCAATGGGTTTTGGGTTTCTAACTCTAGAATTCCATGCCTTTCCTGTAATGCAGACTGAGTGTCATCACAGGGGAAATTATTTGAATAAGGAATGTAAATGTAAATGAATTGTGCACATTATCAGGAATTATTTAATATTCATTAGTGATTTAATTAAAATGATTTCCTCATACTTGGATCTACAATGAACACCCATGGAAGCAGCAGTCAATAAACCAAGCAGCATATTGCGTTGGGCAAATCAGCTGCAAAACCAAAAAAGATCTGTTTAAAGTGTTAAAGAGCAAAGATGTCACTTGGAAGAATAAGATACACCTGGACCAAGCCCTGGCACTTTCAATAGCCTCTTATGCATGTGAAAACAGGACAATGAACAAAGAAGACCACAGAAAAATTGGTGCAATTGAGCTGTGGTGTTGACAAAGAATATTGAATGTGCCATGAACTGCTAGAAGAACAAACAAATTTGTCTTGGAAGAAGTACAGCTGGAATGCTCCTAAGAAGCAAGAATGACCAGACTTCCTCTCTTGTACTTTGGTCATGTTGTCAGAAAGGACCAATCCCTGGAAAAAGATATCATGCTTGATAAAGTAGAGGATCAGAGAAAAAGGGAAAGACCCTCAACAAGGTAGAATGACACAGTGGCTGCAAGAATGGACTCAAGCATGACAATGACTGTGAGAATGGCACAGGACTAGGCAGTGTTTTGTTCTGTTGTACATAGGGTCACTATGAGTTGGAAATGACTTGACAGCACCGAACAAAACACAACAGTGACTCAGTAGATGAAAGATGTTACATAGATAGATAGATAGATAGATAGATAGATAGATAGATGCATAGCCAGTACACATGGACAGATAGATAGAATCTGCTACCTACAAGGTACTGAATTCCTGCCATTGAATAAACTCACAGCCTGTTTGGGAGATAAAACAAGTAAATATGCAATTACAACAGTGTCCTAAGTGCTCTGACAGGGGAACATTAAGATGATATGGGAGCAAGTGAACTGATTCCTTATCTGGATAAGGTGATTATGGCTGGATCTGAAGAGGAGGTAATATCTAAGCTATAAATGAAAGGATGAGTTGGAGTAAAACAAGAAAGGAAAAGGGAGGGATGAATGTTTCAGATACATGCAAAAGTCTGGGACAAAGCAGGAATAAAGCATTTTTGATAAAGCATGTTATTATGGTTGGATCAAAGGGTGAGGGTGATAAAGCCATGAGAGAAAATGAAGCATTAGGTTATGAAGGGACTGACATACCATATTCAATAGCTTGGACAATCTTCTGAAAGTAATGGTGAGCCATTCCAAGGCTAGAGTAGAATAAGGTGTGATCATATTTGATTTTCCAAAGATGTGAAATGTGGATTGGAGGGACTTAGAGGCAAAAGGCAGGAAAATGAGTTGAAAGGCTAAAACAGCCAAGAGAGTGATGTTGGTGTGGGTTAAGAATTGTATCACTATGGATATGCACAAAGGATTTGAAAATAATTGGGTAACAGAATGGACAGCACTTAATAATAAGTAAGGTAAGGTATTAAGTGTGAAGTCAAAGTTTTTTGTAATGCAAATGGAAGATAACTAGACCATTTACTGACATGAGGATGCCTGGAAGAAGGACATAATTCTAGGGACAGCTGACGTGTACAGTAATTGACATGTTGAGTTTGAGGTCCTTTGTGCATCCAGGTGTCTACATGTCCAGTAGGCAGCTAGAGGTACAGATACAGAGCTCATTACAGAGATCAGGGCAAGAGGTAATGATTTCAGAAAATACCAGCATATAGATTACAATGAAAAGCAAAAGAAGTAGGCAGCCATACCCAGAGTCTGCAGATTGAAATGAGAAGATGGCTAAGTGCAGATCCCTGAGAAACAATGCAAGAGGCAGCCAGCTGCAGTTCTTTGGAAGAAATTACTTCTATTTAAAAAAAAAAAAAAAAGTGTGGGGAGAATTATATCAAGATGGTGTGTAAGCAAACCATTGTTCTGACCTTCCCTCACAAATACTATATATATATATATACACAATGAAGAAATAGTGCTCAGCTTCAAGTGACTTTGAATCAACAGCAGAGGAAAACACAGGGAACTGCAGACAGGGAAGAATTAGCAAATCACTAAGTCGCACATGAGAGCAAAATCACTTCTCCCACCATCCCTGCTATTCTCCAGTTCATGAGCTGCCAGTTGCTGTGAACTGAGGTAATGGCCCCTAACCACCACAGCCCCTGCCTGTACAAAGAGACATGACCCCCAGCTTCTGCCCTAAAATGAGCAAGGCAGACATCCTCAGGGGTCCATTTGGAGCATACCAGCACATTCCCCACCCAGACACTGTCAGATGCAAGCTTACTGGTGAATTTCTATGGAAGGTCAATACAGTGGATTCTGCTCTCATAGTCAATACTCTGCCTGCATCCCTGCACACCCCATAGACCAGGCATTTAAAACCAACAGGACAGGTCTCCAAAGGAGTTAGTTCTGGTCTGTCTGTTCCCTCTTTTAGTCAGTGCTGAGGACTGTTGACTGAGGCTGCTGTGTGCCAAGACACTGGCATCTTTAGGGGAGGCTGCACCTACAGCCAAAGTACTATAGGGATGACACTAATAGCAACAGGCAAATACCCCTAGAGATCTGTTTGGAGCACGAAAGCCCCTCCTCTACCTGGCACTGTCATCTGTATATCTGCTGTGAATTGCTACAGAAGGGCCCTGCAGTGGAGTCTGCTCCCATAGACAGCACTCTACCTGCTTCCTGTGCACCCCATACTCAGGCCTCTGTAACCAATCCAACAGAACTACTTGGGGATCAGTTTGGGTCTGTCTGCTCCCCCTTATAGCCAGTTCTGAGGATTGCTGACAGAGGCTGCTGTGTGGTAGGAAGCAGGCATCTTGAGTGGAAATTATACCCACAGTAGGGCAGGTTCTGATAGCAATAAGGCAGAGTCCCTGGAGGTCTGTTCAGTATATGACTACCCCTTCACCAATTGGTAACTATCAGCTTTTGGACTTATATGAACTCTTACAGAAGGGTTCATTACAGTGGAATCAGGAGATGGGTCACCTAAGGGGAGACTGCTTCCCCAACCACCACAGAGCCACTGAGGTTCTAAAACCAACAGATCTCTCAGAGATCCTCCTTCTGAAATGAAAGAAAGTCTGCCTGTGCTACCCCTGGATACTGGCTCAGATACAGGCAGAATAAAGAATCAGTGAATTTGAGGATAAGATAGCTTAAATTACAGATGTTATAGATTTAAATTATACATGCATAGTGCCTAAGGCATTTGACTGCTAACAAGAGGGCTGGCAGTTCAAACCTACCAGCCACTCCTTGGAAGGAAGACTAGGCGATCTACTTCCATAGTGATACTGCCTCGGAAACCCAAGGAAGAGTTGCTATGGGTCAGATCTGACTCAACAGCAGTGAGTTTGGTTTTGGTTTTATAGAGTAACAAGAATGGAGGCTCAAGAAGGCTGAGCACAGTTTATTGGCATTATGGGACAACAACAAAGGACCTAATATATGCATCATGGGAATTTCAGAAGGACATGAGATAGATAAAAGAACAGAAAGAATATTTGAAGAAAAATGATAGAAACCTTGCCCAATCTCAGGAAGCACAAGAATCTGAAAATGTAAGAAACCCAAAGAACCCCAAGCAGGATAAACCCAAAGAGAAAGACACCAAGACACGTTCTAGTTAGGCTTTCGAAAATTAAAGATAAAAAGAGAATGCTAACAGCACTGAGAGAGAAGAAAATAGTCAAATACAAAGGGTCCACAATAAAATTAAGTGCAAATTTTTCCTCAGATTCATTGGAGATCAGAAAGCGATGTAATAATATATTTAAAGTGCTAAAAGAAAACTGTCAACAAGAATACCAAACCCAGCAAAACTAGCCTTCAAGAATGAGGGTGAAATTAAAACATTCCCGGACAAACAGAAGTTGAGAGAGCTCATATCCACCAGAACCAGCCCTGCAAAAAATACTAATGAGAATTATGTAGATAGAAGAGAAAAGACACTAGAAAGTATTTAAAAGCTATACATAAAAAGATCCCTAATAAAGGAAAATGCATGGACAAGTACAAGGACTAATAATAAGGTATTCATGCTTGATAATTCTAAATATTTTGTCCTTCATGGACCATTCCCTGGAAAAGGAGATCATGCTTGAGAAAGTAGAGGGTCAGTGAAAAAGGAGAAGGCCCTCAATGAGATGGACTGACACAGTGGCTGCAACGAGGGCTCAGGTGTAGCAGAAATTGTGAGGCTGGCACAGGACAGGGCAGTGTTTCATTCTGCTGTACGTAGGGTCACTATGAGTATGAGCTAACTCAATGGCACCTAACAACAACAACAACTCATGTTTTTAACAACAAATATATAAAAGGCCTGTTGTTGTTGTTATGTGCTGTGGAGTCAGACCTGACTGATAGTGACCCCTCCTTGGGTTTCTGAGGCAGTATCACTACGGAAGTAGAAAGGCTAGGATGCAATTATGTTGCAAGGCTCCTAAAATATACAGACATAGTTGGTGATAACAACAACAAAAGGAGAGGGACAGTAAATGGTATAGATTTTTTTTTTTTTTTATGTATTGAACTTAAGTTGGTACCAACTTACTCTAGAATATTATAAATATGCTAAATATTTAATGTAATGTTAAATGTAATAGTCATGGTAACCACTAAGAAAATATATCAAAAACATACAAAAAAGGAAAGGAGACAAACAAAAAGATTTACTACAATAAACCAAGAAAACACAAAAGTATGCAGTACTAAAGGACAAAGACAAAGAAGGCTTGAGACACACAAAACAAGTAATAAAATGGTAGAAGTAAGTCGATTCTTATAAGTAATTACAATGAATATAAATGGACTAAATGCTCCAATCAAAAGACAGAGAGTACAGAATGAATTTAAAAAAAAAAAAAAAAAAAAAAAGATCATACTATATGCTGTTTACATGAAACACACCTTAAACCCAGGGACACAAATAGGCTGAAAGTGAAAGCATGGAGAAAAGTATTACATTCAAATAACAACCAAAAGAAAACTGGGGTAGCAATCTTAATTTAAGACAAAGTAGACTTTAAGACAAATCTATCAGAAGAGATAAAGTTGGACATTATAGATCACATTTTAGGTCACAAATATTACATAATGATGTTGTTGTTGTTGTTTGCCGTCGAGTCGGCCCCAACTCATAGCGACCCCTCCTTGGGTTGCCGAGGCAGTATCACTACGAAAGTAGATTGCTCCATCTTCCTTCCGAGGAGTTGCTGGTGGGTTTGAACCACCAGCCCTCTGGTTAGCAGTCCAGTGCCTTAGGCACTATGCTACCAGAGTTCCCGAGTAGAATTAAGAGTCCAGAAATAAACCCGCACGTGTATCGTCAACTATTTTTGACATGATTGCTAAATCCATGCAATGGGAAAAGAAGAGTCTTCTCAATAAGTGGTACTGGGAAAACTGGATTTCCACATGCAGGAAAAATAAAACAGGATCCATGCCTTATACTATACACACAAAAAAAATCAAAATGGATTAAAGGTCTAACCATGCAAACTAAAACCAGAAAATCCTTAGAGGAACAACCAGGGGTAATGCTGTCAGGCCTAGCTTTCAACAATAGATAATTGAAGACAATTATCCAACAAAAGCACAAACAAAAAAAGACAAAACAAATAAATAGGACCTTAGAAAAATTCAAAACTCTCATCTATCAAAAGACTTTACAAAAAAAGTGAATAGACAAGCTACTGATTGGGAGACTATCTTTGGAAATCATATATCCAACAAGAATCTAATAACCAAAATATGAATAAAACTTCAACAACTTAACAACAAAGAGATAAATAAGCCAATCATAAAATGGGCAAAGAACTTGAATAGACATTTCACTAAAGAGGACATTCAAATGGCCACCAAACACATGAAAGAATGCTCATCACCATTAGACCTAGAGAAATGCAAATCAAAATGACAATATCATCTCACTCCTACTAGGATGGCTAAGATAAAAGAAGAAAAAAACAGAAAATAGCAAATTTTCGTGAGGATGTGGAATATTGGAACACTTATCTATTGCTATTGGGAATATGAAATGGTACAGTTGTTGTGGAAAACAGTGTGTCAGTTCCTCAAAAAAATTAAAAATACAACTACCTTACAAACCAAAAAAACCAAACTCACTGCCGGCAAGTCAGATTTGACTCATAGAGGCCCCTCCTTGGGTTTCCAAGGCAGTATCTCTATGGAAGTGGGTTGTCCAATCTTCTTTCTGAGGAGTGGCTGGTGAGTTTGAACTGCCAGCCTTCTGGTTAGCAATCAAGTGCCTTAGGCACTACAACACCAGAGCTCCTAGAACTACCTTATGACCCAGCAATTCCATTCCTAGGTATATACCCAAAAGTCTTGAAAGCAGAGACTCAAAAAGAGATTTGTATACCAGTGTCCTCTGAAGCACTATTCACAATAGCCAAAAGGTGTAAACAACATAAATGCCCATCAACAGAGGAATGGATAAACAAAATGTGGTGCATATATACAATGGAATACTAATGAGATAGTAAGAGAATGTTACAGTGTGGATGGAGCTTGAAGACATTACACTGAGTGAAATAAACTAATCACAAAAGGACAACTATTGTATGACCTCACTTATATAAAAAGACAAGAAATGGCAAATGTATAGAGACCAAAGCTTCTTAGTGGTTACCAGGGATAGGAGGTATGGGGAAAGGGGTTATTGGTGATGCAAAAATCTGAGAGTACTATTAAAATACCTGGTATTCAAGGATAGTTCAATGTTAAAAACAATCAACATAATCTACAACACAAATAAAACAAAGGAACAGAACAATATGATCATAATAATCAATGCAGAAAAGGCATCTGACAAAATCCAACACCAATTCCTGGTAAAGATGCTCAACAAAAACATGAACAGAAGGGAAATTCATCAACAGAATTAAGGAGATATATATATATATATATATATATATACCATATGAACAGCCAATAATAGTCTGAACGAAGAGAGCCTGAAAGCATTAATTAAGGGTAGGGTTGCACAGTTATTGTAATTGCTGTCAATAGGTTGTACACCTGTAAAAAGCTCAACTGGCAAAAGTTGTGATGACAAAACAAAAGAGTAGATGTTGAGGCTGCTTGTTGTTGTTGTTGTTATTTGCCATCGAGTCGGCCCTGACTCATAGCAACCCTTCCTTGGTTTTTCCAAGGTGGTATCACTACGGAAGTAGCTTGCCCATCCTTCCTTCCAAGGAGTGGCTGGTGGGTTTGAACCGCCAGCCTTCTGGTTAGCAATCAAGTGCCTTAGGCACTATGCTACCAGAGCTCTTATGTAAAACCAAACACCTCATGGGATGTGGCTCCTTCACTGGGAGCTTCAGGATCATGGTTTTATGGACATCCCAGTTAATTGGCCTAATAGCATGTTTAGTGTTAATGTTCTACCACCTAGTTTTTGCATAGTCCCTGGGTTACTGAAAGCATCCAAGGCACAATAATTGGTCTCTATTTACGTGGATCAACAGAGGAAGAAGGGGGTCATAAATAGGAGAAAGATACAGACTGTGTAGCTAATTGCCTCCACAAACAACTGCTTCTTTTGCCACAAATCAGAAGAACCAGATGGTGCCCAGCTACCATTACTAAGCAATTTGATCAAAGATTCCATAGGAGAATCCTCATCAAATGGGGAGAAATGAAGAGCAGCTTTTCAAATTCTCATGGACTCTAGACTTGCTGGATCCATGGAGGGTGGGTAAACAAACCCTAAGACTACTGCCTGGAGACAATCTTTAAACTTTAAACCAAAAATATCCCCTGAAGTCATCTTAAGACTGAACAATAGTTTAGCTTAACTAGTGAAAAATGTCTGCTTTGAGTATTCTGCTCTTTTAAGAACTATCTATATGGGATCAAACTGACATCAGTAACTCAAAAGATTAGATACCAACATTAGGGAGCAGTTAGTTTATGTTTATGAGAGAAAAAACAACTCAGAAAAGGAGGATGAAAACAGTTGTACAACTCGAAGAAAATAGAAACTGTCGAATTGGTGTATGTTTTGCTGGATATATTCTCAATAACAACAACCAAATAAATAAAATTTAGGGGAAAAAAATACTTGGTATTCCTTACAGAAGAGATTATCTATAGATCAAGACTAAAAATAAATGTTATTCCATTTGTGCATTGGCCTGATTAGCAATGTTAAGTCTGGGAAATTTTCTTTCTTGGCGGTGGGATTGAAAACAGCAATACAGAATGCTAGGCTCTAATTTCACTCCTTCTTTTAATTCATGTGACAACTTGTAGAAGTTAAATAGCCTTCCTGAAACTCAGTTTCCTCTTCTAATAAAAAGAAAAATAACCTCTAACTCAGAATGGCTGTGAAGATAAATGTTGTTCCAACTGACAGAGCTGGAAACTCTTGACATAGTTAGTACCTGGGACAATAGGAGTTCAACACATGTTAGTTAACATTCTTTTCATTAGTTCATCTGGATGAGTCAAGTGATTTAGTTAAATATGTATGTTGTTGTTGTTGTTGTTATGTGCCATCGAGTTGGCCCCGACTCATAGCGACCCCTCCTTGGGTTTCCAAGGCAGTATCACTATGGAAGTAGGATTGCCCAACCTTCGTATACTAGGCAAAAAAGCAAAAGCTTTTACCTGGTTATTTTATATATGTATATAAAAATTATTTAAAAAATTAGATTCAGTCTGATCTGTTGAATCAGTGTCCCCATATTTGAAAAATATTTGCTTTTTACTCTAGCTCTGAAAGAGGAAATGTCTATTTATATTCAAGGTCGACTTAGTTTCATGTGCCATAAGCAAGAGTGAATTTTTTGCAGTTCATTGACTTGGCCACTGGGTAAGCCAAATCACCCATTAAAATACCATGGTCTGGTTATTTAAATTGTACAGATACAGCTCAACTAAAAAGAAAAGAAATAAAATTGCATTCCGGATTTATATAATTGGATTTGGCACTTTACATTTTTATTGTTTTGCTATAGGGTTGAGATTGGTATTACTGACGAATGGATTATTCAATTTAAAATGCTGAAAAATGAAATTGTTATTTTGTGTGGCCCAGCTTATGCTCAGTAAATTCAGGATAGTAATTACAAGGCTATATAAGGAGGAGTAACCCAGGTTAAAGGTTCACTGCTTCTCAGAGACTCAGCTCTAGATTTGAGGAAGCCATTTGCACAAAAGATACTACATCTCTGATTCTCAATTCTTTCTAGTGAAAGAGCAACAGGCCATTATGACGCTCTGCATAAACACCATAAATTACAAAATGTTAAACTTAACATTAACTAAAAAGGGCATTCTTATTTAATCAGATACCATCTTATTTTAGTGGTAGGTGATACACAAGTTGTTAAGACTACAAGCTGTAAAATCAGACCATATTTTACATATAGGGAAACTGAGACATAGATATATTAAACTCCACAGTTATCAAGCGGCAAAACCTAGATTCGAGCCCAGACAATTTTAACAATAACTGTCAAAGAGTGTTTATAAGATTTAATAAAACAAGTCATAGCACAGTGTGCTGCATTTGTAATCAAATAGGGACAGATAGCTACTGAGCATTTAGGAGTTCCTGGGATGGTGGAAACATAAGCATTCAACTATTAGTGAAAAGGTTGGAGGTTCAAACCTACCCAAAGGCATCTCAGAAGAAAGGCCTGGCAATCTGCTTCCAAAAAATCAGCTATTAAAACCTCTGTGGAGCACAGTCTGCTTTGAAACATAGGGGTCATCATGCATGAGAATCGACTCCACAGCAACTGGTTGGTTTATTGAGTATTTACTAATTCAGAGAGGACATGGTATGTGTCAATATCTAAAAAAAAAAGAGGAAAAACTGCAAGTGATGAAGTTCTATTCAGTATATCAATTTCCTCTTGGATTTTTGGAAAAGTTTTCTTTGTTTTGCTTTAATGGCAAACAGGTATGGCTGCTGTATTTGAACACATGGTCACCAGAAGAACCACTAGTCATCTGTCAGTTTGTTGTACTGCAGTGGCTTCTCTGCTGTTGAGATGCTGGAAGTTATGCCATCAGTATTTCCAATACCAGCAGGGTCACCCTTGCTGGACAGGTTTTGGAGGAAATTCCAGACTAGGACAGACTACAAAGAAGGATCTGGTGAATAGGAAACTTATGTGCCCTTTGATTGAAAGGTACACGGTACCTAATCACAGCATTAACATTTAATACCTATGTGACTTTGAGTTTCAGTCATAAAATGGGAATAATTACAATACTAACCTTGAAATAACTAAATGAATTAATATGTTTAAGGTGTGTACAATATAAAAAGCAAACTCACTGCCATCCAGTCCTTTGCAACTCACAGCGACCCCCATTTGGATTTTCAAGGCTGTAAATCTTTACGGAAGTAGATCACCCCGTCTTCCTTCCACAGAGCAGCTGGTGGGTTTGGACCACTGACCTTCCAGTTAGCAGTCAAGTGCCTTATCACTATGCCACCAGAGCTCCTTAAGGTGTGTACAATGGAGCTTGAAAATAGTAGAACTCAACTTATGCCATCTATTGCTATTATTTGGAGTCCTGGGTGGTAGAAATGGTTAATGTGCTTGGCTGCTAAATCTTTACAGAAGTAAAATACCTAATACTAAAAGGCTAGAGGTTCGAGCCTACCCAGAGGGGTCTTGGAAGAAAGGCCTGGTGATGTACTTCAAAAAATCAGCTCCTGAAAACCCTCAGGAGCACAGGTCTATTCCGACACACGTGGGGTCTCCATGAGTCCGAGCCAACTCCACAGCAAGTGTAAGATACTGCTATGGTGACTATTTCCAGAGAAGGCTTCCGTACAGTGTGGAATCATTTTAAATTTAAATATGAAGAGGAATTATTTCTCATACATATATAAACACACATACATATAAAATCAGACAACTTCTTTTCCACTTTGAATAATTCACAGAATTTATGAGATCAGTTATTTTTATATTTTCAAATTAGAATTTAAAAGAATACATTCCTTCTCCTTTGTGTAGATTATGATAGAGAAAAAAATATCCTGAAAGGTGCAAATGATACTATAAAGAAAAAAGTTTGGAGTTAGTTACAACCACATTCTAACCTGAAAAGCTGAAAAACAGTACGGGTGCTTACGTGTTCCCCCTTCTAGGACCTCTTTTTTCTCCCAGCCCTTCATTTGTCTGTTTTTTGCTCTCCTCCAAGTCTTAGCTTCGATGTCACCTTTTTAGAGAAAATGCTCCTGACCCACTCTGATTAGAAAAAGCCTCCTTTTTTCATCCTCAAATACCCCCTGTTCATTTTCTTCATGACACAAATAAGTGTATTGATGATCTTTATATTCCACCTTCATTTCTTTCTTTATCTGCAGAAAGATCCAGGAGTGTAGGCCCAGAATTCATACAAATACAACCTTCAGACATTTCTGCTTAGCCCAGGTGGGCTTCTTTGACGGGCTTGCAGTGAGCTCGGGAACACAGACGGGTGGGATGGGAGGGGCCTAAAATGGAGCTCAGAGAGGTAGCTGAACCTATTTCTCTAGTTGTCACTGAGGTGATTCCAACACATGGTGACCCTGCATGCGTCAGAGCTGAGCTGGCCTCCATTGGGTTTTCAATGGCTGATTTCTCAGATGTAGATCACCAGGCCTTTCTTCCCAGGTGCTTCTGTATAGACTCGAACCTCCAACCTTTCAAGTAGCAGGCAAGTGCGTTAACTGTTTGCCCTACTCAGGAACTCCAGTGTGGACCCATGGGGAAGTTCACATATCCACAGGCACTGGGATCAGCTCCTTGTGATTCTGAAATAGGCTCTTCAGTGGTTTCTACATGGCTGCCAGAGGGATCTTTCTGAAATGAAATCTCCCAAAGTTTTCTTGCTTAAAGCTCTGCAATGGCTCCACCAGATTTTCTAAGAAAGAACAACCTTGTGGCACAAAAGTCAGGAAGGCCTTTCTGGGTCACGCTGCCTAATTCTCAGGTCTTTCCTCCACAGCTTCTCCATGGACTCATTAGAAGTATGACAGGTGCATTGGGTGAAAGATTTGCAATTCCAAGAACATTCTACTTCCTCCCATTGACCCGTGGCTTTGCACACAGTCGTCTTCTGTCTGGAACACTCACTCATCTTACTCTTTCAAATCTTGTTTCAGTACTTTCAGTTCGGAATGAAACATTGAGCACAGACATTTGTCCTATATGTGGCTTGCAGCTACACTTTCTCTTTCTTCTGCAGAGTTGATCTTTGGATAATAAACAATTGGATGAAATAAACATATGTGCATAAAGACACAGATATCCTTACTAAGAATAAGCATTCCACCACCACTAACAATTGCCGTAGAGTCCATTCCAACTCATGGTGACTCCATGTGTTTCAGGATAGAACTATGCTCCATGGGGTTTTCAAAAATAGGTTGCTGGGTCTTTCTTCCAAGGCACCGCTGGTGACTCAAACCTCCAATCTTTGGGTTAGCAGCTGAGTGTGTTAACTAGTTGCACCACCAGTGACTCAACGGATAAGCATCAAGTACTGACAAAGAAGAATCAAAATTCATATTTAAGAATAGAAACATTCTCCTAGCTATAATATAATCTCTCCCACTTTCCTGGTTATCAAATACATAGCATTTTCCATTATTGTGTAGAGGTTATCAGTTCCCTCTTTTGCAATGCCATGCTTGCCAATGAAGTCCTGAGGCTTCTCAGTGCTGTTTCCACAGTAGAGCCATCTACCCCTTCATGGCCATACTCTACTTAATATGCACAAAGGATGATGAGAAGCATGGAAATTAATATTGTTACTGCTATCATTTTTTTTGCTGTTTTTTAGTCGGTTCATACGTTTGGGTGGGAGATTCTTCTGTAGCTTCTGCAGACGATAAGAAGTCAGGGGAAGGACTCTCCTGAGCATACACATTTCAACATCCAGGTATTGAACAACCAAATACCAGTCATTGTGTTGTACATGAGGAGCCCTGGTGGGGCAGTGGGAAAGCACTTGTACATGAGGAGCCCTGGTGGGCAGTGAGAAAGCACTTGGTGGCTAACTGAAAGATTGGCAGTTCAAACCCACCAGCCACTCCATGGGAGAAATATGGGGCAGTCTGCTTCCATAAAGATCACAGTCTTGGAAACCCTATGGGGCAGTTCCACTCTAGACTATTAAAAAAAAAAGAAGAAACTTCACTGCCATTAAGTTGACTCCGACTCGTAGCGACCCCTCCTTGGGTTTTTCTATGGAAGTAGATTGCTCAGTCTTTCCAAGGAGTGGCTGGTGGGTTTGAACTCCCAGGCTTCTGGATAGTAATCAAATGCCTTAGGCACTACGCCATCAAGCTCCCTTTAGGATCACTAAAAAAACAAAAAAACAAAACACACTGATATCTAGTAAATTCTAACTCATAGTGACCACCATTGGGTTTCCAAAGCTGTAAATCTTTACAGAAGTAAAATACCTAATACTATTCCCGCAGAGCAGTTGATGGGTTTGAACCATCGACTTTCTGGTTAGCAGCCAAATGCCTTACCCACTATGCCACAGAGTTCTTTTATAGGGTCACTATGAGTCAGAATTGATTCCATGGCAATGGGCTTGGTTTTTGATTTTGTACTGTATATGAACCAGAAAAGTGGGGGGGGGGGAAGTAGAGAAAAAATAATGAATACATGGAATGTGATATGTATATGTGTTCAAATCATATATGTGAGTTGTATCAATATACAAACTGGACAAAAACTGTGTGTGTGTGTATGGGTAGTAGAAATAAATTAGATATGCTATTAAAAATCTTCCACATGAATGAAATATATAGGATCAATATTCATCTTTATATCCGATTTGTCTATCATATAAGACAAGTTAATGTGAAGGAAAGAATAGAAACCTACATTCCCTGGTAATTACTAGGGCAATTCAAACCCACCAGTCACTCTTCAGAAGGAAGACTGGGCAATCTACTTCCATAGAGACACCACCTCTGAAACCCAAGGAGGGGTTGCTATGAGTTGAATGGACTCAACGGCAGTGAGTTTGGTTTTTTTGGAAGGCATTTTGACTGCTAACCAGAAAATTGGCAGTTCAAACCCACCAGCTACTCCTCAGAAGGAAGACCAAGCAGTCTACTTCCGTATAAAGATTTACCTTGTCAGAAACCCGAAGGGGGTCGCTATGAGTCAGAACCTATGGCAGTTGAGTTTAGTTTTTATGGTTTTCATAAACCTGTGGCTAGAGGTGTTTCTCAAAGAAATGAGACTCCGATTACTTCATCTTGTCTTAAAACTTGTGATATCGCTGCATTTTCTTACCATAAAGACATATATCATCATTTGAAAAAATAAAGTACAAATCACCAGTCTTCCTATGATGAGATAAAAAAAAAAATCATTACACATTTGATGCATTTTCACCCAGTGTTTTTCATGCACATGAATATATAGCTTTGTGAACAGCTTTAAAAATAAAGGGAATGATACTGCTTTCTGTCCTGCTTTTCTGTTTTTTGTTTTGTTGTTGTTGTGAATGCTGTCCATCCCCATCTCTCCAGCCAGAGAGACACACCCACCTGAGGTTGCCAAATGCTCGGGCTCAGCCAGCTGCTGCCTCAGCTGAACGAAGGCAAGGACGTCCTCTACCGGGGAGACTCAGAAGAAAAATACAAAGACTGTGCTGCCTGACTCTTTTCATCCATTTTTGTATTCCTTGAGAGCTTCTCACTTAGCTAAAAAAGGAATCGTTTGCAAAGGTGCGAGGAAGCTTACCCTAAAATAGATTGCCTGTATCGTAATTGACCTTTGTGGAAAAGCACACACTTCATAGCAATTCGCCTCAATCAAATTTCCCAGGCAGACACATCCACACAATTTTAACCCAGAATTAAAGTTTCAAAACGTACATTTTAGTAACTCTCCAAAAGCCAAAAATTCAATCTCCCCGTTCAATCTCTCCTGCCATCATTGTTTTTCAATACAATGAGTGTTAATGGTGGACTTTTCTGTCTTTGTAAATCACAAAAGGTATTTGGGGCTGAAGAGAGCAACTCTCAGTCTTTTGTCCTCTTAGGTGTTGCAAGATTATTTTGCAACAAGCAATTACTAAGCAAACTTAAATCAACTGCAAAACTACGTAACACTATCATAGTGACATCTGGGAAAGGCTCAATTAATACTTAAAATTTCCAATTTTTCTTTTCTAATATTTTATTCTTTACCTTAACAGGAAGAAACTATACATAGCTCCCAAATCAAAGAAAACTGAGATAATTATGAACAATTAAGTGAGCTAAGTTCCATTTCTTAAAATACCATAACACACACAAAATTTGTTTATTATGTGAAAAGAATTAATTAACCAGTTCATGAGGCGATGTTGTTAAAGGAAAAATTAATATATCATACACTGATATATTCTGGATTCTTTGAATGCCTTTTAAATTGCCATATAACCAAAATCCAAACTCACTGCTGTCATAGTGACCCCTCCTTGCGTTTCCAAGGCAGTATCACTACAGAACTAGATTGCTCAATCTTCCTTCTGAGGAGTGGCTGGTGGGCTCCCCTATAGTCATTAGGTAATTCTTGACATTAAACTAACTATAGACTATTAGGGAGCTCTGGTAGTGTCGTGCCTAAGGCATTTGACTGCTAACCAGAAGGCTGGTGGTTCAAACCCACCAGCCACTCCTCAGAAGGAAGATGGGGCAATCTACTTCTGTAGTGATGTTGTTGTTGTTGTTATTTGCCATCGAGTCGGCCTGACTCATAGCGACCCCTCCTTGGGTTTCCAAGGCAGTATCACTATGGAAGTAGGAATGCCCAAACTTCCTTCTGAGGAGTGGCTGGTAGAAACCCAAAGAGGGGTCGCTATGAGTGGGATCCGACTCAAGAGGGCAATGGGTTTTTTATAGACTGTTAACCCCTAAATGCATCCAAAAAGTTAACCAATAAAGGTTATTTACAAATGGAAATGAATTAAGTTAACAGGAGTGCCATTTTTATAAACTATAAATTAAGAGAAATGTCATTTCTGATCCTTGAAAGCTGAAAAATAATATTGCAATTGTGTTTAAATGCATTTAAAATCATGTTGTAAATGGCATAGCCCTCGACCTTGGCTCAATGAACCTGGGTTGAAAACCAGGATGAAAACTCCCAATTCAACAGCCAGGAAAGTTACTGATTTCCTTGTTTCTAGAAACCATCTTGCTTCTCTGACTTTCACTGTCATTGGCTCTTTAAAAAATGGTTCACCTACTCAGTGCATGTATTTGCTCTTTAACATGGGATATCCCTACATAAGGTATGGCTTTGATCCATCATCTTTTAAACAATCACCAAAATAAATCAATGCTGCCAAGGATTCGAAATCACTGTCAGTTGTGCTGCGACAAAGTGGTGTCCTCCATTCCCAAAAGTGTATATTTTTTACTACCATTAATTATAATATTGAGCATTTATTGGATACTTATCAAATGTTGGGACTTCTTCAAAGCAGTTTACATGTATGATCTCGTTCTAGTCTCACAAAAACCATACAGGATAATTACTAGTTGTGTGACCCTTTGGGAAAGTTCATTAAAATGAATGAATCTTAGTTTCCTTGTATATAAAATGAGAACTGATTAGTAAGGAAGCTAGATGAGCGGTAGTAACAGAGTCAGGATTCAAATCCAGGTCTCTCCGTAGGTCCTATGCTGAAATCAACCTTACCTTGGTTCTTAGCACTTTCAAATGGTCAACTTTGGGCAAGTATGTCACCTGCCAATTTCCATATCTGTGTAATGGAGAGAGTGTTATTCACTCTACAGGGATTGAGAGGATGGAATGCTATGAATGTTACTCATTCTACAGGGATATTAAATGCGTTTGGATCACAGAACCATTCATCTGGCACATCCTTGGTGCTTCACAAATTTTCACTCACCTACACAAAAGCCTAGGCTATTAGTATCATGACTGTAGTAAGCAAAATAACTGAGACATGTGGCATATCAAGTTTGTGTGCAATATGTAGTAAACCACAACAAAACGTTTGAAACCACCACTACCTTTCCCACACTAGGTCATATGTTCAACACAGCTGCTGGGCAACTCTGAGGGGGACTGAGGGAATGGCAGTTGTATGTCACTGAGCATCGTGGTAATGGTAGAACAACACTAATGAAGGTAGGGTAGGCACTGGGCAGTGGCTCCACAATCTCTCCATATCTTGTTCCTTTACTGTGCTACATGGTATGTGCCGTCCTTTCTACTCATAACAGGGACTTCAACTCAGTGGAGAGAGTTTCTAACTAGAGTCAGTTCAGATGAGGAGAAAATAAACTAATGCCTTAGGTAACCATTTACTTGTTGTTGTTATGTGCCATCGAGTCAGACCCGACTCATAGTGATCCCTCCTTGGGTTTCCAAGGCAGTATCACTAAGGAAGTAGATTGCCCAACCTTTCTTCCGAGGAGTGGCTCGTGGGTTTGAACCGCCAGCCTTCTGGTTAGCAGTCAAAAGCCTTAGGCACTATGCTACCAGAGCTCCCTAACCATTTACTAAGATCCTTAAATCAACCGATTCACACAACAAATTAGTAGCAAAATGGGCCTCAAATTTAGGTCATTCAATAGGCATTTTAGTGTTTGTAAGGAGCCCTGGTGGCACAACGGTCAAAGCATTCAGCTGCTAACCAACAAGTTAGCAGTTTGAACCCACCAGCAGCTCCATGGGAGAAAGATGGGGCAGTCTGCTTCCATAAAGATTTACAGCCTTGGAAACCTATGAGGCAGTTCTACTCTGTCCTATAGGGTCCCTTTGAGTTGGAGTCTACTCTAAAGCAATGGGTTTTTTTTTTGGTTAGTGTTTGTTATACATATCACAGTGATGGCCATAAGGATATTTCAGAGAGACATCAATGAAGTCTAACAAAAGTTAATGGGGTATACATTAAGTAAGCAATGGAAATAGCCAAATATATTTTTTGGTACTGTTGTAAAAAGATTCCTAGGAAATACTTCTCCCATTAGCATATTGATTCATGGCAATATTTAGTTTGGCAGGTAAATGCAATTTCATTATATTTCAGTTAAGGAAGATCTCATTTTCTGAACTGTGTTGACTAGAAGTCTCCTGTGGAGTCAGTCTTGTCAGTTGGTTTATTAGTTAATTAAGTGTCATTTTCTACCTTATATTCTAAATTTCAGGCACCCAAAAGAGCTCACTCTAAGACTCGCCTCTCTATCAGGTATCTGCATAATTAGTCTCATTTTAGAATCCTTATTATTCAATGCACAATAGAACAGAACAATTAATTTGGACCACATGCAATTATGCTGAAAGGTCAGGTGCTACCCATAATAAAACTCTGTTCAAAAGGGTGTTTGGGGAGAGCAGTAATATGGTTATCTAAGAGAGTTTTAGGGGCAAAAAATCTCCAAATGCAAATAAATGAGCTGTAAAGTAATCACTTGCAATTTTTCATTTTTAAAGCAAGAGACTTTCTGAATGTTGCGCAAAATGAATACTTCTAAGACTAATCAAATTTGGGAGTTTTGCATCAAAAGGTGACAAATTCATATCCCAAAGCAGAAAGCACATTATTTGGCCTACAACTTCCTGTGTGAATTTCAAGTTATAAAGAATGTTCATCGGCCAGTTGTTACAAACCCCTCAAATATAGTTAATAATGGAAGTGCTGGTTTTATCTATTTGGGGTAACGTGAACTAGACAGCCATAAAAATTCCAGTTCAAAGTATGAGTATGTGGATTATAAAGTATCCCCAGTACCCAAATGTCCATGAATTTATAATTTTGTATTCTTCAACAATATTATGTTTGCCTGCTAAATGCAAATTTCTGAAGTAGATTTCACTCTGGAGAAGGTTGCAAAGATACCTCTGTCACTATGAAAGGAATATGTAATTTTAATAGTCCTAGGCAGGTTTATAAAATGCTCCGTGTTTCTTTCATTTGGGGAAGTTTTTGCTGATGAAAGAAAAAGTTGTAGATGGATAAAAAGGTATAAAATAGAAGAATTTACAACAAAACACTTCTCTGCACTAGCCAAATATAATATGCATCTAGACACAATATTTTAAGAATAAAATAGGAAAAATATTTACAACATGAGTGATGAAGCTATCTCTGCTTATTTATTACATGGCAACCATGAAAAGACAGTCAATCTAGAATTTTTATAGAATTAGGCTTCACTCAGGAACTACACATCCAGAAGACAAGTGCGTACTATGTGGTATAGAAATAGCTGTGGGAGATAAAAGTACGAATAAGACCCAGTCATTTCCTCAAAGATTGTCTTTAAGAATGGAACATTGAGAGTCCATTTGCTCATAAGACAAAAGGCTTGCACTCTGGAATTAGACAAATCTCAATTTCAATCTTGGTCTACCTTTTACTAGCTGTGTGACCTTGAGTAAGTTCCTTGAGCTCTATATACTTTGCTTTCCACATCTGTAAAATGTGGAATTTAAATAGGAAACCACCAGGTACTCTCAGTTGCTAGTAACGAAATAGTTAGCTCTAACTAGCTTAAACAAAAGAAAATTGTACTTGTTCAAATACCAAATAGCATGAAGGCTAAGGATGGAATTGTCCTTGAGAAGGTCTGGAACCCAGAACTCAAATCTGCCAGTACATTTTTTCTCAAGTGTTTCTCTACTTCTTTGTATTCCTTAACATCACTTTCTCAAACGAGCTTACTCTCTGTGAGGGACACAGTAGTCATCAGCATCTAAGGCACACAACATAACAATGTGGAAAGAGAAGAGAAAGGGGCTTTTTCCTATGAACTTAAATCCAAGCAATCCCAAAGATGAAATCTGATTGGCTCAGCTTGGTTCACGTGGCCATCATAAGCCATTCTTTGTGTCTGATTGGAAGGGTTTCTCTGATTGGCCCAGCCTATAATATATATACGGTAAAATTACAATAATGGCCATTACACTTCTTCATGGAGATGCTGTGGGTATTCTATGAGACAGCACCTGGAAAGCCACAGATACAAGGACTGACAAACAGTAGGTACTCCAAAAAAGCTTCTTGGTGTCATAATTGTTATTGTTGAGATTGATGACATTACTAATATTTTCATAGGACAGGCAGACACGTAGACATCTAGCAACACAGCAGATCCTCATTGAGTTTCTCTTAGGGAACGTAACAGGAACACAGTAGGACAGTTGGGCACTGGGAAGCACATACCTCAGGAAGCTTTCTCTGCCTTCCGGCAGGCTGGACTGGGTAGCTCCTTTGTACTCTATTCTTAGCTCCATCCGAGCCTGTCACATTGGTGTAGAAAAATCTATCCCATTAAACTCAAAGGAAGAAGCATATTTGTTCATCATTTTATCTCAAATACCTGGAATAATATAGGCACTAAATATGCTCATTCAAATAACTTATGAATGAACAGATCAGAGAACACTTCATGGTGGAGACTATATCTGAACGGGGGCCCAAGAGATAGGAAGGCTTCTGAAATGCAGAAATGAGAAAAATCCTATCGAGGAGAAGGAACTACCCAAAATAAGCTTAGTGATGGGAAATGTTCAGCATGTGTGAAAATGTCAGTTAATTAAATGTGGTTGAAGTGAACAGCGAGTGAAGAAGGATGTAGAAATGGGAAGGTAGATTATACTGTAGGGAAGGTCTCAGAAGATCAAGAATACTGTGCTAATTAGAGATATTTGGTAATCTATGATATATAAAGACATTGAGGGATCTTCATCTGAGGATTGATGTGACCAAGATTCTTCATACATACATACATACACACACACACACACACACACTTATAGGACCACTGGTACATGTAATTCAGGACATTTACTTAGCCCCCACTTAGTAAATAAAAAATGAGTTACATATGTCAAAGAAGGAAAGATTCCTGATTTTAAGGAGTTTGTGATCTAGTAAGAGGTGTATTTACCAAGAACCTAATGAAGGGTAACCTTCATATCATCCACATAGAGCTCTTCTAAATAAATATTCACACTGATAGCAATTTTGTGTTTAGACAAGAGGATTCTCTCATGGATTTGGTGGAACGGGAGCTCTGAAATCAGTAGAGCTGAGAAATAGAAAGGGGCAGATTGTGGTGGTAAGAATGGACTCCATATGCCTGGAGTCCCTGGGGGATGCAAACAGTTAGGCCTTCATTTAGTAACCAGAAGACCAGTAGTTCAAACACACCAAGTGGTGCCTTGGAAGAAAGGTCTACTGACATGCTTCCGAAAGATCAGAGCTTTTAAAAAGTTATGGAGCACGGTTCTACTCCGCACACATGAGGTCACCACAAATTGCAATCAACTTGATGGCAACGAGTTTTGGAGTCTTTTTTTTTTTTTTTTGGTAGGAATCAGAGGCCTCTAAGCCCTTGCCTGGGCTGTTAATCTATCTACAAGACCATCTCTGCTTCATCCCCTAGTAAAATTATATTCATTTTTCAAAATATGGTTCAAATTTCTCCTCCTGTGGTTTATTCTCAGACCCTCCCAAGCACTGTTCACCTCTCCCTTTTTGGCAACTGCTGTTTATGAAACTTATCTCCACCATAGAGCTTCACACATGGTGCTATTTCCTCATATAACCCCCTTCCACCCCCCAAAAAAAAACTCACTGCCATTGAGTCGGAATTGACTCATAGTGACCCTATAGGACAGAGCAGAACTGTCCCCCGGAGTTTCCAAGGCTGTAAATCTTTATGGAAGCAGATTGCCTCATCTTTCTCCCACAGAACAGCTGGTGGGTTCAAACCACCAACCTTGTGATTAGCAGCCAAATACCTTAACTACCGTGCCACCAGAGTGTCTTTCACACATATACTGCACACTAAAACAGGAGCTACTTTTTTCTTCCTTCACTTTTTATTATGATTGGAGTGGAAGCTTATGGAGCACATTGGTTTTCCATTAAACAGTTCTTACACGTTTTGATTTGTGACATTGACTGCAATACCTACAATGTAACATAATTCTTCCCACTTCCTATCTTTCCCATTTCCATTTATGTTTCTTTCCTGCCCCTTCCTGCCTTCTAAGCTTTATCCCTGGGCAAACACTGCCCTGTGGATCTCATCTGGTTGATTGGTCTAAGGACTATGTACCTCCCTGGTGTTACTGGTCACCTTATAGGTAAGTTTGGTTCCAGCCTTGAAGGGTATCTAACGGCAATAGTTTCAGTGGGTCAATCCATCTCTATCAGACAAAGAAGCCTGGTCTTTTTTATGATTTTGAGATTTGTTCCACATTTTTCTCCCACTCTCTCCAGGACCTCATATTTGATCTCTTTCACAACAGTCAGCAGGGGTAACAGGACATCATCTAGTTGTTGTGGTTTCAGAGTCACTGGCGCTGAGGTTTGCATGGTCCATAAATCTTTTGGACTAACTGTTTCCATGCATCTTTGATTTTCTTCACTCTTTTTTGATTCTCACAGGGAGAAACCAATAATTGTATCTTAGATGGCCACTTACAAAATTACAAACCCCAGTCACTACTCACCAAAGTCACTGTCTCTGTGGACTAGGTTATGCCAATAGACCTTGGTGTCCCTTGAGATGATAGTCCTAAGCCTTCAGTCTCAGTGACTCATTCTTCCAAGATGTTTATTACTCAGAAGTTTTCAGAATTTTGCCCACTGTACATTCTACTGTATTCACGGATATATATGTAGCACGTATAAATACATAGATAGAAATTTCTTCTGTCAAACCTACCTATATATTTCTGGGTGTGGTAGTTAAGGTTGTGTGCCAGTTTGGCAGAGCTATGGATTTGAGTGGTTTGGCAGCTGGATGTTGTTCCCCACGATGAGATTGGAATCAGCTCCATGATGGATTCTGCTGTGAGTACCTCATCAGTTGAAGGGGAGCTGCCTTTGAGGTATGGCTTGCTTCCAATATATATGGCAAACCTTTGACACATTTGGATCCTGCATTTCGCTAAGTCTTCATCTCTAGTTCGTGGACTTGAACCAGTGGCCTGCCATGTTGCCTGCCGATCTTGTATTGTTCCTGGACTTGAACCAGTGGTCTGTCGTGTTGCCTGCTGATCTTGGGATTACGCCATTTTACCTGCTGACCTTGGGTTTGTCAGCTTCAGCAGCCAATAGCTGCCTCAGTTAGGATATACCTCCAGCTCCAGGGAGCCTGACACAAAAGGCAGAGCTGAAGCCCAAGGTCAAGGGCCTTCACCCAGCCCCTACAGCCAGCACTCTGAATTCAGACTGCTAGCCTCCTAAACTGTAAGAGAATAAATTTCTCTTTGTTAAAGCCACCTATTTGCAGTATTTCTGATACAGCAGCAGTAGAGAAGCAAGACAGTGGGTGCAGACCCCTTCCCACTCCCGTTCAGCTTGTATGTCTATCTATTTACCCACTCGGAGATTATTGTTAGTACTGTTACTGAAGAATCGTATAGGTAATAGTACTTATTTCCGTTGCCTTTAACTTTCATGTTCCTTCCAGTGTATTCCTTTGCCTTGATTATTTTGTGCTGACTTCTCCTTCATTGCCTTTCCCTTCACCCAAGGTAATATGTTTCTACCCTCTAGTTAGTGACTTACCTTCCACTCCCCACCACTGATAACCTTGAAAGAATGCTTCTTTCTCTGTATAAATCTATTCTTAACTTTTTTTATAGTAGTGGTCTCATATTTGCTGTTTTGTGATTAACTAGTTTCACCCACTATCATGTCCTCTAGCTTCATTCATGGTATGAAGTGTCTCACAGATTCATCATTATTCTTTTTTTATTTACTATTCATTATTTATTTATTGTGTACTAGTCAATTGTGTGTATGTACCACAGTTTATTCATTCATTCACCCATTGATGGGCACATAGGTTATTTGTTTTGTTTTGTTTTTAATTTTTTTTGCTATTGTGAATAATGCTGTGATGAACAAAAGTGTGCATATCTATTCCTGTATCTCTTATTTCTCTAGGATATATGCCTAGTAGTGGGATTGGTGAATCATATGGTATTTCTATTTCCAACTTTTTAAGGACATGTCATACCATTTTCCACAGTAGTGCACCATTTTACAGTCCCACCAGTGGTGTATGAGGGTTCTAGTCTTGCCATATCCTCACCAGCATCTATTGGTTTCTGTGTTTGTTGAACTATGCCATTAATGCTGGGGTGAAATGACACCTCATTATTGTTTTGATGTGCATCTCTCTAAAGGTTAGAGATCTTCATGTATGGGATAGCTGCCTCAATGTCTTCTATGGTGAAGAATCTGTTCATGTCCTCTGACCATTTTTTAATTGGATTGGTTGTCTTTTGTCATTGAGGTATCGAAGTTTTCTATAAATTTTAGAGATTGGCCCCTTGTCTAGTATGTTTTTGCCAAAAAAAATTTCCCAATCTATTTGTTCTCTTTTTATGCTTTTGATGAAGTCTTTCAATGTACATTAATCTTTAATTTTTAGGAGCTCCCCGATATCTAATTTGTCTTCTACTGTCCATGTATTTTTAGATGATTGATTGTGTATTTATGCTATATATTAGGGCCCTTCAGTTTGCCCCTACTTTTTCTTTGATGATCTTTATAGTTTTAGGTTTTACATTTAGGTTGCTGACTCTTCTTGAGTTAGTTTTTATATGGATCCAGTCTCATTTCTCTGTAAATGAATAGCCAGTTTTGCTAGCACCATTTGTTAAAGAGACAATCTCTTCCCCATTTAACGGGTTTTGGCCCATTGTCAAAGATCAGCTGTCCATAGGTGAATGGATTTATTTCTGGGATCTCAATTCTGCTCCACTGGTCTATGTGTCTGTTACTGTACCAATACCAGCCTATTTTGACTACCATGGCTGTACAGTAGATTTGAGATCAGGTAGTGTGAGGCCTCCCACTTTGTTTTTCTTTAGTAGTGCTTTGCTTATCTGCACTGTCCATATAAAGTTGGTGATTGGTTTTTCCATCTCTTTAAAAAATATTAATGACAGTATCTGGATCAGGATTGCATTATATCTGTAGATTACTTTGGGTGGTATTGACATTTTCACAATGTTAAGTCTTCCTATTCCTGAACATCTATTTATGTAGGTCTCTTTTGGTTTCTTGTAGTAGTGTTTTGCAGTTTTCTTTCTGTAGGTCTTTTGTACCTCTGGTTATGCTTATTCCTAAGTACTTCATCTTTTGGGTGGCTAACATAAACAGTATTATTTTTCTGATTTCCTTTTCAAAGTTCTCTTTGTTAGTGCAGAGGAATCTGACTAATTTTGTATTTTGATCTTGTACCATACTAATTTGCTGAATCCTCCCAGTAGTTCCAATAGTTTTCTTGTTGAATCTCTGGGATTTTCTATGTATAGGATCATATCATCTGCAAATAGAGATAGTTTCACTTCTTCTTTGCTAATATGGATTCTTTTTATTTCTCTTTTTCACCTTATTACTCTGGCTAAGACTTCCAACATAATATTAAATAGCACTGGTGGAATAAAGGGTCTCCTTATCTGTCCCTATCTGCAAGGGTAATGTTTTCAATCTCTCTCAATTGAGAATGTTGGCCATTGGTTCTGTGTATATGCCCTTAAGTATGTTGAGAAATTTCCTTTCTATTTCTATTTTACTGAGCTGTGATAGTTAGAGCTGTGTGTCAACTTGGCTAGACCACAATTCTGTGTGGTTTAAGCAATTATGGTGTGTGCTGTTCCCATGATGGGATCAGATGTATATGTTTTGAGCAGCCAATCCACTGAAAGAGAGTTTCCCTAGGGGTGTAGCCTGCTTCCAATATATTTATGGACATCCTGGGAAAAGAGACACTCTTCTGTGGATCGGAATTCTCTTGTGCTGCCTACAACTGTTCATGAGTGAACAATCCACCATTTGGCCTGGAGATCTTGGATTCGTCATTTGTTGGAGTCAACAGCCAGTATACTGCCTGCCAACCTTGAGCTCCTTGGCCTCTGCAGCTGCGTGAGTCGGGAAAAGCCTCCAGCTTGATGTTTGATCCAAGAACTTTGGACTTGCCAGCTTCTATAAGTGTGTGAGCCATTTTCCTAAAATAAATTTCTCTTTCTCTCTCTGTATAAGCTTTACTGGCTTTGTTTCTCTAGGGAACCCAGTCTAACACATTTGGTACCAGGAGTGGGGTGTTGCTCTGACAGATACCTAAAATGTGGAAACAGGAGTGGAGTGCATCCTTGAACCAAGACCCTGGCAGAGAGCCCCTGGCATATGGCATGAGAGACAGCAGGAGCAGAGCCAAGAGACCAGCATGACAGATGGCAGGAGTAGAGCCCAGATACCAGCATTAAACAGCAACAGGCTTACAGCCCATGGAGGAGAAAGCCAGGTACCATTGGGTAGGCAGCTTCCTGGAGAAGTGGTTTGCTTTCAGGCGTTAATTGATAGAAGAGACCAGCATGAAATGGAGTAGCAGGTTGGCTGGCCCAAGGAGCAAGAAAGCCAAGTGCTTTTTGGGCAGGAAGTTTTCCAGCAGAGTGGGTTGCCTTCAGCATTAATGGGCAGAACCAGATAGACCAAGGAAATGGAAGCAGAGCTGCCTCAGCCTGAAAGGGTAGGACCATGGGCTTTGGGGATGAAACCACCACAGGCCCCTAGGTTTTCTTCCCAAGTTTAGAACAGTCCATTCTATCTTGTAGTTGTCTTGACTTCCCTACCATCTACAAGTTCTGTAATGACAGTTTTTTTCCTCTTTTTGGTTTGTAGTTGTCCTCATTTGTCAATTGATGTCTCTGGTTCCCTGTTTACAATCTTGTAGGCTTATTTACTTTGGATACTTACATAGCTGGGTTATATAATCTTTTATGTTAATGGTCAGTTGTTGTTGGCTGTTGTTGCTTCTCTGTCCAAAGGACTCCCTTTAGCATCTCTTATAAGGTTGGTCTGGTTTTAATAAATTCCATTAATTTCTGCTTATCTGGAAATGTCCTAATTTCACTATCATATTTGAGGGACAATTTTGCTGGGTATATAATTCTTGGTTGGAAATTTTTCTCTTTCGGGGTTTAATATATACCATCCCATTGTCTTCTCACCTGCATGGTTTCTGCTGAGAAATCCGAGCTTAGTCTTATTGGTTGCCCCTTGTAAGTAACTTCTTGTTTCTCCTGTGCTGCTCTTAGGATTCTTTCTTTGTCTTTGTTTTGGTGAGTTTGATGATGATATGTCTTGGTGATTTTCTTTTGGGATCTATCCTGTTTGGGGTTTGTTGGACTTCCTAAATGGATATATTCTCATCTTTCTTCATTATCAGGGAAGTTCTCTTCCAATAAGTCTTGGACAATTTTCTCAGTGGTTTTATTTGTCTCTTCCTGTTCTGGAATTCCAATGACACATAGGTTATTCCTTTTGATGGTTTCTCACATGAACCTTTTGGGCAATCCTACTTCGTAGTGATACTGCCTCGGAAACCCAAGGAGGGGTCGCTATGAGTTGGGGCCGACTCGACGGCAAACAACAACAACACATGAACCTTAGCCTTTCTTCATTTTGTTTTGATCTTTTTCTGATTTATCCCTTTCCAAAGAAGTGTTCAGATATTTGCCTTCAATCTCCCTAATCCTGTCTTCCATTGATTCAATTCTGCTCCTTTGCCCATTCAATGTCTTATCTATTTCTGAAAATTCAGTATTAATCTTCTGGATTTCTCTGTGTAATTTTGTATCATTTCTAATTTTTCATTTATTTTGTCATTTTGTTCTTGTATTGTCTTTTGAAATTATTCTAGGGTTTTCTCTGTGTTTTCCTTG
>NW_006921596.1:20785919-20799843 GCF_000298275.1 Orycteropus afer afer | reverse complement strand
CATTCAGGTTTTTCCACTAGTTGGTGCCTAATCCACTTCTGTATAGTTCCTTTCAAAGCTCAGGGCTCCAGGATTATCTTCTGTATCTCTGTCAATTGGTTTTTCTTTTCTTTGTTGAAGAGGGTCTGTGTCATTTGTCTGCCTATTCCTCTGTCTTACTGGAAGTCTATCTGTCACTAATTCTTGTCTTATACTCAACTTGGGAATAACTACTTTGAGAACAGAGTTCTCATCCCATGTCCCTCTACTACCTTCCTCAGAGAGATATTAGAGTCTCTTGGTGCCAGCCATCTCATTTAACAACAAACTTAGGGGATAAGATGTCAGACTCATGGGCTTTGATATTTGTCTCACTGTTAGTCTTGCTGAGTATGGAAGAGAATATTTGGATTATTCTGAATGAAAGACAGTGAAGTGCATGTCTCTGAAACATGAATCCACCACTTCGGAGTTTCTTAGCAATGATAATCCTGTCACAGCTGTTAGAATTTATTCCTTTATCCATGTGACATTTTAGCAGGAGACAAATCCAGGTTATTATGAACAGATATAAACCATTCAGTCCAAAATGGCTCAGATTAGCAACTTCATTCAGCTGACAAGCCTTGTTTTCAAAATTTGTAAACATCATTCTTGGGCATTGGATTGTTTTCCCTTCTACAAATCTGAAGCTGCTTTTATCCTATAAAACTGAAAACTGCCAGTTTAAAACTTTTATTTAATTATATCCTAGAATGTGAGAGGTGGAAATAAATAGTCATTTAACTGGCTGAGTAATGTAGAAAAAGACGGGTTGCTGTTATTTGTTTGATTTTAGTGTTCTCTCAGTAGCAGTGGCCTGAGTATCAGATGGGAGAAGGAGCTGTGGAAATTGAAGAATAAATTGAATGGATATTTGGGAAAGTCATTTTAGTGGGAGGAGAGTAAGAGCTTTGAAGTGAATTACTCGCGTATATATATTTCCCAGATGACTCTGAATTCTTTATTTGAACTGACATGTGCTGGATAAATATATTAGTAGCCTCCTTGCCTGTTTCAAACAAGAATGAGACAGACAAAGTTGTAAAATTTAAACAGTATATGAGGAATAAACACATGTTAAAGGACAGCCTGCAGTTTCTAGACATAATGCCGAAGCATCTATGGATACAGATCCCCAGACCTACATAACAATTCCAATGTATTCTCATTTCTCTTCCCCTGGTGGGTAAGTGTTCAGCTAGTGGAGCTGATACTTGCTGAGCGAATTACAAAGAAGGATGGCTATTTATTTCCTTGGATAGGCAGAACTGTTTTCAAACCGAAGACAGAGCAATAAAGGCTACTGTAAAGATACAGTGAAATGAAGTATGCCAGACAGCATTAAAAGGTATAAATGCCCAATACTGTGGAGAGTTACTATGGAAGGTGTTTGTATCTGGGTACCATTTAGGCTTCCAAGGCAAGAACTGCTTACACAGAAATACAGTCACTTCTGTCTCTCAGGATTTTCTAACTATGTTGAACAGATGGATGAGTTGACATTAAGGCCAACGAGGAAGGTGGCAACAGGCCAGTCAATCAGCAATCTGCTTGTTTCCACATTGTCCCTGGTGACTATGGTGCCCAATGTCCCCTTGCTTAGAACTTTAATCATATCATGTTTTATGCCCAGTCATGGCCTGAAAGCAGCTGACCCCCAGTCTCTGCAAGATACCCCCTACCTTTCAGTGTCCTGTGCTTTCAGAGACCCTGAGAAGCCAGCTGGGAACTGAGACTGTTGTGTTTAAACTTTGTTAGTTGTGCCACCGTTTGATTAAATACCCTTTTAAAGTTAAGTTAAATGCATAAAACTTATAAAGTGGAGACACTGATCTAGTTGGTGCTGTGGTGAAAGGACAAACGACCCATTCCTCCACCCTTCTTTCTCCCTGAGGGAATCCATGAAACCATATCTAAAATATCTAAATAATTAAAATAGCTAAACTATCTAAACTATATGAGGCATGAAAAAAAATATATTGTGCAAAGGGCTACATTTATATTGAAGGCTAATATAATCACATAATAGTGAACAATGGACTCAAACATACCAATGATCATGAAAACAGCACAGGATGATTTGAAGACATTAGAGTCATGTGCCATCAAGTCGCCATGAGGCGGAGATGACTCAGTGGTACCTAACAACAACACTATATGTCAATTGTTACTTTATCATGTACAACAACAAATGGCAGAAAAGAAAGAAAAGTATCAAATCCATTAAGAAACTAGAAAAACAAAAGCAACTGAACCCAAAGCAAGCAAGCAGAAACAAGGAAATAATAAATTCCAGAATGGAGATCAAGGAAATAAAATCCAGAAAAACAACAGAAGAAATCAATGAAACCAAAAGTTGACTCTTTGAAAGTATCAGTTGATATAAACCCACTGCCATTGAATCAATTCCAACTCATAGTGACCCTATAGGACAGAGCAAAATTGCCCTATAGGGTTTCCAAGGCTATAAATCTTTATGGAAGCAGACTGCTCCATCTTTCTCCCATGGAGCAACTGGTAGGTTTGAACTTTTTTGTTAGCACTGACATTTTTGTTAGTAGCCAAATGCCTCAATCACTACACCAACAGATCTCCTTACTCAATGGATAGACTCTTACTTAAACAGACCAAGAAAATGAGAGGGAAGGTACAAAAAACAAAATTAGGAATGAAAGAGGGTCATTATTGACTGTACAGGAGATAAAAGATTATAAGGAAATATTAGAAAAAATTTATGCCAAAATGGTAGAAAATTTAGATGAAATTGATAAATTCCTAAAAAAATATTCAAATTACCAAAACTAAGAAGAAATTAGGAGCTCTGGTAGCATAAGGCCTAAGGCACTTGACTGCTAACCAGAAGGCTGGCGATTCAAACCCACCAGCCACTCCTTGGAAGGAAGGTTAGGCAATCTACTTCTGTAGTGATACTGCCTCGGAAACACAAGGAGGGGTCGCTATGAGTCGGGTCCGACCCGTCGGCACATAACAACAACAACAAATTGACAATTAGAATAGACTTTATTGTGTAAGTAAGTTGAATTAGTACTTTAAAATCTTCCTACACTGAAAAGCCCAGATGACTTCACTGGTGGAGTTCTACCAAATATTTAAAGAAGAAATAAATAAGTCCTTCACAAACTCTTCCAAAAAAAAAAAAAATAATAATAAAACAGAGAGGCAGGAAATACCTCCAAACTCATTCTATAAAGCCAATATCAGCTTTCACTAAATTCACACAAAGACATAACAAGGAAAGCAACACTTTTTATAAATATAAACACAAAAATCCTTAACAAATATTAACAAACTGAATTCAGTGTTAGATAAAAATGATTATACGTCATGACTAAGTAGGAATACAGGATTCCAGGAATACAAGGTTGATTTAACATCTAAGTAACACACCATATTAATAGAAAAACAGATTTTAAAAACCATAGGATCATTTCAAAAGACTCTTAAAAAAAAGCATTTGGCAAGTCTTCTGAGGAATGTTATCTCCAAGTTTCTGAGATAACACTGGGGGTGGGAAGTATCATGGTGCCTGACAGATTGATAAATTAGGTCTGAAAAGAACAGTAGTGGCAATTGTCCTGTGGTGACAGTGGGGACTATGGAAAGGCAAAGAAGTGAGACCCTCTCTCACTTTACATCCAAATGGGAAACATTCTGACTGGGCTGCTCCCATTTCTGGATGACATAGTGATGGGAGGGGTCATGTAAGACTGGTCATGGCCGTCCTTTCTTCTCTCACCTGTCTTCCACACTCCCTCACAGAGATGCATCTAAGGTGTGGCAGGTATGGCACGTGCCCTGAGTGCTACTTGAAGGGGGTGCCACTGAGCAGTTTCCTACGACCATCGCAGTTTCCATCAGCAGCTGTGAGAGAGCATTCACCACATTAAAACTAATACTTTCATATTTGAGAGCCCCATGGGCCAAGGCAGACTGTGCAATCTTGCTCTGCTGAGTGTAGAAAGAGAAGAAACTGAGGGGGATGGGAATGGCTTTGAGCATATCACAGACCAATCTTCCTCAGTGAAGGCAAGGAAGGTGCAGTTGTATTTTTCATGTCATACCATCATGTGTTAAGTAAAAGACTAACAAGCTTGGCTTGTATTTTTGAGCTGATTTTATGGTAAAGTGATGGAAAAGATGGGTGTCAGATGTTTGGACAGATGCCCAATTGCAGTACTTACTTGCCTTAGGTGCTAATTTCCATGGATATACCTCTGCTCCCTGGTCACAAATCCATCCCAGAACTGGTCTGGTAAGGTTCAGCCACCTAGTTAGTCCTTTAAACTCAAGTAATTATCCTTTCTTCCTCAAATACACACCTGTGATATGACCTGCAAACAAACTCTTGCAGCTTCCTTCCTCCAGTAAGCATAGATTATGGAATGCCTTAGTATAAATGGAAGGTTTATCATTTACCAAGTATTTAAAGTCTTTAAAAGACTGATGTCTGACTATGAATTTTACTTATTATTTGCTGTGTGACCTTAAACTCTCTAAGCCTCAGTATCCATATCTATAAAACGGGGATTATAACAGTGTTGTTAGGTGCTGTCAAGTCTGCAATCATAGCAGCTCCATATGACAAGAGAAGAACTGCCCCAGGCTGTCATCTTTACAGGCGCAGATCTCTAGGTCTTTTTTCTGCAAAGGGACTGGGTGGGTTGAATCACCAACCTTTTGGTTAGTAGCTGAATGATTAAGTGTATATAAAGTACACAACGTATCTGGCACTAAAAAAAAAAAAAAACTCACTGCTGTTGAGTTGATTTCGACTCATTGAGACCCCTCCTAGTTCACTTGATTTTAGTCATTCAGTTACTAGGTACTGTATTAGTTCATTAATGTTAAAACTTTGTACATGACCTTCAAGGATCTTTATACGCTTGCTGGAACTTTTTTTTTTCCTAATCCATCTCTTATTATATACTATATCTCTATTCACCCTGAATCCCAGCCTAATCAAACTACTTAATCTTACTTGAATAGTATATAACTTGATTGTATGGAAAATATTACGGCATCAATAAACTTAAACAGTATTTTACTATTATTTTGCATTAAGCAAAATGTAAAGTGATTTAAAGATACTATGGATTTTGGGCAGCTGTCTCCCCAGGGGGCTTGATTCAATATTAAAATATGTTTCATTCTATCAACTGGAAATTCATGAGTAATGTTCTTTGCAATTCAAAAGGGAAAAAATTTCAGGATGAAAAATTCATTTTCAATTCCCTCAGAGTTCATTATGAACAACAGAGGGCTAGAAATTAAGCCACTTGAATGTATTTAATAAGGTTCTATAATGGAATGACATTTGTGCATGTAGTCTCTCTCTTCCCCTTATAAACTCTACATATAGAAAAAAAAAAAATGAACTGCTAGTGTGGTTTAATTGGTTAATTATGACTAGATTCACCAGCAAAGTAGAGAGTTGAGTCAATTATCTAGATTATTAAAGTTTAGAAACCTTTCCTCCCTGATATCTTGCTATTCCAGTCAAAATGGGTGTGTGATTGCTCCATTAATTGAGACCAAACTCCTTGTGGTTGTGAGAATGGGCATGCTTATGGACTAAATTTGGAGTATTTGGGCCAGAATTAATTAAACCATAAGAGGAAATTAAAGTAACTTAATTAGAAAGTACTTAAATTTTTAACATTCTCATCCCTCCTCATAGACTATACTTCAACTGAATTATTTGTATATTACTGAAAGAAAAATCCTTTTGCCCAATCATCCATAGAATTAGCCTAAGAACATTTATCAACAGAATGTATAGTACTTGTTTTGAAATGATTTCTTTAAAAAAAAATTATTTGTTTTGAAATGTTTTCTTTAAAAATAAAAAGTATTTTGAAATGTTTTCAAGAGCTTACTATATTAAACATAGTTTAGGGTCAAATATATATTAGTTTTAAAAAATCCTCAGTATTGATCATATACATTCCCAGAGTCCTGGTATAAATATGGACTGATACTATTGGTCATCTTCGCACAAAAATGCTTCTATGCCATATTCTGTCTCTAAATTATTTCCTACCATGCAGCTGGAGAAGCTTAAACATAAGTCTAATTCAATTAATAAAATATGTATATATTTTATTTTTCTTGTTGAAAGATGAATTTTAATAATTAGACTGATCATGATCATCAGAATTTGCTATTATCAATACACACTCTTTCCTATTTAGTTTCTTTTACAATTCCCAAAATTATGAATTATGGTTTAATTAAAACTGAACTTAGTTTAGGAGAAAAAAAAGAAAGGTGTCTTATTCACACACCTGGTAGTTATGGTTTTCCAAATTGCACTTCATATAACCAAATTTTATTACAACACATACACACACACACACACATACACACAAGGGAAAGACCCAACGCAGAGAATTAGACAGCAAAACTTTAAAGATTAGCCTGAGACAAGGCAGAGAGGTAGACCTGCACAGCTTGATTCAGTAGTCAAGGAAGAGTAAGTTCAAAACCAAGGTGAAAATAAATAAAATAAATATACTGAACTCCAACATACTGAGTTTTAAAGGATCTTGGTCCACTTAATACTTCTTCTTTAAGGTAAACCAATTATTCTTAAAAACTCTTTCTAAATTCCCTACGCTTGTCTCTTAGATCCAGGAACTACTATCCTTCTCATTGCATGTGTTTAACCTCTGTCCAAATGCTCTGATGGGTAGCTGATAGATCTGATTAGTCTAATAGATCTAGATAGTTAACTGATTCAGCACCATTTACTGCAGTTGGTACTGTTGTGTAAATCAGTGGACCATATCTAAATGAATCTGTTGCTGGACTAATTTTTTCTGTTTTTTAATCCATGCACAATACCACACTTTCTTGATTACTACAGCTAGGAAATGTCAACCACATATGGCACCTTCAGATGAATTTAAGTGTTGTCCAATTAGTTACTGCACAATGGGAAACAGTGCAGAATTAGAGAACGAAACAGCGGCAGGCACACCATTCATGTCTTGCCAAACAAGACACTTATGTCTAACAGTAGAGCTTTTAGGAGGGCAGAAATTTGCTGTGAGTGACAACGCTCCATTTAGAAGTCACAACATGTGACTGCTGGGCTCCAGGGTCACCATGCTAATTTGGCTCTTGAGAAAGCATGGTGATAAATAGAATCTCTTTTAAGGAGAAAAATAATCTTTCTGTTCTTACAATTGATTGCTGATGGTTTGTACATCAGAAAATAAAGAAAGCTGGCCAACTTGAAAAGGGAAATTAAACATAAACAAATGAATAGCTGCTCTTTTCTCCATGGGACTGATAATTACAGAGGTATGCCGTTTGCTCTGCTATTGCATTATCCATGTTTCGTAGTCAACATTTTAGCACTTTTAACTGTTTTGCAATTGATCTGATTCTTCTAAGGAGTTATGTTTTTTTTTCTGAGATGAGTTTTTTATTTGTTTTTGATTGCCAACAAGCTGCAAACAATAATACTTTGAAACACCTGAGGTAATTGGAGTAGTTTATTCAGTGCGCCTGAAATTTTAATGTACCTGTGACTCACAGAAGTCTATCTACAGAAAATGGCGCCTGTGGCAAGCACTGAAATTATGGCCCTGTCCAAACTTGTGACACATATCTTTTAGATCACTTTACCATAATATCAGCTCAAAAATATAAGTCAAGCTCATTAATCTTTTGCTTAACACATCATAGCATAACATGAATATTGTAAATGCACCTTCCTTGCTTTCATGGAGGAAAATTGGTCTATGATGTGCTCAAGGTCATTTTTTTCTGTTTGTTCTCTTTTTACATTAAGCAGAGCAAGATCACACAGTCTGCCGTGACCCATGGAGGCTCTCAAACATGAACGCCTTAGTTTTAACTTGCTAAATGATCTCTCACATGTGGCAAAGGAAACTGTGATGGTTCATAGAGACTACTCAGTGGTGCCCCTTCAAGTGGTGCCCAGGGACATGTCCTACCTGCCATACCTCTGACGGCTCACCTGAGAACCATGTCAAAATTCGGATTCGGATTCAGCATGTCTGGCATGGGACCTAAAATTCTGCCTTACTAACGAGCTGATCTAATGTTGATGTTAGCTCATTAGAGACACATAACTGTTGGCCTCCTTACCTTAGCCTCTGTGCTACTTGGAGTCCTAATCACCTCTCACCCAAATCAATAGAGCAGTCAACTAACCTATTAGTCTGGTTAACTCCCACTAACTCTTTAGTCTCCCACTTTCTCTCATGTCTTTTTAAAGTGCCTTCTTTATCTTGGGACACTAGAACAATCATTCAAAAACAAAATGGAAACATGACACTCATTTTTAAAAGGCAAACAGTTCGGCATTATAATGGTCCACTATGTCTCTCAGTCTCTGGTTGCTGCTTGCATCTTTTCAGCTTTATCTCCCACCCCATCCTGGTTTGCAAGTTACCTTCAGTGCCTAAATATGAAACAAAACTCTGCTACTCTCACTTTGGTTTGAAAAATGACTTTGCCAAAATGCCTTCTTTATCTGGATAATTCATCTTCATCTGTGATGAACTGAAATGTGTCCTCTCAAAATCATGTATTGAAGGCCTAACCCCTGTGCCTATGAATGTGATACTGTTTGGAAAGAGAGATTTTCCTTTGTTATGATAATGAGGTCATGCAGGAGTCAGATGGGTCCTAAACCTAATCCTTTCTGAGTGGTGCCTTATAAAAGGGAACACAGACATGCTAAAGCAGTGGTGGTTCAGTGGGAGAATTCCCACCTTCCATGCAGGAGGCCTGGCTTTGATTCCTGGTCAGCGCAGCTCAGGTACAGCTACTGCCCACCTGTCAGTTGTGGTTTATGTGTTGCTATGATGCTGAACAGGAGCTCTGGTGGCGTGGTGGTTACGGCATTTGACTGCTAACCAGAAGGCTGACAGTTCAAACCCACTCCTCGGAAGGAAGACTGGGCAATCTACTTCCGTAGTGATATCACCTCGGAAACCCAAGGAAGGGTCACTATGAGGCACATTCAACTCGACAGCAGTGAGTTTGCTTTGGTTTTGGTTTATGATGCTGAACACATTTCAGTGCAGCTTCCAGACTAGGATAACTAGGAAGAAAAGCCTGGCAAATCTACTTCCAGAAATCAGCCAGTGTAGATCCCACACATTAGAATTGTCTAATCCATGACTGATCATGGGGCAGCACAGGCCAGGAAGTGTTCTGTTCTGTAGGGCATAGTGTCACCAAGAGTTGGAGGCTGACTCAACAGTGGCTAACATGAGCAACGACACAGACACAGAGAGATACACAAACACAGGAGGAAGACAGATATCATGTGAAGGTACATCTACAAGCAGCCAGCAAACTCCAAGAAATGCCTGGGCTACAGAGGCTGAAGAGACAAAGATTTTCCACTAGAGATGACAGAAAGAATGACGGCCTAGTCCTGCTGACACCCTGAATTAGGACGTCCACCCTCCTGAACTGTGAGAAAATAAACTTGGGTTCTTTAAAGTCACGTACGTTGTGGTATTTTTGTTACAATAGCACTAGGTAACTAAGACATCCTCTTTGACTTCCCACCTCAGGAGAAGTCTCAGATAGGAAGCCTTCCCTGTCCTTCCTCAGGACACCAACCCCCCAGGATGAAGTAAATCACCTTTCTTTGTGCCACCATCACACACATGCACCTCTCTATCACTACACATAATGCATCTCATTGTCCTTTCTGCTCATAAGTGTCTTCATAATAGATGTCACCAATAGGTGAAGCTCCTTGAAGGAAGGTGCCATGTTCTAACCCTCTTTCTATAACTTTTGTCTCTAACTCAAAGATTCTATAGATGTTTTGTTTTGCTTTTAAACTGAGTCATGAACTAAAAATTAAATCCATGTAGGCTCTCTATTTTCACAAAAAAGATGAAACATGTGGATAATTCAAACTTTTACCTTCTCCACAAACTATTATTTAGAAGAAACTGAGAAGAGTGTTTTATTTAGACAGAGTTTAAAAAAAAAAGGAAATAGAAATAAAATAGTTATAGAATAAGATGAAACAGCAAAGTTCTGAGCACATAGTAATTACTCATTGTGCCATACTTAGTTTTCTTTCTTTCATTTAGTCAACAGACAAAAGCCACCTATATTGTCTATATCTCCAAACCATCCTAAGCCTTACTGCTTTTACTACATTTTTATTTCTTTTGGATCCTACTCTTCTTTTAATCTTTGTGTGACCACTTCTTCCACTGTTCAGCAGGTGACACTTGTCTTTGAGCAGATGCTTCAAAGGATGGCTTCCTAGTTCAGTTTAGAAAGACATACTAAAACTTTGATAAAGCCTTGAAAATGGACAGAATCTTTTAATGTCTGATCAGACTTTAGTAGTTGACCTATTTAATTAGGTGACCAAAGGGAATTGGGGGCATGTCAAA
This sequence comes from Orycteropus afer afer, assembly GCF_000298275.1. NCBI lineage: Eukaryota > Metazoa > Chordata > Mammalia > Tubulidentata > Orycteropodidae > Orycteropus > Orycteropus afer. Next base: position 20,789,395 of record NW_006921596.1, on the reverse strand, counting down.
GCCATAGGCTTGGATGTACCATGGTGAGGTCTGGATTATAGGATCCTTGTGTCTTAAGCCTCCTAACTCTATGGAAAGAGTACAATGCAAATAGTACATGTTCACTAAATGCTTGCAAAATAAGTTAAATGCATTATTGGCTTTTAGTGAAAGAAGACAAGAATCTTGTTGCCAAAGTCCACTCAAATTGAGGGTCATAAAGAATGTAGGTTAAAGGTTAAAAGGGTTAAAAATAAAATAAAATTTTCAAATTTAACACTTTTGTGTCCCAATTGGCCCCTGTCACTCGCATACATCTGGGGACTTCAATGGAAAGCAGCGGTCACATTTGTATTTCCAGTGTAGTGCAGTTGAAGTAAAGTAAACTGCAGACATCCTGGGTGGTTTTGCTTTATTATCTTATCAATCTCCTTCTTCTGTAAGTACCCAGTTATACCCTTGTCCTGGCCAGCCATGACAGAGAAAAGAGAGAGGGACCACTTTAACAAGCAAGGGAAGGATCAAAAGGGAACCTCCTCTGAAATTACTCTAAAATTTAAAAAAAAAAAAGTAAAACAAATAGCACAGATGAAGTTCCTCGTTGGAGGTGGGGAACATCACCAATGTCCACAGTGAAGCTATCAACATTCAGGGGTCTTTAACAGATTGTCTCTACATTTAAGTAATAAAATCAGTAAATGAGTGATAGATGGCTCTGTTGGGTCCTGTTATCCTCTTTTCTCCATAAATACCTACTTTGTTTTTCATTTCATCTGTCAGTACTGTGTGCTTCCCTATATAGCAGTCCATTAAAAAAACAAAAACAAAAACAGAAACTCCTCATAAGTAATACATTTACTTAAAAATTTACTTCTCTTTTCACCTTGATTCTCATTTTGGTTTCATTCAAGCTCTTTGTGTTGTTGTTAATTGCCATCAACATGGCTCCAACTCATAGGACAGTATACAAGGGAATGAAGCACTGACCGGTTCTGTGCCATCCTGACAAGCATTGCCATCCTTGAGCTCATTGTTACAGCCACTACGTCACTGCACCTTGTGAAGGTCTGCCTCTTTTTCACTGACCCTATACTTTGCCAGGGAGCTCTGGTAGCATAGTGGCTAAGGCACTTGACTGCTCACCAGAAGGCTGGTGGTTCAAACCCACCAGCCACTCCTCGGAAGGAAGATGGGGCAATCTACTTCCGTAGTGATACTGCCTCAGAAACCCAAGGAGGGGTCGCTATGAGTCAGGTCTGACTCGACGGCACATAACAACAACAACAACATACTTTGCCAAGCATGATGTCCTTTTCCAAGGACTGGGCCCTCCTAATAACATGTCCAATATATGTGAGGGAAATTCTCACCATGCCCACATCTAAAGAGCATCCTGGCTGTACTTGTTACATCACGTATTTATTTGTTCATTCTGCTGGCAGTCTCCAGTATATTCTATATTCTTCCCCAACATTTTAATTTAGATGCATCAATTCTTCTTTGATCTTCTTTTTTTCATTATCCAGTCTTCACATGCATATATGGTGATTGAAAATACCATGGTTTGGGTCAAGCACACCTTAGTTCTCAAGGTGGCATCTTTGCTTTTTAACACATTAATGAGGTTTTTTGCAGCAGATTTGCCCAATGCAGTATGTCATTTGATTTCTTGACTGCTGCTTCCATGGGTGTTGATTGTGGAACAAAGTAATATGAAATCTTTAACTTCAATCTTTTCTCCATTTATGGTGATGCTGCTTTATGGTCCAGTTGCAGGGTTTTTATTTTCTTTATGTTGAGATGTAATCCATACTGCAGACTGCAGTCTTTAATCTTTATCAGTAAGTGCTTCAAGTCATCTTCACTTTCAACAAGCAAAGTTGTGTCATCTGCGTATCGCAGGTTGTTAATGAGTCTTCCTCCAATCCTGATGCCACAGTCTTCTTCATATAGTCCAGCTTCTCAGATTATTTGTTCAGCATTCAGATCAAATGAGTATGGGGAAAGGATACAACCCTATTGCATTCCCTTTCTGATTTTAAACCATGTAGTTTTCCCTTGTTCTGGTCGAACAACAGCCTCCTGGTCCATGTACAGGTTCCTCACAAGTACAATTAAGGGTCCTGGAATTCCCATTCTTCACAATGTTATACATAATTTTTTATGATCCATGCAATCAAATGCCTTTGTGTAGTCAATAAAACACAAGTCAACATCTTTCTGGTATTCTTTGTTTCCACCCAAGATCAGCAATGATATCCCTCATTTCATGTTCTCTTCTGAATCCAGCTTGCATTTCTGGAAGTTTCCTGTCCATATACTAGCCTCCTAAACCATGAGATAATATATTTCTGTTTGTTAAAGCCATTCACTTGTGGTATTTCTGTTAGAGCAGCACTAGAGAACTAAGACAATCCCTTTCTTTCTTTCCTGTCTTTTTAATAACCTTTTGCTTTCTTCATGTAGGATGCCCTTAATGTCATCCCACAACTCATCTGGTCTTTGGTCATTAGTGTTCAGTGCATCAAAGCTATTTTTTAGATGGTCTCTAAATTCAGGTAAGATGTACTCAAGGTTGCACTCTAGATCTTGTGGACCTGTTTTAATTTTCTTTAGCTTCAACTTGATCTTGCATATAAGCAATTGATGGTCCGTTCTGCAGTCTGCCCTGGCCTTGTTCTGACTGATGATACTGAGCTTCTCCATCTTTTCCTTTCACACACGTTGTCGATTTGATTCCTGCATATTGGTGAAGTGAGCTATCGCAGACATGACATTAGTGATCGTATATACACCATGTATGAGCAAAGACACATGCGTGTGCAAAGGGGGACTTACATATATGCACACACACATACGCACATATACTTTCCCTTTCTTAATCCCTTGATCACTGTTTTCCTATAGGGGACATGCCATTTCAAGGTGAGGTTGGTGCAAATGGTTAACGTGCTAAGCTGCTTACTGAAACGTTTGTGAATCATGTCCATCCAGAGACAGCGGGCAAGAAAGGCCTGGCAATCTGCTTCAAAATAATCAGCCACTGAAAATTCTCGGAAGCACGGTTCTACTCTGACCCCCATGGTAGTGCTATGAATATCTTAGTGCTGGAAACTGCTAAAATGCCCCTAATGCTCCAGTGTATGCATTCTAGGCATCCAACTTGCTCAAAGGAAAAAGCACAGCTTAGATATATGGTATTGTAGATCTTTCTCTCCAAGTCAACTGTTAGATTCACCAATGCCATGAGGGTGATGGTTCTATTTAATAGTCAAAAAAGGGAGACAAGTGCTTCAACAGTTTTCTCTTTCAGCCCTGCCAGCACATTGTCTACTATCTTTTTTCTTTTCTTGGGATTTTCTGTAGCATTAACTTTAGTTTATTAGTAAACAAAGTATATTTATTACCACTAGCCTTATATTATTGAAGTGAATACAGTATGCAGAATTTAAATTTTCATACTTTTGAATGCTTCTGTTCTCCAAAGTTATATATAT
>NW_006921596.1:20783739-20785819 GCF_000298275.1 Orycteropus afer afer | reverse complement strand
AAGACCAAGACACTATGTTTTTTTTTTTCTTTTTCTCCATTTCTTTCTTTTGTCTAATTAAAATATATTTTTACTGACTCTGATCTGGTACAGAAATAGCTAACCATAGAAGTAATGGAAGCAGATAATACCTCATTACTCTGCTATGTAACAACAACATGCTATAAAGCAGCATTTCTCAACCTTAGAACCATTGACATTTTAGACCAAATAAGTCCTTGTTTTAAGAGCTCTGGTGGCATAGTGCCTAAGGCATTTGACTGCTAACCAGAAGGTTGGCAGTTCAAACCCACCAGTCACTCCACGGAAAGAAGGTTGGGCAATCTACTTCCATGGTGATATCACCTCAGAAACCCAAGGAGGGGTCGCTATGAGTTGGATCCAACAGGATGGCAGTGAGTAAGTGTTCTGGGGGCTGTCCTATACATTGTAGGCTGTTTAGTGGCATCCCTGGCTTCTACCCACTAGATACCAACAGGACACATACTCCTCATTCAGTTATGACAAACAAAAATGTATCCAGATGTTGCCAAGTGTCCCTAGCAAGGCAAAACTGCTCCCAGTTGAGAATCACTGTAGTCAAGGTAACAAAGTGAAAAGGTAAACAATGTCTGATAAGCTCCTACTATGTTCCAGGCACTTTACCTACATTTCTAAATTCTGCTCTTTTCAGTAAGTCTAAGATAAATAGTAACAGCCCAGCTTTACACATGGGGAAATAGTTGCTCTGTGCAATGCAATAATATGCCTTTGAGCTCATCATCACAGCTACCAGAGATGGCTGAACCTAATTCTGAACTCTCTACTCTCTTATCTGGTCTCAGCTCTCCAAATACTTTTCCTGTCATCTCACCATAGCTGCCCACCAACTCACTGAGTCTAAACTCTTTTTTTCCTGCTAGGACATACTTAGCAAGGGGTATCGTCACAATCACCAATAAATTTTGCTATAATTCTACCTCTTTCTCTCTCAGAGTGTATCTTAGTTCTCTAGGGTTGCTACAACAGAAATACCAGAAGTAGATGGCTTTAACAAACAGAAATTTATTATCTCACAATTTAGGGCCTAGAAGTCTGAATGCAAGACACCAGCTCTAGGGGGAGGTGTTCTCTGTGTCAGCATTGGAGGAAAGTCCTCATCTTCTTTCAATATCTGTTAGCCCAGCATTCCTTGTTGTTGTTATGTGCCGTCGAGTCGGACCCAACTCATAGCAACCCCTCCTTGGGTTTCTGAGGCAGTATCACTACGGAAGTAGATTGCCCATCCTTCCTTCTGAGGACTGGCTGGTGGGTTTGAACCACCAGTCTTCTGGTTAGCAGTCAAGTGCATTAGGCACTATGATACCAGAGCTCCTTGGAGATTTCCATATGTCTTGGCATCAATATTTTTCCCTGGGTCTAGGAGGTCCTCAGAGCAGGGTCCCCAGGACAAAAGGAAAATTACATCACATCAAAAAATGGAGGATAATTACATAATACTGAGAATCATGGCCTAACCAATTTGACATATATTTTGAAATTGAATCCACAACAGAGGATACCTCATACTTTAAATGGTAGGGCAAAGTTAAAGCTACAAATATTGTGATATCAGCTTCCAATGCATAAAGTAAATAAACCTTAAAGTAAATTTTAATGATTTTTTTTTTAACTTCAGAGAGGGTGCATGCCCTGTATCAATTTTCCTTTCCAGAGTTCTTGCTGATGAAACACACATGTATTAGTTACAAAGCCAAACCAAGATCAATGCAGGAACTTTATCATTGGAAGCAAATTTCCTAGAACACTTTATTGAAGGATGTTTTGAAAATCTGAGGCAGTGGCTTTCTACCTTCTGCTCACTACAAACTGAAGATTTTTCCTCAATCCAAGTGTGTTTAAAAAAAAAAAAACCTAAAAGTGTTGTACAACCAATTGTTGTAACAGCTCCCAGTAAGCTATACACCTATACAAAGTTGAATTGGCAAAAGTTGTGTGGTACAGACATTTGCAGCAATGACAAAACAAAAGCTGCTGAGGCGAGTTCCGGCAAGATGGTGGACTAGGCAGAAGGACTGCACAGACCCTCTTCAACAAAGAA
>NW_006921596.1:20769951-20779709 GCF_000298275.1 Orycteropus afer afer | reverse complement strand
TGCTCTGTAAATCTTCACCCAAATCACAATAAAATTAATTAATTAATTAATTAATTAATTAATTTTTTAAAAAAAGCTGCTGAGGCTGCTTATATACCACCAAATACCTCACTGGATTGGGTTACTTGGTTTGGAGGTTTAGGGTCACAGTTTCATAAGACATCCCAGTTAACTGACCTCATATTGTGTGCTGTTTAATCACCTAGTTCGTTGTTTGGTGCCTGGGATCTTAAAACTTTGCAAGTGGCCATCCAAGGCACAACAGTTGTTCTCCATTTGCCTGGAGCAACAGAGGAACAGGGAGAGTCAGGAAAAGGAAAAAGATATGCAATGTGTGTCTGATTGCCTCCAAGAACAACTGCCTTCCTTCCCATGAGACCAGAAGAAGTGGATGGTGCCTGGCTTCCATTACTGAACATTCTGATCAAAGATTCCATAGAAGAATCTTGATCAAAAGGGGGAAATTTAGAACAGAATTTCAAATGCTCATGAACTCCAGACTTTATGGAGCCATGGAGTTGGATGAACCCTTGAAATTATTGCCCTGAGATAATCTATAAATCTTAAACCAAAAATATTCCCTGAAGCCTTCTTAAAACCAAATAATGGTTTTGTTTACCCAGTAAAAAAAATGCCTGACTTGAGTATTATGCTTTTTAGAAACTATCTATATGGCATAAATTAATAACAGCAACTCAAAAGATTAGATGGGAACCTTAGGGGGCAGTCAATTTATGTTAATCAGGGAAGAAAAAGTCAGAAAAGGAGGGTGACAGTGGTTGCATAACTCCAAGAATACTATCAATGTTGCTAATACATACATACCTGTAGAAAATGTTGAGTTGGTGTATGCATTGCTGTGTACATTCTCAAAAACAACAGCAAAACAAATAAAATTTAGGGGGAAAAAACCCTACATCATGGGATGTCAACCTAAGGAAGGCTGTGTTCCTCTTTGGAGCATAGCTTGCTCAGTTTAGGTAACTGCTGCTTCCTCTTCTTGCTCCTTCAAGCCTAAAGATAGTAACCCATTTCAGCTTCTGCCTAGCTGTGGGTGCTTCCTCATCCCTTGCTGACTTTCCTTAATCCTCCATTTATGTTTGTAAATAGTACCACCATTAAACTCTCTTCCATCACCCCTATGAATGTGCTACTTGTTAAGACCCTAAACTATGCAATGCCTTTCATTAAAACATGTTTCCCACCTCTCCAATCCCACGTTCTTGATATAGTTAGCTCATACTCAATCTTTAAGACACGTCTTTATCTGAGAAGCCAGAAAAAGGTTATCTGGAAGGAAAGTCAATAGATGCCACATGTCTCTTTATATCTCTATACTTGTACTTATGATCTATCTCCTCTAGTAAAAGGTAAAATTGTTTAAGTTGAAATTACATGTCTGATTTGCTGTATATATACTCACCACTCAGACATAACAAATTCTGGTGGAATAAATAAACACATTATTGAAAAATGTTCTGATCAGAATCTCAGGTTGCAATGATGTTAATTGATATTGTCCTTCTGTCAGATCAAAAGGCTCTCTGGTGGCACTGTGGTTAAACCATTGGGCTGCTAAACAAAGGGTTGGCAGTTCGAACCCACCAGCCCCTCCATAGGAGAAAGATGAGGCAGTCTGCTTCCATAAAGATGTAGAGCCTTGGAAACTCTATGGGGCAGTTTTACTCTGTCCTATAGGGTTGCTATGAGTCAGAATTGACCCAATGGCAGTGGGTTTTTGGTTTTCTATAATACTATACCTTCTGTAGTTGTGTCACAGGCCTCATTAATTGGACATCTCTGGGATATCCTGTGATGAATGAGTATTCATCTTTAAAACTGAAACTATCATTGAAATATGAAGGGGATATTGATCATTTCTATATTGACATGAATTAATTTAATTAAAAATTCAGTTAAATATTAACTGACATCTGTAAAGTGACAGAATAGAAAATTCAATTGGAATTGGAAAATAATTATTTGATACCATCAAGCACTTTGAAGTTTAGATAGGGCACAGTGGGGTATTTGAGTGGTCCTCCAAGGGCCAAAAACGAACCTATACTTCTAAGTATCGTCATAGAGAATCTCAAGAAGTTGGACAAGGGGACTGGACTTAAAGTGATCTGATAGTTAACTTCATCTTCCTCTATTAGAAAATATTGCCTAGTTTGATCTAGGAATAAAATAGATCATTTACTTGTTCCTCCTTCTAAATTTAGGCTTTCTTTTCCCCCCTCTTTGCCTTTTTTCACTCTTCTCTGCTAGTTAATAGAAGTCTCTGTTCCTGTTTCAATGGCAGTTTTTAAAATCTCATCCATTTATAAATGGACAACCAGTAGTTTTACTTTTTAGAGACGGACAGATGGGGCCTACAAATTCCTCTTGTCTAGCTCCCCCAAAGAGTCAAATTTCTTCTTTTGATCTAAATGTATCTTAGAGCTTTATACAGTGCCTGGTGGTTCTTCTGGCCTGAATCAGTGGGCAGCCTACCAACTCAGTTTAATAAACATTAATCAAATACACATTATGGTGGGTAATGTGGATACAAAGAGGGAGTTGCTCACATCTGCATAAGCAACAAATGAGAACTTCACTCATTTTCTTTTAATGATTAATGCCTGAATCATAGTGTTTAATAAAAGTTCAGTATGCTTTGTTGACTTCACTAGAAAAAGAATTACAAAGAGAACATGACTAAAGTTTCCAGAGATACCTTCAGGATCTTCAAGAGAGACATCATACTTTTTGGAGAAACAAGTATTCCCACCATCCTTGGGATCCAAGGCTGCATGCACTTTTATTAAAAACACAATATGGATCCCTTCCCGTCGGTTGGCCAGGTAGCTGTCTTCCAAATTTCTAATAGGACCACCAAAACATCTCTGAGAGAAGATAGCATAGTTTTTCCCTGCTGTGCAGACGTTTTGAATTTTCTTAGGATCCCAGCTGTTCAGCCTGTGTGGAGGCTGAAATATCAGCAGTTCCAAAAGACAGTGAAGGCACAATTGGAAAGGGCATTAAAATGAGAACTACTTGAAGCAAGTGGGAAAGGGAAATCAATCAGCTTTGTTATTTTTTGCTTCTCCAGGAGAGCTAGCAAGTCCATGTGTGAAGACAGTGGCAAAAAATCTGCCTTTGCAAAATCTCACTATAATTATCTGCCTAATGGTGAAGTGTAACTCCCATTCAAGAAAAGGGCAACATCACCTCTGGGTGTCAGGTCCTATGTTTCATGATGACTATTAATCACTATAATAACTGTAATAGTATTGTGTATATGTCTGATGCTTGGGCTTTTATGCTGCAATTTCACAGACATTCCATCATGGACAGGCAGTATGGTGGGGTGGAAAAAACATGAAACTGTAACAGGCCTTGATTCCAATTCCAGGCCTGTCATGTAACCCTACAAAACCCTAAGGCACTCATCTCTTTCTTGTCCCTATGGCTCCTTGGCTGGAATACGAGGATGATGAATCTGATCTCAAAGGGCTGCAGTGAAGGTTACGGATCATGTGCATCAGTTACCAGGAACTATTACGTGCTCAATAATGAATGGCCATTATAATTACTAGAATCATCAGATCTTGAAAGTTAACTCTAAAGTTAGGCAGAGGATATACAAAAATACTTAGAAATAAATATGAGGAAACCGGGCTCACTAGGGTAACACTACTTGCCTAAGACCATACAGGTTGTTAATAAAAGTGTCAGGATTCCAATATGACTTTTATATCCTAGTCCTGAATCCTTTAGAAAACCATTATCTTAAATGCCCCTTTCTATTGGGAGTATGTTATCCATAAGAATAGTTGTTACAATAGAGTGAAGACATTGAATGCTTTTCATCCACCTTTTGTTTTTAGAATTCATATATAATTTAAGGAGCTCTGGTGGTGCTGTGGTTAAAGCATTGGGCTGCTAAACAAAAGGCTGGCAGTTTGAGCCCATCAGCTGCTCTGTGGGAGGAAGATTAGGCAGTCTGTTTCTGTAAAGATTTACAGTCTTGGAAACCCTAAGGGGCAGTTCTACTCTTTCCTACAGGGTCACCATGAGTCAGAATCAACTCTATGGCAATGGGTTTGGGGATATGTTATTTATAAAGAGGCCACCATCTGTCTGTCAGTTTCTCATCCTATAGGGTTGCCATGATATGGAAGGTATGCCACCAATATTTCCAATACCAGCAGGGTCAACCATGATGGACAGGATTCAGCAGAGCTGTTAGACTACAAGAGACAAGGAAGAAAGGCTTGGTGATCTACTTCCAAAACCTGGCTAATTAAAATCTTACGGATTACAATAGGATATTGTCTGATACAGTGCTGGAGGATGAATTTCCTAGATTTGGAAGGCCCCAAGCAACAGACACAATGGACTCATACAAACACTCAGGAAAATGGCACAGGAACCGGCAACTTTTCATTCTACTGTACATAAAGTCTCCATGAGTCGGAGTTGGCTCAACAGCAACTAACAACTAACAACATGCAATTAAAGTAAACAAACAGACTATACACTGTATTTCAAAACAGGTCCAATTTTCATGTATTAACACACCAAGTATCTCAATGACGGCCTTAGGAAAAAAAGGTTTCTATGTTTGTATAAAACACTCTGGCACAAAACAAAAATGGTGGAGGAGGTATATTGGGAGCTCTGGTGACATAGTGCCTAAGGCACTTGACTGCTAACCAGAAGGCTGGTGGTTCAAACCCAGCAGTCACTCCTCGGAAGGAAGATTGGGCAATCAACTTCCGTAGTGACACCACCTCAGAAACCCAAGGAGGGGTCACTATGAGTTGGATCTGACTTGATGGCAGTGAATGTTGAGTTTAAGCCCTAAGATTCACCTGGGAGAAATGTCATTGTTTTTAAATATTTATCTATATAAAATTACACTCTTTGCTAGCCACAGAGTGTTGTGTCAAATTAAATCATGTATTATGTTCTAGAAACCAACAAAATCTTGAGATGCCAGATACTATACATTGTATTTTCCTTCAGCTAAATAATATTTTGGAGGTCTCTAATGGTATTACTAAATCACATAACTGAAATTGCAAACATAGGCACTGGGGTGGGTGAGAGGTTAGGAGGAAGCTACTGAACGTCTTGTTAAATTATTGATTTAGTTAGTCCACAAAAGGCAAATCATTATTTTGTTACCTGATGGATCTGCAGGTCTTGTACAACAAAACATCTTTTAAGCAGCAGGATTGATGCTTTATGTTGGGAAGCAGTATATCAATAAAGGTCAATGTGACAATATGATTTATTCAAATACAATGCTGCTGCAAGCAGTTGGGTTTTACATTCCAGAATAAATGGCAGATATTTTTTATTTGTGTTTGGGTTCCCTACAGAAACCTTGTTTGCAATGTTTCATTATTTATTGTTGCTTTTTAGAAATGAGAGGAACTAATTTATTTGCCTTTCATGATCATTCCTAACCAGTAAGAGAAGGTAAGGACCTACAGCAAAAATCAATTGGTTAATAAAATAGTTAATTGACTAAGTGCTCATTCTGATGGGCCAAAAGCACACACAGTGTACACCCAAAGTAAGGGTGCTTAATTAAAATGGGGCTAGCTGCACTTAGCAAAATTCTGCCATGCAGATCGAAATTAATGTGAGAAAGACATCTGAATTTATTATTATACTGCACAGTGGAAGCAAATTAAAAGTAGCCCAGTTTGGCCTTTGTCTTAATGTACTTCATATAGAAACACTTGTGGCTAGCATAGCAGTTACAAGAAATTCTAAAAATCCTTGTCTCTCAAATATGGAAAGCCATTAGTTGAATATTTCACATTCTAATATGGCATATGAATTATAACCTTGGAAAAATCCATTAAAAGTACTCTAACTCTTTATAAACGAAGGTTTTTGTTTTAATAGATAGATGACGATAAGGTGTTAAACACGGTGTGGTAAACACTTGTTCAGGAAAGATTTCACAGATTCCCTATTTTCAATAAAGGGGAAGAACATCTGCAAATGACAACCGACTCTGCCCACCCCTGCATTATTAGACATAGGGTGGCAGTGTGAATGATTTTCCTGGATTATGTGAATAGTCTCAACTGTATTCAGAGAAAACGGGCTTCTTTTCTGTTTTGTTTTGTTTTTAAGCATATCTGAGATTCAAAAAAAATTTTTTAATCAGCTTTATTGAGTTAAAATTTACATATAGTACTAATCACCATTTGTGGTGTCCAATTCTGAGGGTTTTTTTTAACATTATTCATGTATAATTGGCATATCATTAGCTGCACATATTTACAGTGTACAATTAAATTAACTATACATTTGTGAGGAGCTCTGGTAGCATCGTGCCTAAAGCACTTGACTGCTGACCAGAAGGCTGGCAGTTCAAACCCAACAGCCACTTCTTGGAAGCAAGATGGGGCAATCTACTTCCATAGTGATACTGCCTCGGAAACCCAAGGAGGGGTTGCTATGAGTCAGGTCCGACTCGACGGCACAAAGCAACAACAACAACAAATACACTTGTGAAAATATCACCACTGTGAAGATCATAGGAGCTCTGGTGGCATAATGCCTAAGGCATTTGACTACTAATCAGAAGGCTGGTGGTTCAAACCCACCAGCCACTCCTCAGAAGGAAGACTGAGCAATCTACTTCTGTAGAAATACCACCTCAGAAACCCAAGGAGGAGTCGCTATGAGTTGAAATCAACTCAACTGCAGTGAGTTTTGGTTTTGGTTTACTAAGATCATAAATATGTCAGTCACCACCCAAACTTTACTTCCTTCTGTAATCCCACCTTCTGGTCCCTCCCACCACCACTACACCATTCCCAGACAACCACTGAGCTTTCAGTCACAATAGGAAAATTTATAGAACTAAATGCCTATATCAGAAAAGAAGAACAACCTCAAATCAATGACTTCAGCTTTCACTTTAAGAAATTAGAAAAACAAGAGCAAATAAAACCAAAGGTAAGTTGTCAATGTTAGATGCCATCAAGTCAATTCCAATCCACAGCAACCCTACATACAACAGAACAAAATACTGCCTAGTCTCATGCAGTCCTCACAATCAGTGCCATACTTGAGCCCATCCTTGTAGCCATATTGATAATTCATCTCTTTGAGGGTCTTCTCCTTCTTTGCTGACCCTCTACTTTACCAAGCATGATATCCTTCCCCAGTGATTGATCCCTTCTGACAACATGACCAAAGTACAAGAGCCAAAGTCTGGCCATTCTCACTTCTAAAGGGCATTCTGATTGTACCTCCTCCAAGACAGAACTGTTTGTACTTCTTGTAGTCCAGAATAAGTAGTACAAAGGAAATGATAAAAATCAGAGTGGAAATCAATGAAGTAAAAACGTGAAAAACAATAGAGAAAATCAATAATAACATAAGCTGGTACTTTAAGAAGTCAATAAAATTGATCAACTTCTAGCCAGATTTTTCACAGAAGAAAAAAGGAGAGAACAAACATTACTAATGTCAGAAAAAAGAGAAGTGACATCACACAGTACAGATATTGAAAGGGAATATTGCAAAGATTTTTATGAGTATAAATTTGAGAACTTAGATGAAATGAGTAAACTCCTTGAAAAATACAAACTACCAAAATTAATTCAAGAAGAAATAGATAACCTGAATAGGCCTATATGCATGAAAGAAATTCAATTTGTAGGAAAACCTGTTGTTGTCGTTGTTGTTGTTTGCCACCGAGTTCACCAAAAAACACTCAAGGTCTAGATGGCTACACTAGAGAATTCTATAAAATATTTAAGAAAGAGTAATAATAATACAATCTCTATACACAAATTCTTCCAAAAACCCAAAGAAGAAGGAAAAAAAAAAACCAGCACATTCTATGAGACCTGGATTAGTCTCAGACCAAAACCAGAAAACGCCAGTACAAGAAAAGAAAAGCTGTCCTGCAAAACGCTTCCTGAAGGTAGAATTAAAAATGGTTAAATTTTACCAAACTGATTCCAACAATGTATAAAAAGCATAGCCCATCATGATCGAGTGGGGTTAATCCCAGAAGTGCAAGGGTTATCTGTGATTTAAAGATCGATTGATATAGTCTACCTTATTAACAAATGAAAAAAATGGAAATCACATGATTATCTCCAAACCACAAACCAAACTCACTGCCATTGAGTCAATTCTGACCCATAGCAACCCCCACTGGGTTTCTAAGGCCATAAATCTTTACGGAAGCAGACTGCCTCATCTTCCTTCCATGGAGCAACTGATAGGTTCAAACTACCAACTTTCTGGTTAGCAGCCAAATGCCTTAACCACTACACCACCAGAATGCCTTGATTATCTCAGAAGATGCCAAAACCCATTTGAAGTAATCCAATGTCCATTCCTTACGTGAAAAACTCTAAGCAAACCCAAAATTCATCAGAACTTCCTCAGCCTAGTAAAGGGCATCTACCAACAACCCACAGTTCTACAATACTCAGTGGTGAAAGATCCAGCACTTCCACCTTAAATCAGGACCAAGGCAAGAATGTCTGCTGTCATCATTTCCATTCAACAGTGTACCAAGGGATCTACCTAGTGCAGTAAGGCAAGGGGAAAAAGGGCATACAGACTGGAAAGAAAATCAAACTGTCTTTCATTGTAGAATACATAGTCTATGTAGAACTTAACGGAATCTGAAAAAAAAAAAGAAAGAAAAGCTGTTTTATTAACAACTAAGTTTAACAAGGTTACAGGATAGATGATCAATGTACAAAAACTGATTGCAATGTTTTCATATTCCTTCAGTTCAAGATACTTTGCAATTTCATTTTTTATTTCTTCTTTGACCCATATGTCTTTAGAGGTACGCTTTTTAACCTTTAAGTTCACTAATACTTATTTTCTTTCCGAATTTCTAATCCATTTCTCTCATTCATTTATTTCAGACATTATAATTTTCATCTCTAAATTTCTGTATTTTGGTCCTCATATCTCCCGTGTCTTTATTTAACATGTTAACTCTTTCCTCTAGTTTCTTGAATATTTGTAACATACTTTCAATAATTTTTTAATGTTTTGTCAAAGAGCCTTGGTGGCACAATGGGTTAGCACTTGGCTACTGACCAAAATGTTGGTGGTTAGAACTCACCAGTGGCTCAGTGGCAAAAAAGACCTGGCAATCTGCTCCTCTAATGATTACAACCTTGGAAATCCTATGGTGCAGTTTCTATTCTGTTCTATAGGATCGCTACAAGTTAGAATGGATTCGATGGCAGTGGGTATAATGTTTTTGTCTACTAACCATGCCCTGGTTGTTAGTGCTGTTGAGTCAGTTTTGACTCATACATACAACAGAATGAACACTGCCTGGTCTTGTACCACCCTCACAACTGTTGGTATGTTTGAGCCACTGTGTCAATCCATCTTGTTGAGTATCTTCTTCTTTTTCTCTGAGCAAGCATGACATCCTTCTCTGGGGACTAATCCCTCCTGATAACATGTCCAAAATACATGAGACGAAGTCTCACCATCCTTGCCTCTAAGGAGGACTCTGGCTGTACTTCTTCCAAGACAGATTTGTTCATTCTCTTGGCAGCCCATGGTATAGTCAATATTCTTTGCCAACACCATAATTCAAAGGCATCCATTCTTCTTCAATATTCCTTATTTATGTCCTTGTCTACCACTAATTATAGATAGAATTTTCCTGGTTTTTTGTATGCCTGGTAGATTTTTAGAAAGTGCCGGACACTGTGGTTTTTTTCCTTATTAAGTGCTGGATATTTTGT
>NW_006921596.1:20761219-20769851 GCF_000298275.1 Orycteropus afer afer | reverse complement strand
TATTCTTAAGTTTTATTCTGGCTTGTAGTAAAGTCCTTTGAAAGTCCTTTGAAAACAGTTTGGTTCTTTTGGGCTTTGCTCTACTATGTCAATTATATCATGTTAATAAATTAACAAGAAGTGCCTATTATATTAGAAGGTTTTGTAAGTTCAGTGTGCTCAAGAGTGGGAAGACAAACCCTAAAACGTTTCAGCGTCTTGTCACATGAGCAAAATTTTAAGGATCCAGTGGTCAAGGGAAGGCTGGGATATCTCCTCCAAAGTAAAGAATAAATTATTACAATTTGTACCTTATACCACAAAGAATAAAACACAACACTGGTGGGTCTCTTTCAGTTCTGGAGAAAATACATAGGATAGTAATATTGCTCCTATCCATTCATAAAGTTTTCAGTGGCCAATTTTCTGACACAGCTGCAATGATGGGCTTGAGCACTGCGATGATTGTGAGGATGGTGCAGGACCAGGCGGTGTTTAGGTCTGTTGTACACAGGGTTGTATGAGTTGTAAACAACTCGACAGCACCTAACAATAACTCCTATCTATACCAGGTAACACTACAGGCTGCCTTTTGATGAGGACCCTTGGAAAAAAAGACTCTCCAGAAGAACCAGAATACAGTACAAGCAGCTGTTCCTTTGGGATATTTGAGCCAGGATAACATATGGTTTTAGAGTGATCTGTGGTTAAAAAAAAAAAAAAAAAATGCTGTATTGGGTTGATGGCAGCCTCAAAGTGAAAAAATTACATTGAAGATCTCTAGGGTTCTATAGCAGAGTGATTCCATCTGAAGGAAACAATTATATGCTTTTCACAAAATAAATCCTGGATCCTGGCATGCTGCTAGGCCATGGCAGAAAGAGATGCAACATTGTCAATACAGCCAGAACTGTCCATCATGAGCTGGGTTCAGGCACACAACATACTAAAAAATACATTGTGGTATGGACATGGTAAATGGGGGACAAGCTGAACAGAGGGCACAAACAAGTTTTCCATTTGTAGTCTATTTCCCCTGAATTGTAGCAGTGTATCAGTTCCCACTGACGGCCATATGGAATATCCCTTATGACCTGATGCATCTTATAATCAATGAAGTCTCAAAGGAGATAAAATAGGGTAGCTGTTAATGAAAATCAAGTAGTACAACGTTATTGCTTCTTTTAAATATACAACAAATGTGATTTTGATTATTTGCCAAAAGAATTCAATGAAAAGGATTAAATTAACGCTCACATTATATTAATTTAAGCTTTCTGATAGATTTCCGGGGAAAGGGAGAAGCCCTAACATTCTAGATTAATGATGAAGCACCTATATAGTTACTTAGCATATATTATCTCATTGAATCCATAAAACAAACTGTAAGAGGCAATTATCATTACCCCTCATTTGAAGATGAAGAAGTTGATGCTCAAAAAAAAAAGCAACTCCTCCAAAGAGACACAGAATATTAAGCTTGGAAGGAAAATTTATCTACCTTCAAAGTAACTTTTTCCTGCACATGATTCTAGTTAATAATAAAAGAACAGTTAAAATATAGTATATTGTTTTTGGTTACCCCGGGACTTAAAATTCTATACGGAGCTCTGGTAGCACAGTGGCTAAGGCATTTTGGCTGCTAACCAGAATGTCAGTGGTTCAAACTCACCAACTGCTTTACAGGAGGAAGATGGAGCAATCTACTTCCATAAAGATTTACAGCCTTGGAAACTCTATGGGGGTCACTATGAATCCGAACACTATGGCAGTGGGTTTGGTTTGGTTTGGTATATCTACACATACATACACATACCCATACAGTTTAACTGGAAAATGGGAATTTTGTTGCATTCCGAGTCTTTTCCATTGTCATCCTGGCTTTCTTCCTTCTCCTCTAATCATCCTAATAACTACTCTAGATTACTCTTTAACAGATCATTAATTTCTTTATGATAAACATCATTGCTTCTTTACTTGTGTATTTCCCACAGAACTGAGAGTTCTGCATTTTATAGAATATGTTTGATGCATATTTCTAGAACAAAATTAAAGATTCTGGAAAGCAAAGTCATCATATCTAAATTATTATGAGATTTTTAAACTGAATATTTCCTTACAGACTATTCCATTGAATTTTCACATTTTATAGTGATGAGGAACTTAAAAGTTAATTGACATAGAATCAGGTAATGGCAGAATGAATTCTAGAAACAAATATAAAGCAAGTACCTACTATGTAACAAGGATTGGGATTATACTTAAGGCCTTTTATTACCCAGTTCAGTACTCTTTCCAAAATACCAAAAAGCTAGTTTTCAATTACTCTGACTGGAATACATGTTCCATGAGAGGACGGGGTTTGTTTTGTTCACTTCTATTATCAGAAAATTGAACAGCAACTGGCATCTGAATATTTGCTGAACATTTGAAGAATAAATTAATGAACCATCAATTTCAGACTATGTAAACATGTTTTGGTTATTTACAAATTACTAAATAATCTTGAAAGTGATTACTATACAAGAATTATAGAATTCTGATGAGACATGTTTCTCTTTTTCATAAAAGTGGCATGTGCATGGGGAAAAGGATTTCAGCTACGTGTGCTTAACAACTGTAGTCGATATGTTGTTGTTGTTGTCGTTGTTGTTGTTGTTGTTCTCGTCAGGTGCCATCGAATCGGCTCTGACCCATAGCGACCCTGTGTACAACAGAACGAAACACTGCCCGGTCCTGCACCAGCCGCACAATCCTTGCTGTACCTGAGCCCATCATTGCAGCCACCGTGTCAATTTAAGCAAGTCTATTTTTT
Source organism: Orycteropus afer afer (assembly GCF_000298275.1). NCBI lineage: Eukaryota > Metazoa > Chordata > Mammalia > Tubulidentata > Orycteropodidae > Orycteropus > Orycteropus afer. Next base: position 20,767,057 of record NW_006921596.1, on the reverse strand, counting down.
CTCTTCCATAAAATGTTCATGTTTGGGGTGGATTCTTCACATCTGCCTCCCTTTTGGGGGGCCTCTACAGACACAGCCAGAATCTATAATTGGCCATGCTATCACCAAGCCCTCACTTACCCAATGGAACGCCAGCTTCATGAAAGCAGGTTTGCTTTTCATGTTCACAGTCGTGTACTGAGTTTTCTAAAATGAGGCTCTTGCAAGCCATTATCAATGAGAAATAATGAAATGCTAGTAGGGACCAAGTTTGCATTGCTTCCTTTTAAGGCTTTTCACAAAGGTGTACTTGGGAGTGCTGTTTTTCAAAATCCTGTCCTGATAAGTGAAGTACTAACAGTTCTTTGTTGGGAGGAAGATCTTTCATCTTTTTTTCCTTTTTTTTCCCCCTTTATTTTCTATTTAGGAAGGTTTTCTTCCTCTGAGATAGTCTCCCCTGGTCTGCAATACACTGATTGTATGACAGGCAGAAATTCACAGATTTGCTCCCCACCACCACCACCTTTATTCTGAGCACAAGAAAGGGCTAGCTATGCATGCTACTTGAGTTTGAAGATAAGCCACATTCTTCACATTTCAGTGGTATTTATTCATCATTCACAAGCATTTCCTGACTGCCTAACTCATACTAAGGCGCTCCAAGGACAGCTACAGTGAAGGAGTCTCTGAGTGGCATGCTCAGCTGATAACCAAAAGGTTGGCGGTTTTAACCCACCAGAGGTGTGTCAGGAGAAAGGCTTGGTGAGCCATTTCTGAAAGAAATGAAAGAAATGAAACCACACGGAGCTCTGTCATCCCCAAATACACATGGCGTGGACATAGTTGGAACAGACTCAACGGTGACTGGTTAATTAAGGTACATGCACCGTGGAAAAGACTTTATTGCGTTCCTTTTACACTAGGTGAAAAAAGACACAAGAAATCTACAGGCCTCTGATGTGAGTACCACTACACAACAGTAAAAATACAAGAAAAATAATACCACATTTATTAAATAACCTAACTGTAGGAATGAAATAGGAGCTCTGATAGCGTAGTGCCTAAGGCACTTGACTGCTAACCAGAAGGCTTGCGGTTCAAACCCACCAGCCGCTCCTCAGAAGGAAGATGGGGCAATCTAGTTCCTTAGTGATACCACCTCGAAAACCCAAAGAGGGGTCGCTATGAGTCAAGTCTGACTCGACGGCAAATAACAACAACATAGGAATGAAATAAATTATAAGTTAAATAAATAAATAAAAGTGTAAATACTACTTACTGTAAAAAAAATTCTAAACACTAGGTAGGACCCATTCTGACATCATAAAATTTATATTCAAAATACCTTGTAAATTAGGAATTAAAATTCTTACTTTTAAAAAACAGAGAAATGAGGCTCAATGAAATTAAGTAACTTTTCAAAGATCATGTGGATACCCACTGCCATTGAGTCAATTCTCATTCATAGAGACCCTAGAGGACAGAGTAGAACTGCCCCATAGGGTTTCCAAGGCTGTAAATCTTTATAGAAGCAGATTGCCTCATCTTTCACTCACATAATGGCTGTTAGGTTCAAACCACCAACCTTTGGGCCAGCAGCCAAATGCTTTAACCACTGCACCATCAGAATCCTTTATCACACACATACAAGATGCATACTCTGATTTCATACCATTCTTCTTGCCCATAATCCTCAAATTCTTTCGACTATAACAGATTATTCAAACCTGAGAACTCCAAATACGTGTCCACAGACACAGGAAGGCTCCAGCCTCCAGTGTCAGTACCACTACACCATATACCACAGTCAAAATATAAGAAAAATTACCACATTATGAAATAAACAAAGCTAACAGTAGGAATGAAATAAATTATGTTAAATAAAATAAATTTCTCAATTAAATAATTTTAATTTATAAATTGGGGTGCTATGAGCCAGAATCAATTTGATGGCAATGGGTTAATTTATAAATAAATTTAAAATGTATAAATTATTTATTAATATGAGAAAAATGTGTAAGTTGATACTAGTAATTAGTAATTAAAGCCTGTGGCTTTTGGGTTTTGTGAAGGTCCTGCTAAAGGTTGAACTGGGCCAGATTTAAGGTACATTGATGTGAAAGAGAACTTTGTCTGGGAATTATGACCAAGCAACCTCCAGGGCCTAGCATTTTGATCTATAAAAGGAATAAGTAAGTTCTATCAGTGGTTTTCAAACTAGGCACCTCAAATATTATATTACATGACAGTGTCACAGGGGCCCAGAAGGAAGCCAAATGATACAGCATTCCTAGCCCTTCCATCTTCATCTCCCACACTCACAACACCTGCACTTTTATCAGTTTTATGTTTTGGGCTTCTGCTCAAAATTCCCTCTAAAGAAAGATATGCCAACTTCTAATGATAACCTTAAGAAACTGGATAGTCACTGAACTCTAAGATAGGAGTCTAAGGCCTCTTCAGAGGCAATGATGTAAGTCTGATATAAGTAGCAACACATAGAGCAGGAATCACACATTTATGTTCCTTCAGGGGCCAAGCAGGACCGATAAACTCACTTAAATAGATAAATGAAACCTGGACTGAGACTATGTAAGTAATGCTAAGGTCTGTGGCAACTTGAGTGTATGTTCTATTTAAAGAAATTTAAGTTCTATACATATTTGTCTTTAGCACTGAATTGTGGTGTTGGCAAAGAATACTGCATATGCTGTAGACAGCCAGAAGAATGAGCAAATCCATCTTAGAAGAAATATAACTAGAATGATCCTTAGAAGTGAGGATGACAAGACTTCAGCTCCCTTACTTTGAAAACGTCACCAGGAAAGGCCAAATGCTAGAACAGGACATCATATTTGATAAAGTAGACCTTAGGAACAAAGGTAAAAACAAATAAAAATCAAATATTCAAAAAAATATATCAAGCCAGTGGCAACTAAAACTGAGCAAGAATGGCAATATTAATTTCTGATAAAACAAACTCCAAGAAAAAATCACCATAAGGGACAAGGAAGGGCATGATATAATTAAAGCCTCAATCCCGTAAGAGGACATAGCCATAATAAATATCTACACATCAAATGAAAGAGTCTCAAAATACATAAAGCAAAGATTAACAAAATCGTAAAGAGAAATAACTCCACAATAATAGTTGGAGACTTTACAACACCACTTTTGATGAAGAACAGAACAACTACAAAGAAACTCAAAAAAGATAGAAACTATCTCAACACAATCTGACCTCATAAACACACACAGAACAAAACAAAAACACATTACACATTCTATTCCAGTGCACATGGATCTTTCTCCAGAATAGAGTATATGTTAGGCCACAAAGCAAGCCTTAAAAAATTTGAAAACATTGAAATAATACAAAAATCTTCTCATATCACAATGCTATAAAGTTAGAAATCAACAATAGGAAGATCAGAGGGGGGGAAAATCGAATAAAAGGAAACTAAACAATGCCCTGTTTAAAAACTATTGAGTTATAGAATAAATAAAAAAATTCCTAGAATGAAAACACAAAATACCAAAACCTTTGGGACACAACAAAAGCAGTTTTCAGAGATCCATATATAGCGATGAATGTACACATCAAAAAACAAGAAAGAACCAGATCAACAGCTTAACCCACCAACTCCAAAAATTAGAAAAAGAGCAGCAAAAAAAAAAAAAAAAGCCTACAGTCACCTGAAAAAAATAATAAAGACTAGAGCAGAAATAAACAAAACAGAAAAACAACAGAATCCACAAGATTAGAAGTTAGTTCTTTGAAAAGATTAAACAAAATTGACAAACCACTGGCAAATTTAACAAAGGAAAAAAAAAGAGTTACAAAAATAAATACTCTTACATACAATCCTGCATTATGAGTAATAACAAACATCAATCTACAAGTGGATACATGCAAAATGAACAGGTGTGGGTAAACAAACAGGACTATACCCACAACCATATATAGGTTTGGCAGATAAAATTTCTACATATGTATTTGTATGTGCTATAAATATATCCAGTTACACAGTAGAGCAACAGGGGGTGAGGTTATGAAACTTCATAGCCATAACCAACACCTTGAGGGAATGATCGCTGAGCCTGGGGACTCAAGACCATAGTCTTGGGGAACATCTAGGTCAATTGGTGTAACATAGTCTACAAAGATAATGTTCTACCTCTTACCTTGGTGAGGTGCGACTTGGGTCTTAAAAGCTTGTGAACACCATCTAAAGCGAAACTATTATTCTGCCCCACTCCTAAGTGAAGAAGAGTGGAGAAAATCAAAGATGCATGGGAACAATTAGTCCAGAGGACTAATGGACTACACGAAGCAGGTGCTAGGACCTGAGACCGGAAGATCTGGATGGTGGACAGCTACTACTGCTGACCACTCTGAAAGGGATCACAGTAGGAGAAAAAAATGTAGAACACAAATGAAAATTTAAAAAGTCCAGGTTTACTAGTCTAATAGAGACTGGTGAAACCACTGGGGTTATAGCCCTTAGTCACCCTTCAAGCCTGGAACTTTAAATACAATTCTGATATGTGAACCTTGTGACCAACTATCCACATTAGGGAAGCTGAGAAAACAGATCGTACATAAACACCTGAGCAATTTACGAGCTCTTATTTGCCCTAGCTTGCGATTGGCTGCTAACCTCAACATTGGCTGTTCAATCCCATGAACTGAAAAAGGCCTAGAAAATTTCTTCATAAAGATTACAGCCAAGAAAAACCCATGGGCCAGTTCTACTCTGTAACACACGGGGTCACCATGAGTCAGAATACTCACTGGCAACGAGTTTTGTTTTTTGGTTTTTATTTGCCTTCAGTTTCCTCCTATACAAATTGGACTTTAAAACCCTCTCACTTTACCACTGCCACTGTCCAGCATGTGGGATCTCACTCCCCAGTTGTTGGACTGGATGGGTTATTTTCAAGTAAGTCACTGACTCCCCACTCTTTGTTGTGTAATGGATGAAGCGCATGCACTCACTCACATAGGCATGAGGTGGGTATGGTGAGACTTAATTTCTGCTGTTCATTGTTCACTGCATCAAAGGGAGCCTGCCAGCCACTTCTTTGTGAGTGCACTAGGCTCAGAGCAAGGTCAAGAAGAGCCCTCTTCCTCTCGCTCCCAGCATTACCTGTCTTATGTTTGACACCTCGTGCTGAGATGCCTTCCTTGGGTGGAAACTGTGCACTAACTCAGCTCAGAATGATGAGACACTTGGAAAAACCAAGTTGACGCTGTCCTGAAACTGCAAAAAAAGCCAGAGGGTCAGTGTAGTCAGTTTGTAAAGAATCAACCTGGCTAATGAAGGGGCCAGGAAAGTCCAACTCACTCATGTAAGGCTGTCTTTTGATCCTTCAGGGCAAAGAAATTAACACTGTTATTTTACAATAGATGTGCATAATCCAGGGCTTTCAAATCATTTGAACTGGTTCTGCCATGGCCAATAAAGCAAAACTGGAACGGACCTGAATTTTTAAATAACTGGAATGGAAAAATTACAGGTTGAAGCCTTGGAATGGGAGACTCAGAAGAAGCATAGGGATCCCTTTCAGGAACTTGATGCAAGAGACTGGGTTATTGGCAGGACCAGTGGAGAGTTACATACATTCAAAGTGATGCAGTCAGTCACAATCTTGGAGTGGGGCATTGTTGCTGACTTTGCTCAAAATCCAATGGGCAAGAGATTTGATTGCTATGCAACAGGTATACTGCTCTTGTTTTCTAAGAGGGACATTAAATTTCTCAGAGAGCTTTGGCCTATGATTTTTCCTTTTCTGCTTATTGTCCTGTTGTTGTTGTTGTTAAGTGCCATCGAGTCGTTTCCGACTCATAGCGACCCC
>NW_006921596.1:20755009-20760136 GCF_000298275.1 Orycteropus afer afer | reverse complement strand
TCCATCTGACAACAGCTATGATATCCCTTGTTCCACGTCCTCTTCTGAATCCAGCTTGAACCTCTGGAAGTTCTCTGTCAATATACTGCTTATTGTCCTACTTCACGATATTTAAAAATTTGCTTCCTTGCCCATGACTGAACTGGGAAGAACTGGTTTGAAGCCCTGGCTTAATCACATTAAATTTTTTTTTATGTCCATTCAATTACAGAAAATCTTATAGATCACCTAAATCACAGAAGACATTGTGCTGGAAACTCAAGATTATAGAATTAAAATAAAGAGAAAGAAAAGCAGAGAAGGAAGTGGGGGGGGGGGACAAAGGAAGGAAAAAGAGAAAGAAAAGAAACTGCTCTTGTTCTCTGGAAATAAGAATCCAGTGATTTGAAAGGTAGACCTAGAGAAGTGTTCTTCTGGGGTGATACAGCATAATGGCCTTAGAGGAAGTAGGGAAGTTGTGAGCAAAGATAAGGGAAGAGTCAGAAAATATGTTACTGACCATTGTTTTGTCCTTGAGCATAATAACACTTAAAATGCAAAGTTATCGTTGATTAAATTAGATACTATGGAACTTTCAGTGAGATGGTTGAATAGGCAGACAAGCTAGCCAGACCCTCTATCACAATGAAACAAGAAACCAAATGAAACAGATAATAATCCTGGAACCCTGAGCTTTCAAGGAAGGAATAAAGAGGTGGATCAAATACCAACTAGAAGAAGACAATGAATGAAAACAGCGAACAAGGAGACAAACAGCTGTGAAATGTCAACTGCCTGGACAATGTAGATATTTTGAATTTTTGAAAAGAACATTTCGATCAAAGCAGCAACCTGATCCACTTGCCAAGACCAGATCATTGGCTCTGTTTACCAAGGATTACACAGGTACCCACACCAGTAGCTGGCAACCAGAAAAGTGTGATATTCCCCTTATTCCTCACACTCTCTCAGTGACCAGAGGTGCATCCATCCCTAGCCCTACACATCTGGATTGGCAGGAATTCTATCCCAGACCAGGTTCTCTGCCACCAGTTGCCCTCTGGACACGCAGAAACTCATTCCAGGACAAGGCACCTTGGCCACAGCTGCCTTTTGAACTGACAAGAACTTTTTCTGGGACAGAGACTTTACCACCAAGCACCTTTAGAGTCATCAGGAACTCCTTCTGGAGTCAGATACTTCCTAGGCCAGCAGGAACTAATTCTGGGATTAGGTACCTTGCTTCCAGGTACCTTTTAGGCCAGCAGGAACCTCTTCTGGATCCAGGCACTCAGCCCCCCCGATGCTCTCTAGGCTAGCAGGAATGCCTTTCAGAACCAGATGCCCGTCCCCTGCCTCCTGTTCAGCCAACAGGAGCACCACCCTGGTGCCCTGCCTCCCTAGTTTTCTCCTTTCTTTCTTTTTTTCTTCCACCCCTTTTGATTCCCTGTTTTTTTTCCCCCTCTCTTTTTCCTGTTCCCTTTCTTCTCTTTTCTTTCTTCTTTTCATTTTTTCCCATTGCTTGTTTTCCTTTTGTATTTTTCTTACTTTTTCTTTACTATTCTCTTGTTCTTGCTCTCTTTTCTTCCCAACTTCCTGTTATTTTTCTTTTTTTTTTTTTTTTTTTTTTCTCTTTTTGTGGTTGTGGTTTGTTTGGTTTTCCTCTTGGTTTTTATTATTATTATTTTCTTTTTTGTTATGCTATATGTACTTTTTATTCTCATGGCTTTTGTTGTTATTGTTGTCCTATTTTTCTTGTGCTACCTAGTGGGAATTAGCAACTGTGCCCACACTACCCAACTATACCTGCACCTCCTATAGCCCAGCCTACTGGGCAAGGACTACCACTTGTTCCTGCACAAACTGATCAATGATAGATAGTGGCCATACCAGTCCAAACGGCCCTCAACTGCTCTGCACAAACAGAACTGTGCACATATTCTCATTCTCTATCACACCCTCCACCAGATGGGTAATGAGTTCCTAAATGCTGCCAAACTAGTGGACCAAGTAGCACCCCAGCTCCACTCATTCAGACATATCAAAGACAAAACAAAGCAAAAAAAAAAAAAAAAAAAAAAAAAAAAAAAAAAAAAAAAAAAAAAGAAAGAAAGAAAGAAAGAAACTGGGTGAAATACATGAAAACAATAACCAACTAAACACAAATACAAAAATCAAATTGTCTCAGAGAAAACAGACAATCTTAGTTCACAGAAAGAAGTAAGGCAAAGTAATACAAATGAGGGACCAAAATAAAGAGTTAGGAAATCTCTCTGAGAAAGAAATGAAATTGGAACTATTTGATAAGGAACTCAGAAGAATTATAGTTAGGTGGCTTCAATGCATCAAGAGAAAGATCAAGGACAACACAGACAAAACTTGAAGAATTCAAAAAAGCAATACAAGAACAAACTGACAAAACAAATGAAAAGTTAGAAACCATACAAAAACAGCAAATAGAAATCCAGAAGATTAATAATACTAAGCTTTCTGAAACAGATAATATATTGAAAGGGCAAAGAAGTAGAAATGAATCATTGAGATCGAAGACAAATCACTAATACCACTTTGTCAAAGGAACAATCAGGAAAAAGAATGAAAAAATAAAAGTCTAAGATTTATATAAGACACCATCAAGAGGAAAAATGTACATGTGATCAGACTCCAGAATGGGGGAGAGGGGACAGAAAACTGTTGCACATTTGTTGCAAGAAAACTTCCCTAATATGATAGAATTAATAAAAGTTTCTCATCAAAATAAAAAACAGGAAAGTCATAAATATTCAGCAAACATTAAAACAATAGAAACGAAGGAAATGATAAGAAAATCCATTCACAAAATAAGCTTAGCACAGAAAGTTATATGGAACAAAGAAACGAGCAACACCACAATAAAACACACAACCAAATGACAGCAATAAATTCATAAACCAGAAAAAACAAACTCACTGCCATCAAGTCGGATCCATCTCATAGAGACCCCTTCTTGGGTTTCTGAGGCAATATCACTTCAGAAGTAGATTTCCCAACCTTCTGAGGGGGAAGAGCTGGTGGATTTGAACTGCCAGCCTTCTGGTTAACAGTCAAGTGCCTTAGGCACTATGCTACATTACACTGAATGTATATGGATTAAATGCACCAGTCAAGAGACACAGATTTGCAGAATGGATAAGAAAACATGACTTGTGTGTGTGTGCATGTGTGCTGTCTACAAGAGGCACATCTGAGACACAAAGACAAAAATTGATTAAAAATCAAAAGTTGGAAAAATATGTATCAGGTAAATGGCAATCCAAAAAGAGCAGAAGTGGCTATATTAATTTCTGATAAAATAGACTTTAGGTCAAAACTCAGCATAACACACAAAGAAGGACATTATATAATAATTCAAAGGTCAATCAAGTAATAGGACATAACCATAATAAATATCTACGCACCCATGAAGAGCCCCAAAACACACAAATCAAACTTTAACAGAACTAAAAAGAGAAATGGACAACTCCACAGTAATATTAAGAGACTTTAGTATACTACATTCACTGAAGGACAGAACAACTTTAAAAAAAAAAAAAAAAAAACCTCAAGAAAGAGACAGAATTAAACAACACAATCAATCAACTTCACCTTATAGACATGTACAGAACACTCCACCTAACAGCAGCACAGTTTACCTTTTTTTCTAGTGCACCTGGAACATTCTTCAGAATAGACAATATGTTAGGCCACAGAGCAAGCCTCAATAAATTAAAAAAAACAATGAAATACTAGAAAGCATCTTCTCAGAGCACAGTGCTATAAAATTAGAAATCAACAATAGGAAGATCAAGGGAACAAAAGTAAACACATGGAAACTAACACCTTGCTTAAAAACTACTGGGTAAGAGAAGAAATTAAAAAAAAAAAAATAAAAAAATTCTTTGAATCAAATAAGAATGAAAACACAACATAACAAAATCTTTGGACACATAAAAGCAAGGCTTAGATGCCAATTTATAGCAATAAATTCACACATCAAAAAAGAAGAGTCAATATCAAAACCCTAACCCAACATTTCCAACATTAGAGAAAGAGCACCAAAATAAGCCAACAGTCACCAGAAAAAAAGAAATAATAAAGATTCAATCAGAAATAAATGAAACAGAAAACTGAAAAACAATAGGAAGAATGAACAAGAATAATAAAAGTTGGTTATTTGAAAGGATCAATAAATTGAACAGACAACTGCCACATCTAACAAAGGAAAAGAAGGAGAAGATCCAAATAACACAGATAAGAATTGATATGGCCAATGTCACAACAGAAATAACAGAAATAAAAAGGAAAATAACAGGATACTACGACTCCAAAAAATTTGAAAACCTAGAAGAAATGGACAGATTTCTAGAAACATACTACCTACCTACACTAACACAGACTGAGTTAGAAAACTTGTATAGATCTGTAACAAAAGAAGAAACTGAGTAAGTCATAAAAAGAAACTACAAAAAAAGAAGTCCTGGCCCAGATGGCTTTCACTGGCAAATTCTACCAAACATTCAAAGAAGAGCTGACACCAATTGTACCCAAACTGTTCCAGAATATAGAAAAGGAGGAAATACTCCAAAATTCATTTAGTGATGCAAGCATAACCCTGATACCAAAGCCAGGCAAAGACACCCTAGAAAGGAAAATTATACCAATATCCCTCATAAATATAGATATAAAAATCCTCAACAACTCCTAACCAATAGAATCTACCAACATGTAAAAAAAATTAATGCGTCATGACCAAGTGGGATTCTTACCAGGTATGCAAGGAAAGTTCAGTATTAGAAAAATAATCAATGTAATCCATCACATAAGGCAAACAAAGGAAAAAAATCACATGGTCATATCATTCAGTGCCAACATCCATTCTTAATAAAAGCACTGAACAAAACAGGAATAAAAGGGAAAGTCTTCAACATGATTAAGGGCATATCTATAAAACCTAAGGTATTTAACTGCTAACCAGAAGGCTGGCAGTTCAAACCCACTTGGAAAGAAGGTTGGGCAATTTACTTCCATAGAGATACAGCCTCAGAAACCCAAGGAAGGGTTGCTATGAGTCAAATCGACTTGATGGCAATGTGTTTGGTATATATATATATATATATATACACACACACA
>NW_006921596.1:20735648-20754623 GCF_000298275.1 Orycteropus afer afer | reverse complement strand
TTTTTTGGTTAAGTAGGCAAAGAAGAAGTAAAACTATCTCTATTTGCAGATGATATGATCCTATACATAGAAAATCCCAAAAACAAAGCAACAAAATTACTGGAATTCATTGAAAGTTTCAGCAAAGTAGCAGGGTTCAAGCTCAACATACAAATATAAGTCAGATTCCTTTACACTGATGAACAGAACCACAAAAAGGAAATCAGGAAAATAATACCATTTACAAGGAATAAATCTAACCTGAGACACAAAAGACCAATACAAAGAAAACTATGCAACACTACTATAAGAAACCAAAAGAGACCTTCATAAATGCAAGAATATACCATGCTCATGGATAGGAAGTCTTAACGTCATGAAAATGTCAATACTTCTCAAAGCAATCTACAGATATAATGTAATACTATATACTTTAAATGTATACTTTAAAGAGATGGAAAAACTAATCATCAGCTTTACATGGAAAGGAAAGAGACCTTGGATAAGCAAAGCACTACTAAAGGAGAAAAACTAATAAAAGGCCTCACACTTCCAGATCTCAAAATGTACTATACCACCATCATAGTCAAAAGCCCAGTATTGGTAAAAATCACACCAACCAAACTCAGAACCACTGGGTCGATTCCAACTCATAGCAACCCCCATTGGGTTTCTGACGTGGTAAATCTTTATGGAAGTAGATTGCTTCATCTTCTTTCCACAGAGCAACTGGTAGGTTTGAACCACCCAGCTTCTGGTTGGATGGTCAAATGCTTTAGACACTGCACCATCACAGCTCCTTAGTAGTGGTATCATGACAGACAAATAGACTAATGGGACAGAATGGAGAACCTAGAAGTAAGTCAGCCCACCTATGGAAAGCTAATCTTAGACAAAGGGCTGAAACTCATCAAATTGGGAAGAGACAGTCTCTTTAGTAAGTGGTGCTGGCAAAACTGGGTATCTATTTGCAGAAAAATTAAACAGGACCCATATTTCACACCGTATACAAAAGTGGGCTCAAGTTGGATCAAAGACCCTAAATGTAAAACCTAAATAAAGACCATCAAGGAAAAAATAGAGATAAACTTAGAGGCCCTCATACATGGCATTAATACTCTATCAAACAAAACTAAAAACACACATATACAAGAAGACAAAAATAGATGACTGAGACCTCCTAAAAATTAGACACTTATGAGCATCAAAAGACTTTACCAAAAGAATAAAAAAGGAACCCACAGACTAGGAAAAAAAAATGGCAAAAATATATCAGGAAAGGGGCTAATCTGTAAAATTTATAGAAAACATCAACACCTTAATAACAAAAAGACAAACAATCCAATTTAAAAATGGGCAGAGGCCTAGAACATGATGGTCCTCGAGACCAGAAGAACTAGATGGGACCTGGTGACCAATGCCAAACACTTGGGAAAGATCAAAACTGGAGATCGTGGAGAGTGGGAGGAATAATGTAGAACAAAATCCCAAAACACAATAATGACCAGAATCTGGTCAGATGGATCCTGGTGTGACCCCCAATACCATGGCCCTGGAATGCACTTCAGGCCTCAAATAAAACTCCCTCCCAGGGGCTGGCTCTCAGCCCAACAGTAAATAAGACATACACACAGACCACTCAACCCAGGGTGACGCACCCACGTACTCCATGGAGATGCATCCCTTGGAGCTATCGACCACAGGGCACCAGAGGGGCAAAATTTGCACGGAGGAAATGCAGGACATACAAGAGTGCATAACTATGAGGGGTAGCGGAGGCGGTGGGGGGAGTTTGCTGGGAAGGGAGAGGAAGAGAGTGGGTTAGGGCTGGGGATGGTAATTGGGGAGTGAAACCAAATGTACACAAAATGTTGAATGTAAAACAAACTGCTCTGCAAGCTTGCACCTAAAGCACAATAAAATAAAATAAAAATGGGCAGAGGACACAAAGAGACACTTCACCAAGAAGATATTCAACAAACACATGAAGAGAAGCTCACGATCATCGGCCATTACAGAGATGAAATCAAAACTACAATAAGATATCATCTCATCCCAACAACGGCAAAGTTTAAAAAAAAAAACAGAAAACAATAAATGCTGATAAGGGTGTGGGAAGACTCGAATCCTCATATACTGCTGGTGAGACTGTAAAGTGACACAACCACTGTGGAAAACGGTACAGCATGTCCTTAAAAAGCTGGAAATAGAAACACCATATAATCCAGCAATCACGGTACTAGGGATGTATCCTAGAGAAATAAGAGCTGTGACACAAAAAGATATATGCATAGTATGCATAGTCTTGTTCATAGCAGCATTATTCACAATAGCAAAAAGATGGAAAAAACCTATGTGTCATCAACAGATGAATGGGTAAACACACTACGGTACCTACACACATTAAAGAATAACGATGAATCTGCAAAATGCCTCATAATGTGATTGAATGTAGAGGACATTTTGCTGAGTGAACTTAGTCAATCGCAAACAGATGAGTGTTATAAAAAGTCAAGATGAGTGTTCTGGTTCCCTAGTGCTGCTCCGACAAGAATATACCCACAAATGGGATGGCCTTAACAAAAAGGAGTTTATTCTCCTACAGTTTGGAGGCTTTAAGTCCAAGTTCAAAGCGCCAGGCTCTAGGGGCTGGGTGAAAGCCCCTCAACCTTGGGTTGCAGCTCTGCCTCCTGCTCCTGGCCCACTGAAGCTGAGGGATTCTCTTCACTCAGCTGCTGGCTGCCGAGGCTGACAAACCCAAGGTTGACAAGTAAAAGGACACAGTGTCGATGTTACCAACCCACACAGCAAGGCATTACTTCAAGTCCATTGTAAGTCCCAAGGTCGGCAGAGCATGGCAGACTGCTGAACAACGACAAGGCTACATGTAGGGTCCAAGTGTGTCAAAAGCTAGAGACCATTCCCCAAGGTTTCTGCTTATATACAGGAAGCAGACCACATCCCAAAGGCAGCTACTCAGCTGCTCACAGTAGATTCCACCATGGAGTTGATTGCCAGTCTCATCATGGGGAATAACTACCACCAGCTGCCCAGCCACTCAACCAGGCCTAGCCAAGTTGACATACAAATTGCACTACCACAATAAGGTTTTCATACAAAAGAAACATTCTTTGAAGGTTGACAGGAGTAGGAGGGCAAGGGAGAATAAACCACAAGTGTAGATATATATTAAGTTGGGTGAAACAAACAAACAAAAACAAAAAAACAAATTCACTGCCATGGAGTCAATCTGACTCATAGCAACCGCTCCTTGGGTTTCTGAGGAGGTATCACTACAGAAGTAGATTGCCCAACCTTCCTTCCGAGGAGTGGCTGGTGGGTTTGAACCACCAGCCTTCTGGTTAGCGGTCAAATGCCTTAGGCACTGTACCACAGAAGGTAATACACAATAAGGGGAGGTCAGCACAAAATGATCAAGGAAAGGAAGACCATGAGAGCGGTAGAAGAGCTAAAGGCAACAGAGATAAAGCCTGCAGACACAATCCTGCAAGAGCAGTAATAACAGCAATCAGACACGGACAAGTGGAGAAAATCAAAGACACACAGGAAAAATTAGTCCAAAGGACTAATGGACTTGGCAAACTTCACCCTCCATGACCCTGAGACCAGAAGAACAAGATGATTCCCAGTTACTACTACCAACTGCTCTGAAAGGGATTGTATTAGAAGGTCCTAGATAAAGTAGGAGAAGAATGTGGAATAAAACTCAAAATCATTAATAAAAAAAAAAAAAGCTTACTGGTCAGTTAGAGACTGCTAGAACTCTTGAGACTCTGGTCTTTGGTCCTGGAACTGAACTCACTCCTATAGCTCAATTTTCAGCCAAACAATACACAAGTCTACAAGGTGAACAAAAACTCTAATCAACCATTCAAGATAAAAAGGGCAGCATTAGCCCAAGGACAAAGTTCATAAGGCAGGAAGGGTGAGGAGAGAAGCAGGAAAAAAAGTAAAACAGAGGAAATGGAAGGAGTGATGTTACATGAGGAGACTGCAAGCTAAGACATGAAACAAAATGTGCATGAATTGTTAACTGGAAAACTGATTCGTTCTGTAAATTTTCACCCAAATTATAATAAAAAGTTTAAAAATAAATAAGTAAATTAGATACCTTAAGTAGTATTTCCCAAAGGTCCTGGTACATGTTACGTGCTTAATAAATGTTAGTTATAATTTGTCAATAGTAATATTATTGGAGAGAAAGGTTTTGCCAACATACTAACACAATTCATTTTTTTTTACATAAATCTTTTCTGGTGACTATGAAGAGCACTTGGGAATGGCATCACCTTGGTCGTCAAAAAGAACATTTCAAGTAAAGTAGAGCATCAGCAAAAAAGAGGAAACCCCTCAACGAGATGGGTTGGCACAGTGGCTGCTACAATGGTTCCAAAATAGTAACGACTGGGAGCATGGCACAGGACCAGGCAGTGTTTCATTCTTTGTACGTAGGGTCACTGTGAGTCAGAACAGGCTCAGTGGCACCTAACAACAACACGTAGAGTACTTCACATATATTAACCTGTTGATTCTTAAGTTACTAACCCTGTAAGGTAGTATTACTATTTCACCTGAGGAATTCAAAGTACAAAGAACTTAAATAACATGCCCATGATCACACAACTGGTAACTGGATGAGCCAGAAATCAAACCAAGGTAAATACACTCCTGAATCAATGTTTTGATCACCAGGCTACGCAAAGGCAGAGATCAGAGCCCTGCAGCTCCAAGTCAAAGAACTGCTGAACACCCCAGAAGCTAGAAGAGGTATGGAAGAATTCTCCCCCAGACCCTCCAGAGTGCATACCAAAAACAAACAAAAAACAACTCACTGCCATCGAATCAATTCTGACTCACAGTGACCCCCATCGGGTTTCCAAGGCTATAAATTTTTGAGGAAGCAGATTGCCTTATCTTCCTGGTTGGTTTGAACTGCTGACCTTCTGGTTAGCAGCCAAATGCCTTAAACACTACACCACCAGAGCTCCTTAGAGTGTGTATGTTGTTGTTGTTGTTATATGCCGTCGAGTCGGTCCCGACTCATAGCGACCCCTCCTTGGGTTTCCAAGGCAGTTATCACTACGAAACTAGGATTGCCCAACCTTCCTGCCAAGGAGCGGCTGGTGGGTTTGAACCGCCAGCCTTCTGGTTAGCAGAGTGTGTATAGCCCTGCTAATACCTTGCTTTCAGATATCTGGACTCCACA
Organism: Orycteropus afer afer; assembly: GCF_000298275.1. Taxonomy (NCBI): domain Eukaryota; kingdom Metazoa; phylum Chordata; class Mammalia; order Tubulidentata; family Orycteropodidae; genus Orycteropus; species Orycteropus afer. The sequence goes on along the minus strand of NW_006921596.1, from coordinate 20,749,417 downwards.
GCTGTGAGAGAAGAAATTTCTGTTGTTTTAAGGCACCGAGTTTGCAGTCCTCTGTTACGGCAGCTCAGGAAAACTAGTCAGATATGGCAATAAGAGACAACCAACCAGTCGATAGACAGGCAAACGATCTGAATAGGAAATTCACAAAAGAGGAGAGGTAAGTGGCCTCTAAACACATGAAAATGGGCTCAATTTCATTTGTCAACAGGAAAATTTAAATTAAAATCAAAATGTAATAAATCTACAGCACACCACGACAGAAAAAGCCCTGGTGGTGCAATGGTGATGCACTTAGCTTCTAACTGAAAGGCTGGTGTTTTGAACCCACCCAGTAGCTCTGAGAAGGAAAGACCTGGCAATTTTCTCCCATAAAGATTCTAGCCAAGAAAACTCTATGGGCCAGTTATACGCTACCAAATGGGGTCACTGTGTATCGAAAATCAATTGGCAGTGCCTAACAACAACAGCATACCGCAATGGTACAAATGAAATGGGTAAGTGTTGCGAAGGATGTGGAGAAACTGAAAATTTCATGAAGTGCTGGTGGAAGTATAAAGCGGTATAACCATCTCCAAAAACAATTGTTGGGCAGTATCTGCATTAGTATGCAGAACATAGCTGTAACGCATCACTCCACAATTCCAGTCTACTAAGGTTGGGCAATCCTACTTCCGTAGTGATACTGCCTCGGAAACCCAAGGAGGGGTCGCTATGAGTCGGGGCTGACTCGACGGCAAACAACAACAACAACAAGGCATTTTATGCCAAGGATCTCATTCTTTCCTCACAGTAATCCTATGAGGTATATGTATTCACTTTAAAGATGAGGCCAAATGAGATTCAGAGAAAGTAAAACAACTTGCCCAATGTCTGGGATTCGTGCCCAAGTCTGTCTTGCACCAAAGTCAGTACTACATAGAAGATTATTGCTTAGAAAACACGAGACTTTTGGATCTACAGATCTGGAGAAAGTTCAAAGCCCCAGAATAGGAAGAAGTAAAGCCAGAGACATGCACAATGTATGAAGATAAAAAATATAAGTTATAAACTATTTTAACCAGAAAATATCTCCAGGATCATATTGTCCACTGCCCCCAGTCTACAGTAGAAACAAGTCACCACATGGCCAATTGGCAGAAAAGTGAGGCTAAATTTCAAATCATCTGACTTCCAGCCTCATTTCATTTCTTTTCACTGTACAATCTTCCATCCTTTGCTCCTACCAACATTCTCACCTTGATTAAACACCTAGTCACACAGAATTCTCATAAAAATTTATCCATACGTTTGTCAATATGCACCAAGAAAACTGACAGGTAATCAGTGTTCTAGTTTTATCAGCCAATCTACTGGTAAAATTTAACAGATTATACTATGAAGTTGATTGATCACCTGCTAACCAGTGGTTGTTATGGGTATACTACAACGATTCAATCTGACTGGAGGGCTTTATTCTTCCATACCCAGAATATCTATCCTTTTCAAATGCTTTCTCATAACAAGTTGTATTTCTGAATCTCAGAGCACTTTTAAAACATCACACTTTTACTCTGAAGTATTTTCATTGCATTTCTGTGGACTATTTAAATCTCTTTTAAGTTTGTCATAAATTGAGGCAATCCAACAGCTCCAAATAGAAGGATAAAGTCGAGCCCAGTAGGAGAAGCATTAAGCCTCCATGCAAGTCAGCAAAAGCAAAAAGTGACAGTCTGGTAGCAATTTAAAATTACTCTGAGACCACAACTGCCAATTAAAATAGACTTTCATGGTAACAGATGAACATCTGGTATCTTCCATTTGGAAAGAAAAATTAAAAGAGTTTACATTTCTTAGTAATGAAAAACTTAGATATAAGCCTACAATATTTTAGTTTAGGGTTTTGCTTAAATTATATATTCTTTCATTATCCTTCCAACAGTACAATGTTTCCTTTTTCATTTTTTTTAATAGCCACAAAATGTTCATAACAAAACAAGCTACACAAAAGTCAGAATCCGTGATTCATTCATAGTCATTCTCCAAGCTGCACATTATCCTCTTCTCATCTCCTGCAAAAAAATAGATTTGGGGGAGATTATCCTAAAGATGCCATTCTGATGAAATGTATGTGATCGGAATTCTGCAAAAGTGTTCTTGGAAAAGGATTTTCATAAAATGAGAGAAAGAAAGCGAGAGGGAGAAGGGAGACATACATATACAATCGCGGTTCCTCGTGACTAAAGCTTGATTCTTGTTTTATTTTATACTCATAACAGTCTACATAAGGAAGGAGCTCTGGTGGCACAATGGTTAGGAGTTCAGCTGCAAACTCAAAGGTTGGCAGTTCTAAGCCCCCCAGCAGCTCTGTGGAAGAAAGACCTGGCAACCGGCTCCTGTAAAGATTACAGCCTTGGAAACCCTATGAGGCATTTCTAGTGTGTCCCGGGGGTCACTGTGAGTCAGAAAAGGCTTGATAGCATACACAACAACACCGCACACATCATCAAGTTGTTAAACATGTGGAATCTCTAATAAATTTGACTTTATTAGAGGAAACCACATCAAGCATGTATTTACCTTTTAAGAGAAGGTATTCGTTCAAATGTTGCATCCTCTGAGAAATCTGCTTTTACTACCACAATCCTTCTGTTGCATTTACTTCCTGCAATATCCATATATGCCTTCAGTATAGCAATTATTATTGAATCAAAAGTCCTTGTTGTCATGTCTATTAAAAACAAAACTTAACTAAATTTAACATAAGGTTTATTCTGAGCAAGTACTCTATATACACATAGGGATATCATTTGGATTCCAAAAAAACCAAATGGCTCAAAGAAGCTAGGTACAATGAGGCTGTGATGGTTAAGGTTATGTCCCAACTTGGCTTGGCCATGATTCTCAGTGGTTTGGCAGATACTATGTAACCATCCTCCATTTTGTGATGGGATGTGAGAGGAAGAAAGGGAGACATACATACACAATCTAGATTCTTCGTGACTAAATCAATCGAAAGGGAAGTTTCCTTGGGGGTGTGGCCTGCATCCAATATATATGGATGTTCTGGCAAAGCTCACCTTCTTTCATTTCACATCTGATGTGTCATCTTCTGATGACCAGTTCTTGGTATGTGAGTCAGCTGACTAATGTCTGACCTGCAGATTTTGGGCTTCTCCAGCTCCTGCAGGCCCATGAGCCAGCAGCCTGCCATCTGACAATGTTGATCTTGGGTTCATAGCACCTACAACCACATGAATCAGGACAAACCTCCAGCCTGACACCTGACCCACAGATTAGGACTTACCAGCCTCCACAACTGCATGAGCCATTTTCTTGAAATAAATCTCTCTTTGTATATTTATATATACACTTCCCTGGTTTTGCTCCTCTAAGACAGAGGCTTATAAAGAGAAGAGAGGCCAAAAAAGCCAAACTCATTGTTGCCTCAATTCCGACTCATAGTGACCCTACAGGACAGAGTAGAACTGCCCCCACAGGGTTTCTAAGGCAGTAAATCTTTACAGAAGCAGACTGCCACATCTTTCTCCTGCAGACTGACTGGTGGGTTCAAACTGTCGACATTTTTGTTAGCCACTGAGTGTTTAACCAATTGTTTTAGTTCCCTAGTGCCACTCTGACAGGAATATACCACAAATGGGATGGCTTGAACAAACAGGAGTTTATTCTCTTACAGTTTGGAGGCTTTAAGTCCGAGTTCAAAGTGCCATGCCCCAGGGGCTGGGTGAAAGCCCCTCAACCTTGGGTTTCAGCTCTGCCTCCTGCTCTCAGCCCACTGGAGCTAGAGGCATTTCTTCACTCAGACAGCTACTGGCTGCTGAGCCTGACAAGCCCAAGGTTGACAAGCAAAAAGGCACAGTCCCAATATTACCAAACCACATCACAGACCATTAATGCAAGTCCATTGAAAGTCCCAAGGTTGGCAGAGCATGGCAGGCTCCTGAACAATAACTCAGCTACATGCAAGGTTCAAATGTGCCATTAGCTCGAGACCATTCCCCAAGACTTCTGCTTATATACAGAAAGCAGACCACATCCCTAAGGCAACTACTCAGCTGCTCACAGTAGATTCCACCATGGAGTTGATTATCAGTCTCATCATGGGGAATACTACATCCAGCTGCCCAACCACTCAACCAGGCCCAGCCAAGTTGACACACAAACTACCATACCAATCTATCACCAGGGCGCCTTTCCTGACACAGGTAGGACACCAAATAAGACTTTGATGACTAAGTGAGTACATGCTATCATGAGAATCCAATAGAAAATTGTCAAGGAGTAGATCTCAGTAATTTCTCCCAATCAATCACTTGTCAATATCCTTGATTTAATAAGGAAAGCTCAATTTCTCCTCATGCTCAAAACCTGTATTTTCTCCTTTCCATTTTTTAAATAATGTGTAACCTGGATAAATTTAACAGTGTTAACAGGAAGCATTTTCCGCATTCCCCTGTCACATATGTAGGTACAAGGTGCACCTCTAAGACAGCCAGAAGTACCCATCTTAGTGATGGAGTGTCCCTTCCACACACCTTTTTTCCTCATCATCTAGGCAAAATGATTTCGGGTGTCATTTCTTTACATAAAAGACAGTCCACCTGTCTGTATTTTGCTCCATGAGTTCTGCCTTTATTCACAGTGCTTTCTCAAAGCCTGTGATGAGATGAAGGGACAAGGTCTCTGAATCAGAGGAGGAAAAGCAGCAAATGGAAAAGCAAAGCAGTTGTGTGATGGGAAATTCCTTGAGTCTGGCACTGTTTATCCAATCCATGAGGTGAGTTATAGTGCCCATACTTTTGTGTGTGATGATATTAAAATGTGGAAAGAATATGAAATTTTTCAACACATGAAGAGCTCAAAAATCTGTCTTTTAAATCTCCAAGGAAATCAGAGAAAGCCTACCTACTTCTATTTCACTATTTAAAAAAAAAAAAAAAGAAGAAGAAGATGCTGCCAAGTCACCTCTGGCCCACGGCGACCCACGTGTGTCAGAGAACTGTGCTCCACAGGGTTTTTCAAGGCTGCTTTTTTTTTTTTTTTCCTGAAGTGGATTATCAGGCCTTTCTTCTAAGATAACTCTGGATAGACATGAACCTTTCAGTTAGTAGTCAAGCTCGTTAACCATTTACATTACAGGAACTATATCTTATTTATCTCTCAATCCAATCCTATGACCTAATCCATTCATGTTTGCTAACTGAAGGAGTGCAACATGCCCAGCATAGGCCTGCCCTAAGCTGGTCCACCTGAAGTTTTTATCCTCTCATCACCTAAGTCAAGGAGGTCATGGTAAAGAAAAATGAAGAATTATGGTGTGTAAATTTTTAATCATCTATTATTAATATTCCTTTAAGTTAAAAAAAATGAAGATTAGAAAATTTAAGCAATTTTCTTAGTGTTACACAGCTAGTAAGTGGTAAAGACAAGATTCAAACACCAGTTCTATCAAAATTCCATAATCCATACTCTAAACCAAAAAACCAAACTCACTGCCGTTGAGTCAATTTGACTCACAGCAACCCTTCTTTGGGTTTCTGAGGCTGTATCTCTACAGAAGTAGATTGCCCAACCTTCTTTCCAAGGAGTGGTCAGTGGATTTGAACTGCCAGCCTTCTGGTTAGCAGTCAAATGCCTTAGGCACTACATCACCAAAGCTCCCAATCCATACTCTAGCCATTATGATTTTTCCTGTTCATAATCTGAACCACTCATGGTAAATATTTATATTGCATAATTTCATATCAAAGGCACCCTGGTAGCACAATGGTTAAGCCCATGGCTACAAACCAAAAGGTCAGCAGTTCTAACCCATCAGTGGCTCTGTGGGAGAAAAGACATGGTGATTTACTCTCAGATATTTTTTTAAAAATCTACTGCCATCAAATCAATTCTGACTCATAGTGACCCCCATAGGGTTTCCAATGCTGTAAATCTTTACAGAAGCAGACTGCCTCATGTTTCTTCCACAGAGTGTCTAGTGGGTTTGAATCACTGACCTTCAAGTTAGCAGCCAAATGCCTTAGCCACTGCACCATCAGAGCTTCTTTCCATAAACATTAAACCAAGAAAATCATATGGGGCCAGTTCTACTCTGTTCTATAGGGTCTATATGAGTTATAATGGACTGGATGGCACACAACAACAATAATTGTATATCCAAAGACAGAGGGACTCTAGCCTTAGAACCTTGTTGATCAACATATTGGTGGTGTTGTTATTAGGTGCCATCGAGTAGTCTCTGACTTATAGCAACCCTACGTACAACAGAAAGAAATACTGCCTGGTCATGCCATCCTCACAATCCTTGCTATACTTGAGCCCATCGTTGCAGCCACTGTGTCACCCCATCTTATTGAGGGTTTTCCCCTTTCTTGCTGACCTTCCACTTTACCAAGCATGATATCCTTCTCCAGGAAATGGTCCCTTCTGACAATATGATCAAAGTAGCTGAGATGAAGTCTGGCTATTCTCGCTTCCAGGGAGCATTCTGGCTGCACTTCGTCCAGGACAGATTTGTTAGTTCTTCTGCCAGTCCACGTGTTTTGGTTCTCTAGTGCTGACTAACAGAAGATGTCACAAATGGGTGGCTTTAACAAACAGGGATTTATTCTCTACAGTTTAGAAGGCTAGAAGTGCCAGCTCTAGGGTCTGGGTGAAAGCCCCTCAACCTTGGGCTTTAGCTCTGCCTCTTTATCCTGGCTCACTGAAGCTGGAGGCACCTCTTAACTCAGGCAGCTGCTGGCTGCTGCGGCTGACAAGCCCAAGGTGGACAGTACCAAATTATCAAAGCAGAATGGCAGGGCACTAATTCAATTCCATTAACAGTCCCAAGATCAGCAGACAGCATGACAAGCCATTGAGATAAAGACTTGGCTACAAGCAGGGTCCAAGCATGCCAAAAAGCTCCAAAGGCCTTTCTTAATGCTTCCTCTTATATACTGGAAGCGAGCTCTGGTAGCATAGTGCCTAAGGCACTTGACTGCTAACCAGAAGGCTGGCGGTTCAAACTTACCAGCTACTCCTCGGAAGGAAGATGAGGCAATCTACTTCCATAGTGATACTGCCTCAGAAACCCAAGGAGGGGTCACTATGAGTCGGGTCCGACTCGACAGCATATACTAGAAGCAGATCACATCCCTAAGGCAGCTACTCAACTGCTCCAGTAGATTCCACCTTGGAGTTGACTACCAATTTCATCACTGGGAATAACTACATCCAGCTGCCCAGACCCTCAAAACCAGGCCTAACCAAGTTGACACACAACTTAACTACCACACCATGGTATTTTCAGTATTCTTCCCAACACCACAATTCAAAAGCATCAACTCTTCTTCTATCTTCCTTATTCATTGTCCAGTTTTCACATGCATATGAGGTGACTGAACAATGGCTTATGTTAAGTGCATCTTAGTTTCCAATATATAAGACATACACAATCAAAACGTAATTTACTATATCCTACTCATTGGTGTTAGGAGCTCTGGTGATGTAATGCCTAAGGCATTTGACTGCTAATCAGAAGGCTGGCAGTTCAAACCCACGAGCCACTCCTCAGAAGTTGGGCAATCTATTTCCATAGTGACACCGCCTTGGAAACCCAAGGAAGGCTTGCTATGAGTTGGATCCGACTAGACACCAATGGATTTTTTTACTCATTGGTGTGTCCCTTATAGAGCATTACAGTGTACATGCACTGTGAATATTTATGTAAAATAGAATTATCAGAGAGGAGAACAATTAGTCCAAATTCTTGTTTTACCCAGATAGCAATAAAGTTCCCAAGAGATCAAGTAACTGTCTCAAGTCACTCAAGCAAGTGATACTAGAAACAGAACTAGAACCTGGTGTCTGTCCCCAAGTCTAGTTCTCATCCTGCTATACTGTTCTGCCTCTCGTAATTAATTGCTGCTTCTGTTATTATTAAGTTAATATCAAAATAGTTTTGATTTAATAATTCAACAAAGCTTTTACAGCATCCTATGTGCCAAGTCTCGGGATTGCTTCTAGGAGTACAAAGATAAAACATGTTTCCAATTCATATTTAACAGATTTCTTTAAATAGGAGAGGTCAGCCTCTGTGAATTGGGTAAATCACACACCCCTCTATGTTCCCTCCATATTCAAAGTAAATTCCCCATTTATCCTCTCTTGCCTCCTGCCCACTGCCCTCCTCTTTATTTTTTCTGGGCCAAGTGATTAGGTTATGGAGCTGAGCTAATCCTGTTAGTGCCAGGATGACTTTTCTCACACTTGTGTGTCCCACAGCTCTTAGAAAGTCAGAAGGAATTACTGGGCATTGAATTCACCTTGCCAGAAAGATGACACAGCGAGGGAGGAGGGAAGGGAGTGCGGCTGCCCCACCGACCTGTCCTTTAACCTTTCCCTCAGGAAGTCATTCTTCCCCCGTGGGTGTCAGGGCAGGCGGAGGCAGGGCTAACTCTGCCCTTGAGATACAAAGAGGGCAAAGTTGACGTCAACCGTTTCTTCCTGAGCAAACATTCCACTAATTCCACTGTCAGACAGCTTGCAAAATTGCCTTTGTAGGACTGCTGAGGTCTCCTTTCCCGTCAAGTTCACTTTGTATTTATTCAGCAAAGATGCACCTAGTACAGAGTGCACCAGGAGACACGGTGTCAGAGTCATGGGGAGCCCACTTCATGGGTGATTAGCATTCTCTGACCCAGCCACAATTTTCAGCCACTTGCAATCGGAGACTTCTGGTGCAGCAATTACTGCTACCCTTCCAAACCTTTTCCTCCTCAGCAGTATCAGAGTGAGTTTGTTAAAACATTCTCCTTCAAATGCTGCTTTGCCTCGAGGAGCTCTCTTTGACACTAAGTCTGTGTCAAACGCACATATTCTAAACACACTCCCTAGAGACTTGAATTCTGTAAATCCCATGCTTATTCCCCACTAAAAGTCACTGAATGAGTAAGCATTTGTCTATTTTATTCTCAGTGCAAACCAGGATTAAAGTACTCATTCAAATTTTATTGAGTATCTACCATGTTCTAAAACCAATGGCTCTTCATTGATCTTCGCTTAGAGCAAAAAGACTTAATAGATTTTCGGGGGGACTTAATAAACTGACCATACAACCAGAATGCTCCCTAGTAGTGTGGATGGTGAGAGTTCAGCTCGCTTACTCCAGACACATCATCAGGAAAGACCAATGCCATGTTTGGTAAAGTAAAGGGTCAGTGAAGGCGAAGGGAAATTACAATGAGGTAGACCGATGCAATAGCCACAGCAATGGGCTCAAATATACCCATTATGGGGATGGTGCTGGACTGGACAAGGATTTATTCTATAATACGTAAGGTTGCCTACGTGAGAGCCAACTTGATGGCACTAACAACCATCCTTTTCTAGGCATTGTGCTCAATCATTTCTCCTGAAAGTGTGGTCTTAAGGACTAGCAGCATCAGCACCATATGAGAGCTTGTTACAAATGCAAATTCTTACACTCCCACCCAGAGCCACTGAATTTATAGCCTCTGGTGGTGGGACCCAGGCTTCTTGCTTTAATAAGCTCTTCAGGTGATTCGTATGCATGAGAAGCACTGTGGTGGATTATATGTAGCTTAAATGTCAGTGGGAAGGCTATCTGGCCATTGGAATCTAGATATAATTATTGAAACATGGATTTCATGGCCTGGAAAATTTAAGTTTAAGTAAGATTTTACAAATATCCAGCATTGGGCTAACACTGTGGTTTTTGTTATCATATGCCTTACAACACCCTAGGAATATGATGCTAATCCCTTTCTTTGTTCCCCACATGAACCCTAGTAATGCCAATTTTTTAGTGAGTTGTGGTACACTTTATTGTATCCTCAGGGTGGGTGTTAGGGGAGGGGAGTGGTTGTTGATGAAGAGTTCTCTCTCTGACCCCTGGCTCTTTCTTTCTTTCTTTCGTTAGTTCATTACTTGAATTGCCAATGTTTATGTCAATGTAAAACTCCTCAGCTTCTTTTTTGGGAAATGTTGTGGTTTAAATAAATACACATTAAGCATTTATTCATGTATTAATCAAATAACATCTCACTTCAAACATAGTACTTCAGACTTCCAAACAGAAGTCCTGATGTCACCTCCCCCCAGAAAACCTTCTCCCAGTCTTTCCCAGTAAATGGCATCGTCCCCCTCTAGGCATTAGCATCAACATCTCATCTTTCTTCACTTCCCACATCCAATCCATCAGCAAGTTTGTCTGATGCTACCCAAGGAAGATGGGGCAATCTACTTCCGTAGTGATACTGCCTCGGAAACCCAAGGAGGAGTCGCTATGAGTCGGGGCCGACTCGACAGCACGTAACAACAACAACAACCTCAAAAGTAGACCCTAAGCTTGGGGCCACAGTTGCAGGGGACATCAAGCTCAATTGACATAACATATTATACAAAACATTGTTCCACCTCCTACTTTGGCGAGTAGCGACCAGGATCTTAAAAGCTGTCAAGCTGCCATCTAGATGCAACGATGGGTCTCTCCTCGTCTACAGCAAAGAAGAATGAAGAAAACCAAAATTTATGGAAACAATTAGTCCTAGTGACTGGTACACCATCTGATCTGCAGCCTATACAACTATGAGACCAGAAGAACTAGATGGTGCCCGGCTACCACTACCATCCACTTGGAAGGGGATCTATGTATGAGATCCTGGATAGAGAGGGAGAACAATGTGGAACAAAACTCAAAATCATTTGGAGAAAAAAAAAAAAGGTGGGGACCCAGTTTGCTGGTCCAATAGAGCCTGGTGGAACCACTGAGACTATGGCCCCTAGCTGCCCTTCAGGTCTGGAATTGAACTCACACCTGTGGTTTCCAGCCAAACAAAAGACAGGCATATGAGTTGAACATTTACCTCAAGTAGATACACTCCTTGGAGAGAACAATCATGGGAGAAAGAAGGGCTGCTTATACACAGGGAGACAGCTCAGGGGGCAGGAGTGTATGGAGGGATGGACACTGGGAAGAGGTAACTATGGGGAGGAAGTGGGAGGGGAGCTGTTGCATTGTGGTAAACTGTGGTCAATGACATGAGACAAAGTATATGTGAACTGCTGTATGGAAAGTGAATTTGCTCTGTAAATCTTCACCCAAATCACAATAATAATAATAATAAAAGTAGACCCTAAGTCAGGTCACTTCTCTGTAACACCATTTCTACTATAGTCCTGGTCACCACATATATCATCTGCCTGTCTCAAATAGATTCCTGGTTGGTCCATTTCAACCTATAGTTAAATCATAGCAGGCAAAGTACACTTTTTATAACTTAAAACATTTCATGTCACTTCTCTGATTAAAACCCTCGATGCTTTTCTAGTACATTCAGAATAAAGTCCAAACGCCTTACACTGATTCACAAAACCATGCACAACATTTCTCTTCTTGACTTCATCTCACACAATGTATGTTAGAACCAGATACGGTGCTAAATACTCAAAAGGGTTGTCTCCTTTGACCATCACAATAATCCTTTGGATTGTATTATACCAGAATGACTGGTAGGGAAAATACTAGAGATAAAGACTTAATAAGGTGAAACAACTTAATCAAGTGTGCATGGCTAGTAAGTTCTGGAATGGATATCCATATCCAGTTTTTAACAACAACTAGCACTTACTATGTGCCAGACACTGGCCAAGCCATATATATATTGTTGTTGTTATTTGCCATCAAGTCAGCCCCAACTCATCGCAACCCCTCCTTGGGTTTCCGAGGCAGTATCACTACGGAAGTAGGATTGCCAAACCTTCCTTCCAAGCAGTGAGTGGCTGGTGGGTTTGAACCGCCAGCCTTCTGGTTAGCAGTCAAGTGCCTTAGGCACTATGCTACCAGAGCTCATATGTGTGTGTGTGTGTGTGTTTATATTTATAATTGTTGTTGGGTGCTGTCAAAGTGATACTTGAGTGCTATCGAGTTGATTTTTGACTCATAGTGACACCAAGTGACAGAAGGGAGCTGCCGCATAAGGTTTTCTATGCTTTAACCTTTATGGGAGCAGAACATCAGTTCCTCCTCCCATGGAACTGTGGGGTGGCTTTTAGTTAGCAATTCATACTAACTTAAATTTGTATCACCTCTGTGAGGTAAGTAACATTACTACTCTCATTTTATGGGTAAGAAACTGAGACTTAAAAAGATTAACTAACTAGTTGATGGTCATACAGCCAGTAAAAGGCAGAGCTGGGATTTGAACCTAGCAGTCTGGCTCTGAGTCATGCTGTTAACATTAAGTATACTGGTGCTCTCTTACTACCACTTAAAGTCTCTCCGGTCTCCTTATCTTTAAAATGCAGTCACTATACTTACCTTGTAAGGTTGTTTCAGGATTAAATGAGACAATGTATACCTGAAATTAAAAAATAAATAACATTTAATAACTACAGTGTGAGGCTATCTGGCCCAGGGCTTAAGTGTATGAGATAAAATGCAAAATCTAAATCTTCCTAGTCAGCAGATTAAGAGAGGGTAAAGGAAACAGGAGTAATTTCATGAAACAGATAAACAGAGATTCATGCAAATGCATTTTGCATAGGCCTGGCTCTGGGGATAAGGGTGGTCAAACTGAAGACACGGATGGCCTGAAGCTCGGTTTCTGAACTTTATATACTAAGGCCCAAAGCAATTTTTCAGAAGTGAGATCATAATTCCACAATGTTCATTTTCACCTCTCTGCGGCCTCTCCCTCTGCACTAAATACCCAGCCTTGTCGAGGCAAACCTAGCTGCCAGCCCCGGTGCCATGATCCCTGGGGGAATTCACTTGGCATTTAACTCTGACATGGTGTAAAGTCCGTGTCCTGCTGCCTTTGACAGTTTTATTTGGAAATGATTCACAGGAGGGCTCCCATGGTTCCTGGGCTAGCCAGGGGACTCACAAGCGATAATTTAACTTGCAAGAAAAATTAATTTTTCTATCTAAGTTGGCAACTTCCACAACCTGTCAGGGGCCTCTGATTCCGAGCTGCACTCACGGCCTACAGAGAAGAAAAGACAAAGCCGCCTGAGCGACCTCTCTCTGTGTATCCCCCAGAAGACACGCAGCAGTTGTGAGTAGCAAACAAAGATGAATCATCCCTAGCTATGTTTTTTATGGTTGCCAAGGAGTTCCTCTCTCAGTCACCTCCTGCCGCTCTTTGGCCTTGTTCATTCTGTTCAGCCCGAACAGCTCTGTTCCTCCAACTCCCCAAGCTCCATTCCAGCTCAGGGACTTGAACATGTGTTTCTACTTTCTGGTACACGATTCATCTTGCTCTTTGTATTGCTGTCTTCTTTTTATCCTTCAGCCTCAGCTTGTCTTTCTCTGACCATCCTATCTAAAATATCTCTGGATTGTCTCATCTCTGCAACTTTCTGTTTCCTTCAGTGTACTAAGCACAATTGGTACCTACTTGATCTCTCTAGCTTGCTCTCTCCCTCTCTTATGGTGTGTGTGTGTGTATGTGTGTGTATGTGTTTAGTAGAAGCTTCATCAGAAAAGGAATTTTAATTTTCCCTTTCACATTTGTATTCCAAGCATCTAGTACAGTTCCCAGCACATCAAAACAAAACAAATTCACAGCCATCAAGTCAATTCCAACCCATAGAGACTCTGTAGGGCAGAGTAGAACTGCCCCATAGGGTTTCCAAGACTGTAAATCTTTATGGCAGGAGCTCTGGTAGCACAGTGCCTAAGGCACTTGACTACTAACCAGAAAGCTGGTGGTTCAAACCCACCAGCCACTCCTTGGAAGGAAGGTTGGGCAATCTACTTCCGT
>NW_006921596.1:20722453-20735068 GCF_000298275.1 Orycteropus afer afer | reverse complement strand
AAAAAAAAAAAAAAGGAAAACAACAAATATTGGCAAGAAGGTGAAGAAACTGGAAAATGTATCCATTGCTGAGAACATAGGGTAGCTAAAGCTCATGGAAGAAATGATGATGTGAAAGAACTGAAGATTTCAAAGAGCAGTTTGAGAAAACAAAGTAAAGTATTATAATGAAATGTGCAAAGACCTGGAGTTAGGAAACCAAAACAGAAGACCACACTCAACATTTTTACAGCTGAAAGAACTGAAGGAAAAATTCAAGCCTTGAGATGTAATATTGAAGGATCCAATGGGCAAACTTTTGAATGAGGCAGGAAGCATGAAAAGAAGATGGAAGGAATACACACAGTTGTTGTTGTTGTTGTGTGCCGTTGAGTTGAACTCAACTCATAGCGACCTCTCCTTGGATTTCTGAGGCGGTATCACTACAGAAGTACCTTTCTTCTGGGGAGTGGTTGGTGGGTTTGAACCACCAGCCTTTAGGTTAGCAGTCAAGTGCCTTAGGCACTATACTACCAGAGCTCCTGACACGTGTATACCTATGTTCAATACAGCATTATTTGTAATGGCCAAAAGATGGAAACAATCTAAATGATCATCAACAGATGACTGGGTAAACAAAATGTGGTCTATACATAAAATGAACTATTACTCAGCCTTAAAGATAAGCAAAGTCCTACTACATACTACAACATGGATAAACCTTGAAAACATTATGCTGAGTGAAGTAAGTCAATCACAAAATGATAGATATTATATGATCTCATGCATATGAAATAGCCAGGAAAGGCAAATGCATAGAGACCAAAGTTAGTAGTTACCAAGGGTAGGAGGAAGAGGAGGGCAAGTCATTATTCAGGAAACACGGAGTTTCTGTTTATGGTGATGGAAAATTTGGCAATGGATATTGATTATGCTTGCACAACATGATCAATGTAGGTGGTATCACTAAATTGAAATATGGCAAACACTGAATTGGCAAATGTTGTATTTTATATTTATTTATTTGGTTGTTGTTGAGAATGTATACAATAAAACCCGCACCAACAGTTTCTACATGTACAATTCAAAGCCATTGATTACATGCTTCGAGTTGTGCAACCATTCTCACCCTCATTTTCTGAGTTACTCCTCTCCCATTAACAAGTCACTGCCCCCTAAGGTTCCCAGCTAATCTTTTGAGTTGCTGCTGTCGATTTGATCCTATATAGACAGTTCTTAGTGGAAGAAAGATGAGGCAGTTTGCTTCCATAAAGATGAACAGCCTTGGAAACCCAGTGGGGATTGCAATGAGTTGGAATCAACTCAATGGCATAATGGTTTTGGTTAGAAAGTTCTTAAAGGAATATAATGCTCAAGGCAGATTTTTTTTTTTTTTTTACTAGTTAAGTTAAACTATTGTTTGGTTTTGGAGCTCTGGTGGCATAATGGCTAAAGCATTTGGCTGGTAATCAAAAGGTCAGTGGTTCAAACCCATCAGCCACTCCACAGGAGAAAGATGAAGCAGTTTGCTTCCATAAAGATTTGCAGCCTTGGAAACCCTATGGGGCAGTTCTACTCTTGTCCTATGGGGTTGCTATGAGACGGAATCAACTTGATGGCAGTGGGTTGTTTTTTTTTTTTTTTTTTTGGTTATTATTTGGTTTTAAGAAGTCTTCAGGGGACATTTTTCATCTAAGGTTTAAAAATTATCTCAGAGCAATATTTCAGAGTTTCACGAGCCTCATGGCTCCATAGAGCCACGAAAGATTGATGTTGTCAAAGACTTCACGTTGCTTGGTTCTACAATCGATGCCAATGGAAGCATCAGTCAAGACATTAGACAACATATAGCACTGGGCAAGGTGGTTGCAAGGGACCTCTTTCAAGTGCCGAGGAGCAAGGATGCCTCCTTGAGGACTAAGGTGTGTCTGACACAAGCCATGATATTTTCAATCACCTCATATGCATGTGAGAGCTGGACAATGAATAAGGAAGACCGAAGAAGAATCGATGCTCTTAAGTTGTGGTGCTGGTGAAGAATGCTGAAAGTATCATGGACTGCTAAAAGAACTAACAGATCTGTCCTGGAAGAAGTGCAGCCGGAATGCTCCTTGGAACCGAGGATGGCCAGACCTACTTTGGATCATTCCCTGGAGAAGGAAGTCATGCTTGGTAAGGTGGAGGATCGACAAAAGAGGGAAAGGCCCCCAACGAGATGGATTGACACAATGGCTGCGACGATGGGCTCAAGTATAGCAAGGATCATGGAGCTGGCGCAGGACCGGGGGGTGTTTCGTTCTGCTGTACATAGAGTCACTATGAGTCAGACATGCCTCGATGGCACCTAACGACAACAACAACAATGGCTCCACAAAGTCTCAAGTCCATAAGCATTTGAAATTCTTTTCTGTAGTTCCCCCCTTTTGATCAGGATTCCTCTATAGAATCCTTGATCAAAATGTTCAGTAATGGTAGCTGGGCACCTTCCAGTTTTTCTGGTCTCACAAAAAGGTGGCAGTTGTTCATGAAGGCAGTTAGCCACACATCCCATGTCCTCCTATTCCTGACTCTCTTTCTTCCTCTGTTGCTCCAGGCAAATAAATAGACACCAATCGTTGTACCTTCTGAGATTTATTGTGTTATTGCTGAAGGTTTACACAGCAGTTTCGATTCCCATTCAAATTGTTCAGTGGCATTGGTTACATCCTTCACAATGGGTGAACATTGTCAATACTTCTGTTCTGGTTGTTGTTATACATATTTTTCAATAAAAAGAATGGCCCAATAGAAAACTGGACCCAAACTCTTGATAAGATCTTTCCTTTTATCTTATCATCAAGGCTCTCGGAACTTTTGAGTTATGTTACATTTCACAAGACTAGTGAGTTTGTAGGGAGCCACTCAATACTCATTTGGAGCCTATGCGAAGTCTTGCTGAGTCAGGCTCTATAGGCTTCTTCCTTACCAGGTGGGAAAGAATTGATCAAACAAGAAAGTGCTTCTTGAGATGTCAGGGGCAGTGAAGGGAATGAGGAAAGCTCAGCTGTATTATTTACCAGCTCCTGCTGGCACCTTCATGCCTGGAAAATCAGCATTAAGAAGGAAACTGATAAAAGCTGCCCCTCATTGCCTATAGCTCAAAGGTCAGAATTGAATAAATGCTAATATTGTGCAGAAAATTGCCTCTGAAAGGTTTTTCTCTCCTTCGATCTATATATAAAATGCAAACGTAGTCCTGCTTTATTTTTCTTTCTTAACTTCTAAGGGTTGTAGGTGAGTCTCACTTTTACACTAAAATAGTGAGAATTTTGATCTTGGACTCCCATTCTGGATGCCACAATTTAAAAGGCACAGCTCCTTATGACCAAAATAGGACAGAATCAGAAGAAAGTCACAGAGAAAGTCATAAAAAGGAGGCAGAAGGGAAGCGTTAAACCATGGAGCCCCATGTGGACTGAAGAACCTAGGGATAATTATCAAAACTAGAAATCAGATTATCATCAGTGAGTTTAGAAGGAAAGAACTAGGGTCAATGAATATGACATTAGATTAACAGGACTTTGGTTCAACCTGTAGAACTTCCCACATTCTCTATCCTAAGAGTAGCTGAAGTACTTGTGTAGAAGAGGCCATTTCCTGGCCTCTCAATATGGGAGTCTTGATGGAGTAGGAAGTCTAAAGCACCTCAACCCTAAAAGTGAACGAATTCATAAACTTTACCCTAAGGTCCTTCCTGTCTCACTTAACCAGTCTTGCCTTCAGAGAGACTGACAAAATGGCAGACCGTGGTATTCTTGAGGAACTCTGGTGGCACAGTGGGTAAGGTATTTGGCTGCTAACCAGAAGGTCAGCAGTTCAAAACCACCAGCTGCTTCACAGGAGGCAAATGAGGAAATCTGCTTCCATAAAGATTACAGCCTTGGAAACTCTACAGAGCTTGCTATGAGTCGGAACTGATTCAATGGCATTGAGTTTGGTTTGGGGTATTATTCTTAGAATCCCACAGATGACCTGAATTGGTGAGGGAAATTCAAGGGATAGACATTTCTGTTCTTTTTATGTTAAGATCCCCTTGCCCCAAAGGCTCACCATTTATCATAAAGAAGTCATTGTTCTGTCAAATTTCCCTGTCTCCCCTATGGCATGCCAATCTCTAGTCAGCCTATAAGGCTCCAAGAATATTAGTCAACCTCTTCACTGGCTCCTCATTGTTCACAAGGTAAAGCCAAAGCTTTACATGAAGGCCTCTGTGACCTGGCATCTCTCCACTTCTTCAGGCACCTCTGCTTTTCTCTCTCTCCCCTCTCCATATACTCCTAGTACCATTCTGCCAAGATGTTACCTCTTCGCTAAGCCACCTGGAACACTCCCAAAGAAGTCTCTCTCCTGAGATAGTTGTGCAGTACGTTGTTGTTGTTAGCTGCTGTTGAGTTGGCTGTTGATGTGGATTACTAGGAGATCGATGTGGCCTACTAGATGACAACTGACAACGGGTAAGAACCTAAAGCTATGGAAGCACAGAGATGAGGCTTCTAGCCTTAACAAATGGCCTGCAATGCTTGCTGAAGGAAGTGATGCTCAACTCAGCTTCAATACCCTATCATAAATCGATAGGCCAAAGCTCCATAATTTGGTATCAACAGATTCCATAAATGAACTATTGAACAAAATTCTAGTTCTAATGGCCCAAATGAACATCTGTAAAATAACAGTTATGGAAGTCAAAAGTCGCTTCTATTCCTGTAGTCCTTTTATTCTATCATCTTCACAAAGGGTACTGATGGCTGAAGGGCCATATCTCTCTTCCGGTAATTTTCATCAGTTGTTAGGAATGGCTATAGGGGGAGTGAGGGTACATATGACCATGGACTTATTTCCATAACTTAAAAATAATAAAGATTTAATATGTCCAATCATTGAAAAACTGCCTAACTAAATAGCAATGTATCTATCCATAAAATAAAATATTATAAATCCAATAAAAATTATGGCATAGATCTATATTTATTAACTTTGAAGTAAGTTCATGACATAGTTTTGAGTGAAAGGGGAGTTTACAGCACAACATACGTTGTCCTGTTTACTAAGGTGAAATGTGCACATCCAATGATGTGTGTAAAGAGACACTATTTGTATCCCTGAATGGGGGATTTGTGTAGCATTTATCTTATTCTATGTATAGTTCTGAATTTACTTGATTTTTTTCAATTAGTGTATCAGTGAGAGGGAAGGCCCTTAAATCCAACCTCTTGCATTTACTAATTGAGAGACCACTGGAAAGTTGCTAATCCTCTTAGTGCTCCAATTCATCTGTGAAATGGGAAGAGTCGTGGTACCTGACTCAAAGAGGGGTTCTAAGGATTGATATATCATTGTCTGTTCATTTATTCATCAATAAAAATAAAATGAAATGCCTGCCACTTGCCGATTCTATAGACTAGTAAGTAAAATGATGTCATTAATAAGTTTCAAGAGTTATTTAGAATTACTGCCCAGAATATCCTTGCAAATTAATATCATGTTTTAAAACTATTGCAAATTCTAATACTTTCTTGTGTGAAAATTAATTGCTTTTGAGAAGGACAAACTATAGAAAAAGCCTTTTTCAGCTGTATCTTCAGGGATACTACTCCTATTTTGATGTTTTACCTGTGGAAGAAGATGAAGGTCAAAATGTTAATTCTACTGTCATTAATATTATGATTTTAATTATTATCATTATACATTTTTATAGCACCTTTCATCTTAGAGACTTGCAGTAACTAACTGCTTTGTCTACGAGCTGATTAACTCTGCACTGAGAGTGATGAAAATTTCTAGATGAAAAATAAATTGTCATAATGGGGTTCACATTTCTCCCCATGAAGTGGAATGGAACTAGTGTGGTCGGTTTCACCTTCTTTCAAATTTGATATAATCTGAGCTGAACAGAAACTGACTGAGAAATCCTGAAATTATCTCCCCAGAATATGAAGAGTGACAGTATCTGATCCAGCAGTTCCAGAGAATGCATTCAATTTTGAAAGGCCAGCTAGATAAGAGAATATTGGCACAGCTCTCCAGATATCTATTCCCCAATTAACAATGTCATTTTCTGTTTTTCTAAGTGGAGATTGGGGAGCTTGTCTTGGCGTTTCTGGTCTCTGCTTGGAATTTATTCTTTCCACAGATGGCGACTACTCCAATTCTACAGCTTTAGGGATATATGGAAAAATGTGACAGAAGATGAGGGCAAGAAGGAAGAGAACAGCACTTCGGTGCACACTGTGACCATACAACTATTTCTTCAGGCCTACTGTACCTATAGTTAGACAACAGGCCCATATCTACCTCCACTAATAGAAATCAATTCTACGAGTTTTCTTTTTCGATATTCATTTTGCATATTGAGTAGACATCTGAAGGAAATTACAGATTAAAAATAAATGGATGATCTGTATAATGGAATATTATTTAGTCATAAAAAGGGATGAAGAACTGACAAATGCTGTAACATATATGAACCTGGAAGACATAGTAAGTGAACGAAGCCAGATACAAAAAGGCCACATGTTGTATGATTCCGTATATGAAATATCCAGACTACACAAACCTACAGAGGCAGAGGCAGAAAACAGATTAATGGTCACCAGGGACTGGAGGAAGGGAGGAACTGGGAGTGACTACTAATAGGTATGGGATTTCCATTTGGTGTGATGAAAATATTCTTGAACTAGATAGGGTGAAGGTTGGATAATATTGTGAATATACTTAATGCTACTGAATTTATACTTTACCTGCCATTTGAATTCTAGCCAATAGTCAACTTTTCCACTCCCTTTGCTTGTTAGCTACTGAAGAAGCAATTGTGTTTTATGCTTGAACTGATCTATTATGATGTGTCCAGAGGCCATTTCCTGTGACACAATTTTTCTAATCCACAATATGACTCTAACAAAGAAACTGTTGGAGTCAGAAACTTTGACATCAATTTGGATGTCACTATTAGACATTAGCCACTGAGCCTATTGTTGGCTCTTCCAACAAGGATGGATGCTTAGTCATCAATAACTGGCAACAACGACAAGAAGATAGAGCTATCTGATGAGAACTCCACGGAACCTGTCACTAGAAAGAGCTTATCTTTGCTGAGCACATGCAGTGTTCCTCTTGTAAAATATATGTCTTTTGAGTGGAATGCAGTAACGTCCACTTGTTTAATTGATGGGGAGTTAGTGTATTTAAATGTTACCTGGGCAAACCTAGAAAGAAGAACAGATGTTGTCTGTGTGTGTGTGTGTGTGTGAGAGAGAGAGAGAGAGAGAGAGACAATGGAGGGTTTTGGCTTTTTTTTTACTATGTCCAGTAGTTGAACAGAGTTAATTTTTAAAAGCCAGACAAAAGTATGTTGAGGATTTATTTAAAGGCATACACAAAAATATTCAGAACAACTTCATTCATAACAGCTAACAATTAGAAACAACTCAAATGTTCATCTAGAGAGGAATGGTAAACTCATACAATTAGATGTATTGTAGCTGACTGATATAATGGAGTATTATTCGGCATTTAAAGAGTAACAAACTATTGATGCATGCAGGAACACAGAGGAATCTCAAAAGCTTTATTTTCAGAAAAGCAGTCAGACACAGAAGAGTACATACTGTATGATTCCATTCATACTGAACTCCAAGAACAGTCAAAACTAATACAAAGGAAACTTTTGAATAGCGATCCCATTTGGGCACAAATAGTTGTACCCTTCAGTCTACATAAAACGAAACTGAAACCACTGAAGCAAACTGGCAAGGTTAGAAGAATAAGGGGCAACAGACCTGAGATGTGAATGCCCAGACCTACACTGCCTCCTCCTGGTTCATATTTCATCAGTCCACGTATGTTTATAGAGCCTACTCTTTGTTCCAGGTACTATAGCAGGGATGAAAATGAAATGATCAACAAAACAAACCTGGCCTAGTGCCTAAGGCATTTGATTGCTAACCAGAAGGCTGGTGTTTCAAACCCACCAGCCACCCCTCGGAAGGAAAATTGGGCAATCTACTTCTGTAGTGATATTACCTCGGAAACCCAAGGAGAGGTCGCTATGAGTCAGATCTGACTCGACAGCAGTGAGTTTGGTATGGTTTTTGGTATGCCCTCATTAGCAATAAAGCATAGGGAGTAAGAATCGATTATTGCTTACCAAATGTATTGAATTGGTAATGAATAGCATAACTCTTTAACAGGTTATTCACCTCACACCTCTGGGCCCTCATCTTCACCCTTATCGGGAAAGCAAGGATTTGCTAGTTACTCCAGTCCTGGAATCCTAATTTTTTCCAAGGAGAATACAGGTCTGTCCTCAAGTGCAGCCATGTGAATGGAGCCGCCTCTGCCACATCTCCAAATCGCTCCCCATTCCACAAAGGAAGGTGTCCCCTCCCTGAGGAAGTCTAGGAATTTTTTTTTCTCTCTTTATTAAACCATTTATTCCAAACTATGGAGTGGCTAAGGCACTTGACTGCTAACCAGAAGGCTGGCGGTTCAAACCCACCAGCCATGCCTCAGAAGGAAGGTTGGGCAATCCTACTTCCGTAGTGATACTGCCTCGGAAACCCAAGGAGGGGTCGCTATGAGTCGGGGCCGACTCGACGGCACATAACAACAACAACAACAACAGTTTCTCTCATAATATTGCAAACTCTCTCAGGACAGGACATTTACCTCACTCAATACAAGCCTAGCATGGTGTTTACCCACTCACATGCCTATTGCCTGATGGTGCAGTGGTTAAAGCATTTGGCCGCTAACCAAACAGCTGTTTGAACCCACCAGTGGTTCCACAGGAGAAAGATGAGGCAGTCTGGTTCTGTAAAAACTTACAGCCTTGGAAACCCTATGGGGCAGTTCTACTCTGCCCTATAGGGTCGCTATGAGTCAGAATCGACTCAATGGCAATAAATTTGGTTTTTGGGTTTTATAGCCTGAACAAGACACTCTGCCACAACTCTATTTCAACTGGTTTGTTGTTGTCTTTGTTGTTTCCTCTTTGTAGTCCTATAAACATCTATGCTCTGGAGAGGCAATGGCTTCAATGAAATCTTAGCTGTAATATAGGACATGTATGCATTGACCTTGAGTTAGACCAGAGGTCTCGTACTTCAAATGTCCTCCCATGGCCTCAGAATCACTCATTCTAGTTCTTCATCAGAACTACATGTTCCAACCCAAAGATCAGGCCAGACCTCAGGGTCTTGAAAGGGGGAGATAATGTGCAAAGACCAAACTTTGTTTGACTCGGCACACTGACCTTGGCCTCCAGGAAGCAGTCATCTAAACAAACAAGGAAGGGAAGATCTCTTAGGACTATATTTCAAAGTTCTTGTGCCAAATTCAAAATACAGAAAAATAGAAATGATTTCCTTTAGGAAATAGTCTCATATTAGACCACGTGTGTTGTTGTTGTTGTTAGGTGCCATCAAGTCATTTCCAACCCACAGTGACTCCATGCACAGCAGAACTAAACACTGCCTGATCCCGCACCAGCTCCATGATCCCTGCTATACTTGAGCCCATCATCACAGCTACCATGTCAATCCATCTCGTTGAAGGCCTCCCCCTCTTTCGTCAACCCTCCACCCTACCAAGCATGACATCCTTCTCAAAGGAATGGTCCCTTCTGACAACATGACCAAAATAGCTGAGACAAAGTCTGGCCATTCTCACTTCCAAGGAGCATTTTGGGTGTACTTCCTCCAGGACAGATCTGTTAGTTCTTTTAGCAGTCCATGATACTTTCAGCATTCTTCACCAGCACCACAACTCAAAAGCATCAACTCTTCTTCGGTCTTCCTTATTCATTGTCCAGCTCTCACATGCATACGAGGCGATTGGAAATATCATGGCTTGTGTCAGGCGCACCTTAGTCCTCAAGGAGAGACATCCTTGCTCCTCAGCACTTGAAACAGTTCCTTCGCGGTTGACTTTCCCAATGCTACACATCATCTAATGTCTTGACTGCTGCTTCCATTGGCATCAATTGTAGAACCAAGCAACATGAATTCTTTGACGACCTCAATCTTCTCTCCATTTACTGTGATGCTGCTCATTGGTCAGTTGTGAGGATTTTTGTTTTCTTTATATTGAGATGTAATCCATACTGCAGACTGTATTCTTCAACCTTCATCAGTAAGTGCCTCAAGTCATCCTCACTTTCAGCAAGCAAAGTTGTATCGTCTGCATATCTCAGGTTGTTAATGATTCTTCCTCCAATACTGATGCCACATTTTTCTTCATATAGTCCAGCTTCTCGGATATTTGCTCAGCATATAGATTGAATAAGTATGGGGAAAGGATACAACCCTCACGCACTCCCTTCCTGATTTTAAACCATGTAGTGTCCCCTTGTTCCATTTGAACAACAGCCTCCTGGTCAAGGTACAGGTTCCTCACGAGTACAATCAAGTGTTCGGGAATTCCCATTCTTCTCAATGTTATCCATAATTTGTCATGATCCACACAATCAAATGCCTTTGCATAGTCAATAAAACACAAGTAGACATCTTTCTGTATTCTTTGCCTTCAGCCACAATCCATCTGACAACAGCTATGATATCCCTTGTTCCACGTCCTCTTCTGAATCCAGCTTGCACCTCTGGAAGTTCTCTGCAATATACTGCTGCAACCGTTTTTGAATTATCTTCAATAAGATCTTACTTGCGTGCGATATTAATGATATTGTTCTATAATTTCCACATTCTGTGGGATCACCTTTCTTTGGAATGGGTACAAATATGGATCTCTTCCAATCAGTTGGCCAGGTAGCTGTCCTCCAAATCTCTTGCCATAACCGAGTGAGTGCCTCCAATGGGGCATCCGTTTGTTGAAATATCTCAATAGGTATTCTGTCAATTCCCGGAGCCTTGTTCTTCGCCAATTCTTTCATTGCAGCTTTGACTTCCTCCTTCAGTACCATTGGTTCTAGATCATATGCCACTTCCTGAAATGGATGAAGATCAACCAGTTCCTTTTGGAACAGTGATTCTGTGTATTCCTGCCATCTTCTCTTGATGTTTCCTGCATCATTCAATATTTTCCCCATAGAATCTCTCAATATTGCAACTCGAGGCCATGTGTAGTGACTTCTTATTTTATTTGCCATTGAGTCAGCTCTGACTTGTAGGAATCTTAAGTACAACAGAACCAAGCATTTTCTGATCCTGTGCCATCTTCCTGATCTTTGTTGTGTTTGAGCCCACCGTCATGACTACCATGTCAATCCATGTCATTAAGAGTTTCCCTTGTTTTTGCTGACCCTCGACCAAATATGACATCTTTTTTAAGAGACTTTTCTTGCTTGATGACATGTCCAAAGCAAGCAAGATGACGTCTCACCCTACTTGCTTTTAAGGAACATTCTGATTTTATTTCTTCTAAGATGGTTTGATTCATTCTCCTGACAGTTCATGGTGTATTCAATATTCTTCTCCAGCACCACAATTCAGATGGATCAGTTCTTCTTACACTGTGACAATAATACTCAATGAAAAAGTAAACAGCTCAACCTGATTATTTGCTGTCAGAAGAGCAAAGAAGAGCCTGCTCTTTGGAACTTTATCCCCTTTCTGTTCAACATTAAATATGTAGACACTATTTCAAATGGAAATAAAAGAAAAGGTATAGACACTATTTCAAATAGTACTTTTCAACAGAAAAGTACCACCCTCTCATTACATTTGATGTCACATATCATGTCTGCCAAGTTGCTTATGGCCCAAGCACTGACTGACAGAGACCATCCCACGTGCTCTCCTCTACAGTTATTCAACCAAATATTTAGCTGCTATGTAGACATCAGAAGCTCTGGTAGCATAGTGCCTGAGGCACTTGACTGCTAACCAGAAGGCTGGAAGTTCAAACCCACCGGCCACTCCTTGGAAGGAAGATGGAGCAATCTACTTCCGTAGTGATACTGCCTTGGAAACCCAAGGAGGAGTCGCTATGAGTCTAGTCCGACTCAACGGCACATAACAACAACAGCAACATGTAGACATCGTACAGTGGATCCTTATGCATAGTAAAATAAAGAAGGCTTTCATTTTTTCTTAGTATTGTTTTGTTTTTTTTTTTTTTTTGCTTTATTTTGTTTTGGTTATAATTTGTTCAAAAGCAGAACATATTATTAAAGCATATTTGGTTTTCATCACAATGACAGTTGAAACAAACAAACATTTAAAACCCAATATACCTTACTCCTTTTCCATAAACATGTGTTCAGCTTAAGAATATTTATTCAGGATCCAAGATAGAGCTCTAGCCTATTCTTTTGTTCAAGTTCAGTCACAACTTACAAAGAGCCTTCATTATGAAAATTTAATTGAGCAATGAAGTTTTGTGTTCATATGCTCCATGTAACATTTTGCTTCTTCCAATTGGAAAGATATTTAGTTGTTGTTGTTACATGCTGTCAAGTTGGTTCTGAATCATAGAGACCCTGTGTACAACAAAACAAAACACTTACTGGTCCCGCACCATCCTCCCAATTGCTGCTGTGTTTGAGCCCATTGTTGCAGCCACTGTGCCAACCCATCTCATTGAGGGTTTTCATCTTTTTTGGAGCTCTGGTAGCATAGTGCCTAAGGCACTTGACTGCTAACC
>NW_006921596.1:20711237-20722353 GCF_000298275.1 Orycteropus afer afer | reverse complement strand
GGAAGGCTGGCGGTTCAAACCCACCAGCCACTCCTCGGAAGGAAGATGGGGCAGTCTACTTCCGTAGTGATACTGCCTCAGAAACCCAAGGAGGGGTTGTTATGAGTCGGGTTCGATTCAACGGCACATAACAACAACAACACACTTTAGCAATCATAATATCTTTCTCCAGAGACTGGTCCCTCATGATAATATGTCCAAAGTACATGAGACAAAGTCTCACCATCCTTGCTTCTAAGGAACATTCCAGCTGTACTTCGTCCAAGACAGATTTGCTCATTCTTCTGACAGTCCATGGTACATTCAATATTCTTTGCCAACACCATAATTCAAAGACATCAATTCTTCTTCAATCTTTTTTGTATTCTTAGTTAGGTTTATAAAACCTTACAAATTTCATTCCTCTCTATCTTTCTAAAATAGATACGGTTTCTGGCAAATTGAGTCAGTAAGGAGAATTTTTTTTTTTTTTTCCTTGTAATTGTTTTATTTTCCTAAAAAATATGTGCAACATGGAAAATGAAGCAGGACTGGAATAAATGGCTGTCAACTCAACAAACCTTAAGTAAATTTTATGCCTGCTGCTGCCATTGATATTCAATATCACTAGATATTTTACCTTGAATAATCACTGATGGACATTGATTTTGTCTTTGCTCTTCACAGCACAGCAAAATTAATGTGAAAGTCAGACTCAAATGAGTCCCAATGGTGTCCTCCAATCTCTGCTGAGAAGCACATTGCAAATGCAGAAGAAATGGCAACCAGCTGAGACCAGTGTATCTTGTATTGTAGCAATTAATGGATATAAATGCCCTCACAGGAGAACACAGGTTATCTTTATATCAACTTTGGAGGTGAGAGTCTAAAACAGTTCATGGGGGTTAACATGTTGTGGTTTTACGGTTTGATTAATCCTTACCAATTAAAATGATGATGTTTCTCTCTCTCTTTTTTTTTTTTTTTTTTGCATTATATTTTCATAATTATTCTTTTGGGTATATGGATGTAACCGTGAAATGTCAACAAGGGGGCAATCATTTCACACAGTTTAGAGTCATGGAAAAAAAAATCTTTTCTTCAATGCAATTTTAAAAAAAAAGAAAGGCGGGAAGGCATGATAGAGTGTAACATAGTGTTTAGTGGGAAAAGAAGCAGTGATCACAGTGACTGGCTTAGCTCTTGTCCCTTTGAGCTTTTCCTCCTAGTGCAATCTTCCTTCTGTGATTCAAGTTGAGCATTGCTGGTGATCTGTCATGTTGATAGTCCCTAAAACGTCATCCTATCCATTATTTGGTTCAGACAATTCAGACCATGTGAAAGAAGATGGAAGAAAACAGGAGCAATTTCTCCAGGTGAGCTTTTGACGACTGAAGAGTGTGGAATTTTTTGGACAGGAATGTTTCTTAATCATTTTCACCTATCACAGCATCTATGCCAGTGCAGCAGATAACATTGGTAGTAAGGTGCCTAGTGAATTCTGAGGTGTAACAAATCAAAGAGTTGCCTTGCATTATTATTCTTGTGTAGCAGATGAAGTTGGTGCTCCATGTTTATGCCCTTGGCTCTTCACTTCACCAATGACATCTTATTTCAAACACCCTTGAAACGGACAGGTTTCAAGCATGTATGTTAACTGCACACAGCACCTGCTTTGGGACTGAAACAGTGTTCACAAAGCCAAAAGTGTTCTGCAGAGTTAATCAGATTGCTTCACGGACAGAATAAAAGCCCAAATCCAATCATTTCTCTTCAATGCTTTTCCAGTCCAAACTTAGCCCTTGAGCTGTCTCTGCAGTATAGACTGACAAGGAGATTTGGCAATTATTTGGTATAAGTTAATCAAAATAGATGGCAAATCAAATAACATAAGGCATAAAGCTTCATGGGGACTAGATTTCATCTGTTGATGATACGACTGCCAAACCACCACTTTAATCTCTTCTAGAATTTTTACCTCCTTTACTGGATTTTCTTTTTACCACTTTCACAATCAACAGAGTTTTGATCAATTGAATTGATTTTCTTATTCTCATCTGCGGTATCTCAGCATTTGGAAATATATTATATAAAACAGTAAGACTATATCATCTCTGTGTTGAAAATGGACGCTGTCATAATAATCAAAAGGTACGAAATGGAAGAGGGCAAGTCAAGTGTCTTAGAAGTTACATGCTGCCAATTAGATATATTGCCAGTTGTGCGACCTTCAGCAAAGTTCTTAAGCCTTCTTAGACCTTTCTTTAAATCTGTATAGTGGGAACAACAATAGTTAATTTTCAGAGGATTTATGAAAATTAAACCCACCCACCGCTGTCGAGTTGGATCTGACCCACAGAGATCCCTCCCTGGGTTTCTGAGGCAGTACCACTATGGCATTAGATTGCCAACCTTCCTTCCAAGGAGTGGCTGGTGGTTAGCAGCCTTCTGGTTAGCAGTCAAGTGCCAGCCTTCTGGTTAGCAGTCAAGTGCCTTAGACACTACGCCACCAGCACTCCTTATGAAAATTAGAATGACAGACTTACTGTCACTGGCACACTGCAAGTGCTCACAGTTGTTATTATTTATTTTTTGGTACTGCTCAGTTCCTCCAGGCTAATTGCTAGTCCGATTGTATTAATTGCCTCTGCAATGTATTATTTTCCTTTGGAAAGCTTTGAATTCCATGATTCTCTCAATTCACCTGGGGCCAGTTTTAGCCAAGGCTTTCATAGGCTTACAATTTCAATCAAGGCAACAAACAAAACTTTGCATGGGCTGCTCAAGAGGTAGAATTGAAGATGTCTGTTTTTCTGAGTGAAATAAATAGTTTCCATAGAAGGAAATACAATTCTAAGATAAGTCTAACAGTTCAATAAAGTTTAATATGTTACTAATAGAGGAGAAAAAAGCAAATTTTGAATTATTATTTTGAAGTTTAAGTTTGAGAATTGTGTCTATGAAATTGCCAGGCGTAACAACTAGCCATTGTAATATTGCAAAGATTAAATGAGAGAGCATAAAACACGTAGGACAGTAGCTAGCACAACAGGCACTCAAAAGAGTATGACAGCTTCTTAACCAAAAAAAAGCACAAAATTGCATTATGATTGGTGTTGTATCATGGTACAGAGTAACTTGGAATCACACATCTGACTTTATCCTAATGTTACCTATCACTGATGTCATGAGGAACGTATTCTTGTGCATTTAAGACCCAGAGGAATCATTCATGATGCAACAGAATTGTCATGCTCTCTTCCTTTGTTTCCTCCATTCACTACATTTGCTTTCTGTGATGGGACTAAACAGCTAGAAAATATTTCCCACCAATTCTTCTCAGTGATTTAAATTTAAGATTTTCGTTTGTAAGAAGAATAAAATGTACCAATCTCATGGTTTGTTTCCTCCTCTGGACTCAGATTGTCAGGAGAAGATGCATACCATGTAGATAAAGAGACAGGAAAGAGTAGTCACAGGAAGGAGATGGGAGCAGAGCTGTTTATTGATGGGATTGTAATAGGTGCTATGAAACAAAATGTGTATAAACTGTTGATAGTAAAAACGAATCTGCTTTGTATATTTGCACCCAAATCATGATAACTTTCTTTTTTTTTCCACATGCATCCTATGGCACACAACCCAGTTGTTAAAATGATCTGGATGAACAAACAGCAATTTTATGTCTAGAGCATCCTTAAAGTTTCCATTTGGGAATTGTGTTCCCAAGAGGCATATAATCCATGCAAGATGAGGGACCACTTCTACCTAGTCAATAACCAAAAGATCATGACATCTTAGATCTGCATCAAAATAACACAAAAAGTGCACACACACATACACACACAATTACAGCTGGCACTTCCACTTGATATCCTATTCATTTCATTTTAATTTTTGAACTTTCCACCAAGCACATGATTGGAAAGTTAGTGATATGTGCAAAGAAGCTTTTATTTTTAATTAGGCATGCCTATTAAATAAATGAATATGAGAGTTTGGGTCCTCTCCACTTTCAAATTAGCAGGTACGTTAACTAAACATGGATGATAAATCATTTAATAATTCATAAGAAAGTAAATATGATATAAAATATAATTGCAAATTTATACTGTTTGCTTTCCTCTTAATTATAGCTGAAGAAGAGAGTTGGCCCTGTGGATTGCTGATTGGAGTGGAAATGGGAGGGGGAAGCTCATTTTAGAGAACCACAATTTGGGGGCTCAGTCAGTTTGGACTACAACACTAAAAATGTATCCAGCCATCATGATCCTAAACTATAAATGCTCCATCCTAGACCAGGATGGAAGTCAGAACTCCTTCCCCGTTTCAATAATAACCTATTGCCTGGCACATACCAAAAGGTACCAAAGCCAAGTTCTTTGCAAGAAAATGAATATTAGGTCTCACTGCTTGAATAATAATTAAATTTGGCAGGTTAATAACACTAGATATGACAGTCTACTAGGGAATGTTCCATTAGAGAGCTTAAGTATTTGGAAATATTACAATCACAACGGATTTGATCATTCTTTCTCTGTGAAAATGCAGATATAATCTCAGATATTATCGTTGCAGGGCTGTGCATTCATGGGACATGACTTGAAGTCCAAAGTGTCTGCAAATAAACTGGATTTTATGATCCCAAATAATTATATGAGGTCAAACTTTTAAAAGAAAAAGTTTAGCAAGCATGCATGTATCATGAAATTATTTTCAAGTTAAACATTATTTTCACCATTTTTGGTTTTCATCATTAAAAAAAAAAAAAAAACCCAACCCACTGCCATCAAGTCTGATCCGACCCACAGAGACCCCTCCCTGGGTTTCCAAGGTGGTATCACTACAGAAGTAGATTGCCAATCTTCCTTCCAAGGAGCAGCTGGTGAGTTTGAACTGCCAGCCTTCTGGTTAGCAGTCAAATGCCTTAGGCACTACGCTAGAGCTCCACCATTTTAGGGATGAGGAAACCAGAAATGACCAGAACAGATTTTTGTTTCACATGCTCTTCTACAATGTGATCTTAAGGTGAAATTTTACCCCTGCTCTTCATTTTGGGTAGGCCTGTGACAGTTCTAACCAAGAGAGTATCGCAGAAGGGACTCTATTTGGCATCACTAAAGGCTAGCTCATAAAAGACCATACCTACACTGCTTGGTTGGCATGGCCACTCTGGGGGAATCCAGCCACCATGTAAAAGCCCAACTCCCCTGAGACTGCTATGTGGGGGAGGCCACATGTAGGAGCTCCGGTCGATACCCCAACTGTGAGCCAGTCAAGAGCCAACATCAAGCTCCATCCATGCGAGTGAGCCATATTGGACATCAGCCCTGTTGAGACCTTCAAATGACTGCAGCCCCAGTCTATCTCTACTGAAACTACATTAGTTACTAAGTTTTGGGGTAATAACAACTGGGACCCATGACTAGCAAGTCATCATAGTAAGGTTTGGAACAAGGTATGTCTGATGCAAGGGAATTATTTTTCCCAATGTGCAGGGCATGGGGTTTTCAGTGGAGAGAAACTTTCAAATCACCTTTCCCCTAGTGAATCATTCAATTTCCTTTAGTGAATCAAGACTACAGTGCAGCAAAAGTAAAAGAAAGAATGAGACAGGAGGCTGAGGCAGATCATCCATTAAACCGTTAAGCAAAACCAAAATCCTAAAAGAAGTCTTGAGGCACTGGCATCTAGCTCAGTTCTTGTGGTTTGGTGATTATTTAGGAGACAGAACTGCGCCAGAATAAATATCTCTACCTTATCCCCACTGTCCAGAAATGTCCTCTGTTACATCTCTCCGAAATCAAACAAGGCAGGTAGTAGAAAAATTGACAGCTCTTTTCAATTCTAGCTTCAGCACAATTCGCAGAGGGAAGGGACAGTTAATGGATGCAGAAAATCTAGTGGAGGCAAGGATCTTTCATAAGGGTGAAGCAGAGCAATTGAATTTGTTCTTGTCAGTCATCATCAAACAAGATATATTGAGAATCCACGGCTTACAAAGCATCCTGAGATCAGGAAAAAAAGGAACAGCACATAATTTTTACCCCCCGAGAGAGCCTGCCACAGCTTCCTAGGGACAAGACAAGCATATGTGAAAGACATGGAACGATGGCACAATTGACTTACATTTTCCTTAAACACATGTTCATCCATGAAAGGACCTGAGGCATCATGAAAACAAGGACAGAGGAATCTGGACATAAGAGTCATCTAATATTTGCAGGCCCAAAACAGATATTGTTTTTACACAAAACTGCAAGATAATTCACATTTTCCTCCTTTACAAATAAAAAGTCAGGATTAAAGAGTTTGAGTGATTTGCTCAAAGTACACAACAGAGTCTGTCAATTTAGAATTACTCTTTCTACTCTACTCAGTGTGCCATGAAGGTGGCAATGGACAAAGTACAGTAGACAGTGAAGACTAGGCTCAGAGCAGTTGTGGAAATGCAAAATTAACAACAACAGCAATAAACAGCAGTGTTATTTGTCTCCATGTCCCATGCAACAGTTGATTTATTGTGCCCTTTAGCTTTCACCCTGCCCTTGAATTGGACTGAAACTAGAAACCCTACTACCTGCCCCACTTGTTTCATGAGATCATCTTTACACATGCTACCTTTTTGGCCTTTAACTTGCCTCAAAATCACACGTGTGACTAGATCACATTTATTGTCTTTTTAATCTTTTATGTATTTTCCTTAACTCCTTCATGAGAGCTAAGCAGCCCACAAATATTCTATAAATATTTTAAAGCCATCGAAGCTTTAAAACTACTGTGTTGTTTCTTGTATTTCCTCATTTGATTGTTAAGAAAATCTAGATAATCATGCTGAAAGAGTCCAGAGAGAAAACTGTCCTTGTCAGCAATGTTTTCCTTAATTAAGCTGAGCTTGAACATGACATTTAACAAAAATGGTGGGAAAAGATGGAAACAACTTGAATGTCCATCAACAGATAAATGGATAAACAAAGAGTAGAACATAAATGCAATGGAGTATTACTTAGTCATAAAGAGGAATGAAAACTTGGTATATGCTACAATGTGGATGAACCTTGAAAGCCTTATGCTGAGTAAAATCAGTCAGTCACAAAAGAACAAATATTGTATTATTCATTTACATGAAAGAGATAGAACAGGTAAATATATACAGTTCTAAGGTTATTAGTGGTTACCAGGAATGTGTGGCAGGGAGGGGAAAAGCAGATTCACTGCTTAGGAGATACTGAGTTTCTGTTAAGGGGATGCAAAAAGTTGGAAACGGATCATGATGGGGATGCACAACATGACAAATACAATTAACTGTCATTAAATTGTATGTTTGACGAATGGTGAGATGACAAATTTTCTGTTACATACATAGTTATCACAATTTTTTTTAAATGGTAGAATGACTTAGGTAGAAGAATATAATTTTACGAATGGGTGAACTATCATAAAATGTGAATGTTTTACCCTTCAGTAACATGTTGTTTTCACCAAAAAAATAAATAAAGTAATACTTGTAACAAGCGCCTACTCTGCCCCAGGCATTTGGCTATGTACTTGTATAGAATTCACATAGACTATTAATAATAATGGTAAGCATTGAAATGTCAGGTAAGAAAATGGACATTCCAAAGTGGCCTAGATGGCAGGAGAAGCTAAATCCAAGCTTTGCAGCTTGCAGGCTTTTTCCCATCTCAAGACAGATGATGTAAAGCCAGCAGAGATGAAGTCTTCGGAAGTCAATTGCATATTGAAGACCTTTTCTCAGAAGCAAATTGATGTCTGGTGCATTACCTTAGTGCCCTCCCGCACCCTTACAAAGCACTTAGTGCTTTCTGGAGAAGTCTCCCTTCTTAAAAATAACATTCTTGT
This sequence comes from Orycteropus afer afer, assembly GCF_000298275.1. Taxonomy (NCBI): domain Eukaryota; kingdom Metazoa; phylum Chordata; class Mammalia; order Tubulidentata; family Orycteropodidae; genus Orycteropus; species Orycteropus afer. The sequence goes on along the minus strand of NW_006921596.1, from coordinate 20,714,511 downwards.
GACTTTATTTTAACTGTCTTTCAGAGGCATTGAATAAAGGGTCTAGATATTTTTGGATTCTAACTTTTTTTAAGCCAACCATTCTCTAGTTTTGTTGATCTTAAGGATTTGTTTGTTTTATTTTGTTTTTATTTCAATTTTCTATTCTAGCTGATCTTTTGGTGTCAAATTAGTGATGATCAAACATCAGTTAAGCAAACTTTATCCTATTTTCCCCTATTTGCCTTTTCAGCAAATCTCTCTACTGATGGACATTTATGTAATGACTCCAGACTCTGGAAGCATCTGGGTCAGCTCCATCACTTACTGTGTGACAATAGCACTGTGGATGCTTACCTAGCCTCTCCCTGCTTCAGTTTCCCCGCTTATAAAATGAGTATAATAATAGCATCTTCCTTAAACGTCTTTTAAAGGATTAAATGGGGAAATATTTATAAAGTGCTTTGAGAAGTTCCTCTACAAGTTATAAGTAGTGGTATTAAGATCCAGGAATATTGTGGGCAGGAATTTTTGTCAATATTGTCCCCTTTTGCAATTAATTGTGCCTGTCACATAACAGGTGCTCAATAGCCAATGGCTGAATAAAAACATAATTTCATTTGCTTATTGTATTTTCATAATAATGAGGGAGACTGTTGGAATTCTATTATTTCAGAAAAATACACATAAAAATTTCACAAAAGAGGAAAGAAAAAGTTCTGCTGTTGATACAACTATTGGTTTCTACTCATGTGGAGCAAAAGGAATAAAAGAAACCAAAGGCTCAAAGAAGAAAGTAGTCCACAGGACTAACAATAATAATAATACCCCACATGAACTACAGTTCCTCTAGCCTGAGACCAGAAGAACTAGATGGTCCCCGGCTACCACTACTGATCACTTGGACCAGGGACACAATAGAAGGTCCCAAAAAAGAATGGGAGAAAAATGTCATTTTTGATATAGTCATCCCCTATGATAAGCTCTTCGGAAGGAAGTTTGGGCAATCTACTTCCATAGTGATACCACCTCGGAAACCCAAGGAGGGGTCGTTATGAGTTGGATCTGACTCACGGCAGTGCATTTGGTTTTTTGTTTTTTTTATAATAAGATTTGATATAATGTAACCCCCTCCATGATGAGATCTGCTATGAGCATCCAATCAGTAAGAGACTTTCCTCAGGGGTGTGCTCTGGCAAAGCTCTCTGGCTTTTTGCTCAGTCTGGACCCTGCGTCTGGCTGATCATCATCTGACCTCTGCTTCTTTGCACTTGAGCAAGCAGTCTGCCATATTTCCTGCCAATCTTGGGACTGTTGCCTTCACAGCCTGTGAAACAGCAATCTGCCATTTTACCTGCCAATCTTGGATTCATCAGCCTCTGAAGCCAGCAGCCTGTTGTACTGTTTGCCAATCTTGGGTTTGTTAACCCCTACAGCTATGTGAGTCAGGAGAAGCCTCCAGCTTGGCACCTGACCCACAGATGTGGAACTTGCCAGCCTCTACAACCACGTGCGCCATTTCCTTGAGACGATCTCTCTCCCGCTTTCCCTTCTCCTCCCCTCTCCCCTCTTTTCTTTTTTCTCTCTCCCTCCTCCCTCCCTCTCTCTCTCCCCCTCCCTGCCTCCCTCTCTCTGTCTCTCTCTCTATAGAGAGAGAGACAGAGAGAGAGACAAAATGACAAAATAAATGAAAAATTAGAAACGATACAAAATCTATGCACAGAAATCCAGAATATTAATACTAAATTTTCAGAAATAGATAACACATTGAAAGGGCAAATGAGTAGAATTGAATCTTTCTCTCTCTCTCTCTCTCTCTATATATATATAGAGAGAGAGAGAGAGAGAGAGAGAGAGAGATTTATCTCAATGAAATGGTTTTGCTTCTCTAAAGAATGCAGCCTAAGACAGGATCACCACAGATGAACCCCCTGAGTTGGAAGGCACTCAAATACACTGTAGCCACACAATGAATTCAAGCATACTAGTAGATGTGCCAATGGTACAGGGCTAGTCAGTATCTCCTTTTGTTGTACGTGAGATCACCATAAGCCGAAGCCAACTCAACAGCAAATAACAACGTATGTTGAATTATGTAACATGGACTCCCTTGAAAACTCTAAATCGACCAGGGAAGTCAGCTGCCTCTCTGATATGGCTCTTTGCGTGTATGGGTTCAGTAATAACCTTTATAATAATTCTTCATTCCTACTACATTGCATTGTGGAAGGTTATTTATTTAGATCAGCAAACTGTCCCACGGCCAGATTTGGCACCTGCTTTTGTACAGCCCACAAGGTAAAGTTGGCGTTGTTTTCTTTTTAATTACATGTTTAAGCAGTTAAAAAGAAAATCCAAGGAAGAAGAATATTTCAAGGCATGTGAACATTAAAGAAAATTCAAAATTTCAGCATCTAGAAATAAAGACATTGGAACACAGCCACTCCTGTTCACCTGTGTATTGTCTGTGGCTGCTTTCATAGACACAGCAGCACAACTGAGTAGTTGCTACAGAAACCATATAACCTTCAGAACCCAAATTATTTACTATCTATCCCTTTACAGATAATGTTTGTAGACTTCCAACAAAGATTATCGCTAATTCTTACTATAACCTTGTAAGCTACATATTACCCTCTTTTCACAGACAAAGGTATTAGTCCTCAGGTAGGTAATTACCTAGCTATGGTAGTTCAAAAAGATGGCCACAAATTCTTCAGCATTGCTCCCACTGAGGGTCTGGGTCTGTCTCCTCCCCCTGAATCTGGGGGCAGGAGGGAAAGCTGTGACTGCTTAGACAGGGGAATGTGGCAGAAGAGGCAGTCTGTGAACCTCATGAACACCCTCAGGCTGTTTCCCTTCCTGCAGTGCAACCACCAGGCTATGAGAAGTCCAACTCAGGAGAGTCCACTTATAGGTGCTGCAGCCATAGTCCCAACTGAGCTCAGCCAGTGAAGAAACCTCTAGATAATTCTAGCCATTGACCTTCACTCCTTTATTCCTGTATTTATTTTAAGAGCTTGTTTTACATTCAAAGTCACGCGTGCATTTAGTTTCATTCCCCATTCGCCATGTCCAGCCCTAACCCAGTCTCCTCCCCTCCCTACCCCGCAACCCTCCCCCTGTGCCCCTCATAATTATACACTCCTGTTTGTCCTGCATTTCCTCAGTTTGAATGTTGGTCCTCTGGTGTCCCATGGTCTATTGCTCTAAGGGATGTATTACCATTGAGTGTGTGGGTGCGGCATCCTGGGTTGACTGGTCTGCATGTACATCTTGTTAACTATTGGGCTGA
>NW_006921596.1:20685063-20695480 GCF_000298275.1 Orycteropus afer afer | reverse complement strand
AAGGCAGTATCACTATAGAAGTACATTGCCCAACCTTCCTTCCAAGGAGTGGCTGGTGGGTTTGAACCGCCAGCCTTCTGGTGAGCAGTCAAGTGCCTTAAGCACTATGCTACCAGAGCTCCTGCACAAATACTTAGCAAACACTAAAACAATAGCAATGAAAGAAGTGATAACACAATTCATAAACAAAACGAGCTCAGCACAGAAAATTATGTGGACCAAAGAAATGAATACCACAAGAGAACACCTAACAAAATGACAGCAACAAATTCATACTTGTTGATAATTACATATCTGGCAAGGGACTTATCTCTAAGATTTATAGAAAACTCCAACACCTGAACAGCAAAGGGATTAACAATCCAATTGAAAAATGGGCAGAAGACAGGAATAGACACTTCATCAAGGAGGATATTTAGGCGGCCAGCAAATACATGAAGAGATGCTCATGATCATTGGCCATCAGAGAAATGCAAATCAAAACAACAATGAGACACCATCTCACCCCAGCACTGATGGCAAGGTTCAACGAGACAAAATAACAAATGCTGGCGGGGATGTGGAGAGATCGGGACTCTTATCAACTGCTGGTGAGAATGTGAAATGATACAACCACTGTGGAAAGCAGTATGGTGATTCCTAAGAAAGCTGGAATTGGAGATACCATTTGACCCAGCAATCCCATTACTAAGTGGATGTCCTAGAGAAGTGAGAGCCAGGACAGAAACAGATATATGCACACCCATGTTCATCACAGCACTATTTACAATAGCAAAAAGATCAAAACAACCTACGTGCCCATGAACAGAAGAATGGGTAACCAAACTATGGTACTTACACACAAAGGAATACTATGCAACACTAGAGAATAATGTAGAGTCAGCAAAATACCACTTAACATGGATGAACTTGGAGGACATTATGCTGGGTGAAATAAGTCAATCACAGAAGGACAAATATAGTATTGGTTTGTTGTTGTGGAGGGTCAAGGAAAAGTTTATATATGGAGGGAAACTTTGTTGGTTGCCAGGGATGGGAGGGGAGGGGAAGGAACCCTGGAAAGAAAAAAATAAAGAATGCAATGATCCATGTCACTTTAGTTTTTCATATTTCACTGTGCATAAATTATATTTCAATAAAATTCATTTAAAAAAAAAGACTGGGGCCAATCTGACAGTTACTGGTTATTTTGCTTTGTTTTGTTTTGTTTTTTCACACAACTAATCTGGGGTGGTCTGTTATGCAGCCACAGATAAATAAAGCACTAGCCTTTTCAAAAAAAAAAAAACTTGAGATGGCTTAAAAGAAAGCTTACACTGCACCAACATTCTTTTTATATATATATATATTGTTATTTGGGTGAAAGTTTACAGAGCAAATTCACTTTTCCTCCATGCACTCCTGCCCCCTGAGCTGTCTTCTTGTGCATAAACAGCCCTTTTTTCTCCCATGATTGTTCTCTCCAAGGAGTGTATCTACCTCAAGTACATGTTCAACTCATATGCCTGTCTTTTGTTTGGCTTGAAGCCACAGGTGTGGGTTCAATTCCAGACCTGAAGGGCAGCTAGGGGCCATAGTCTCAGTGGTTCCACCAGGCTCTATCAGATCAGCAAATCAAGTCCCCCCTCCTTTTTTTTTTCCAAATGATTTTGAGTTTTGTTCCACATTGTTCTCCCCTCTCTATTCAGGATCTCCTCCATAGATCCCCCTCCGAGTGATTGACATTGGTAGCCAGGCACCATCTAGTTCTTCTGATCTCATAGTCATACAGGTTGAGGTGTACCAGTTGCTAGGACTAAATGTTTCCATGAATCTTTTATTTTCTTCATTCTTCTTTGCTCTGGACAAGGAGAGACCCATCATTGCATCTAGGTGGTTGCTTGTAAGATTTTAAGATCCCAGTTGCTACTTGCCAAAGTAGGAGGTAGAACAATGTTTTGTGTAGTATGTTATGCCAATTGAGTTTGATGTGACCTGTGACTATGGTCCCAAGCCCACAGGTTCAACTACTTGCTCCCTCTAGATAGCTGGCTGTGACCAAGAAGTGACTACAAACTTGTCCCTTGTCAGCTATACTAGACACCTGAGAATTCTTACAGAACATACAAATACACTTGTAGAACAATTGTCTGCCAACCTTATACCTGGTCTTGGGTACACTCCCCATTCAGCAACATTCTTAAAAACAATGGAAATATGAAACTATAAAGGTGAGAAGAAATGGAGAAAGCCTGGTAAATGGGATCAGAGAGAAACCATATACTCTGAAATATTATTTAAGGCCAAAAACAATTTCAACTGTTGGGAACTTAGCTTTGAACTGAGAAAGGGTAGAGAACTTTGCATATGATCACAGAACTGATAATTGGTAGGACAGTGTTTCAAAGCAGGTTGGCTGAATTCACTGCCAAAAAAAATGTCCCTCTCTATGGTATCCCTCTACCATGGTATTCTGAGCCTGGGTGGGGCATTAGCTTCCAAACTTTTTGCATATAGGAGTGTTGAAGTCATCTCTCTTGACCTCATCTGAGCCAGAAAATTTCTTCCCAGATACCTTCACCTCCTGGCAGCAACCCAAGCTCCAGATTTAGGTAAATGTGTTTTCCCAATTATATGCCCTTTTAATAATTCATGCTAATATTCAGAGTATAAGGAACTTATACTAATTAGTTTTAGAAAATTTTTGGACCAATGACACACACTAGGTTACTGGACAAGATGCAAAGGAATTCAAGGGTCTCACCAGCTCATCATGAAAGTGGAGACAAAACCACAGATAAGAGAAGTACTGAGGGATGTTGCTGTTGTCAGGTGCCATCAAGTCTTCTCCAACTCTCTGACTCATAGCGACCTTATGTACAACAGAACGAAACACTCCCTGGTCCAGTGTCAGTCTCACAATCCCTGCTATACCATTGCTGCAACCACTGTGTCAATCCATCTTGTTGAGGGCCTTCCTCCTTTTCTTTGACCCTCCACTTTACTAAGCATGATATCCTTCTCCAGAGAGGGGTCCCTTCTGATAACATGACCAAAGTAGGTGAGATGAAGTCTGATCATTCTCACCTCCAAGGAGATTCTAGGTGCACTTCCTGCAGGACAGATTTGTTAGCTCTTTCGGCAGTCCATAGTACTCTCAGTATTCTTGGCCAACACCACAACTCAAAAGCATCTACTCTTCTGAAGGAGGGACTCCTTGAATTCCTTGGTGACTGCTAGGCTGCACAGACACAAATAGGATGTTCATCACTGGCTCACAGTGTGCTTCATTGTGTTTGTAAATCATTCTTGCTTTCTGGATGGTGGTGGTGGTTTTCTTGGTTATTTTTTTTTTCTTCCACTCTCACTTTTTCTTTACCCCAACTTTACCATGTATTTATGTTGGTGTTTGGTTGTTTGTTTTACATTATATGCATTTTGGAAAATCATCTTTAAACTTTTCTTGCAACAATATATTTCAATTTTAAGGAACCAATAAAAGAAAATTCTGAGTTTCTTAAAAATATTTGGAGGTGTTAATGGGATTCAAGAAGTCATCAAGATGTACAGTTAGAATGAGCAGTTAAAAAATATTTTAGCATACCCATGGAGAAGAACAAATCAAGGGGAACAAAACATTCTCTTTCTCATTTAACATGAACTTGGAGGAAAGCTGCTCATGAGGCCCACATGCTGTACATGCTTCTCGGTTATATTCAATCTTACATTCGAGGAGCAAAACAAGTTCATGTTTTTTAATGATTAATTATTTTAATGGAGAAGCCAGAGCATACAATCTATGTAACATGCTAAGTAAGAGGAGCCAAAAAAGTTGTCAAAAGCTGGACTATGAAGCAGTGATGGGGGAAAAGGAAGAAAGCAGTCAGTTCCAGGCCACGTGACTAAGCAGAAAGATGTTCCTGAGTGAACCTTGTGACTGCGTTTGACATTTTCTTTTTCTTTCTACCTTAGTATATCTGAAAGGTGCTCTAGTGGCATACTGGGTGAAGCACATGACTGCTACCAGAAGGTCAGTGGTTCAAACCCAGGCAAACCACTTCCATAAAGATTTACAGCCTTGGAAACACAATGGGAGTCACTATGAGTCGGAATTGACTCAGTGGCAGTGGGTTTTTTTTTTTTTTTTTTTTGAGTTTTGGTATATAAATATGCCAGAAATAGAGATGACACTAACACACAACAATAAGGGCTAGACTGTCCTATATAAGGAGAACACTCTTACCTAGTCATCACTCCTACTCCTATAAATATCATGGTCCCTTATGACCCATTGTTACAGTTATTTAAATGTCACATATCTCAAAAAATAGCAGCTCCTTGTGGGGAAGGATCATGTCTTTATTAACTTCAGTATCACCCTCTCTGCCTCCTCAGCCTTGCCACCTAAGACAGCCCCTTTCACATAGTAAACATATAAAATACAGTAGAATGAAACAAAACTTGTTTATCACAGGTTGTGTGAGCTTTAGAAAGTGGGAAAGATCAACCAAAAAGGGATTGGTTATAGTTTGAGGTTAGGATAGCACCCTGGCAAATGAAAGCAATCATGAAAATCCCTAACTCTACAGAAACGCTTGTGTGCACCCAGGAAGACCAGATAGATGAGTAAGGACAAATTATTCTTAAGGTAGCAAAGCTAAGAAAATGTTGTGACTTTTGAAGACATTTTCCATAGGTGATTCAGTATTCCTTACATGAGCGTCCACATATCGTGCTCCTATTGGAGTTTAGGGAGCTCTGGTGGCACAGTACCTAAGGCATTTGACTGTTAACCAGCAGGCTGCCGGATCAAACCCACCAGCTACTCCTCAGAAGGAAGGTTGAACAATCTACTTCCATAGTGATACCGCCTTGGAAACCCAAGGAGGGGTCATTATGAGTCGGATCCCACTCGATGGCAATGAGTTTAGTTTGTAGTTTTTTATTGGAGTTTAGGGCCTGACAAGATGAACTCTTCCATTTCATCACAGAGCAAAGCTATGAGTCAACGGACCCTCTTTTCACTTTGTCTTCCAGGAAGCTCAAGCTACAGTCAGTTTAGTCCCAGCTGCAATAAATATGCTTCAGTTGAATTTCTATTAAAATTATCTTTTTCTCTATTGTTTACTTTTGCAATTTATTTCTTCATTCCCTATGAGCCTTGTGGGGCAGGAATGTAGTTTGCTTAAGATTCATGTCACTCTCTATTTCATTGAAAAGAAAATAAACTTTGTTCTTGGATATGCATAAGCATTACCAAGAAATCAGAAAATTCCTCAATATATCCAAGATCACACAAGAATTAACATTGTAACTTCTCCACATTCATTAAAAAGTTTGACTCCCTTTAGGCTTACCAACACAAAAGAACTACATGCCACAACATAGACGAATGTTGAAAGCCTTATTCTAAGTCAGAGAAGCCAGACAAAAGGCCACATGTTGTATGATTCCATTTATAGAAATGTCCTGAATAGGCAAGGCCATAGAATCAGAAAACAGGTGAGTGGTTTCTTTGGGCTTGGGAGAGGCGGGGAATGGAGAATAATTTCTTAGTGGGTACCAGGTATCTTTAGAGAGTGACGAAATGTACCGGATCTAGACAGCTGAAGGTTGCACAGCACTGTGAATACACTAAATGCCTTTGAATTGGACACATTAAAAACTATTAAAATGGTGAATTATATGCTGTGCAAATTTTATCTCAATATATTAAAAAAAAAAAAAAAAAGCAATGACAATGGGAACTTTTGCCCATCAAACTCTTTTTTAACTTCAGTTCCAAAGCCTCAAGATATTTACTTAAAGTCAAACACACTCTGGAATTTGCCAACATTTACTCTTAGACAGATTTAGAAATGGAAGTGGATCCAGTGAGTGACTTGCTTCTAAAAAGAGAAGTTAATTTCTTTTCTTTAAAAAAAAAAAGAAAGAAAGCACAATAAGGGAAGAAATCTTGGACCACTTTTTTCCAACATACTTTCAGCAAAATTGTAGCATTTAAGAACAACATGGTATGTCTTAACTTTTATCATGTTGTTGTTGTTATTTGCCGTCTAGCCGGCCCCGACTCATAGCGACCCCTCCTTGGGTTTCCGAGGCAGTATCACTACGGAAGTAGGATTGCCCAACCTTCCTTCCGAGGAGTGGCTGGTGGGTTTGAACCGCCAGCCTTCTGGTTAGCAGTCAAGTGCTTTAGCCACTATGCTACCAGAGCTCCTGAAAATGCCTTAAGAAAAAAAATATGTTGAGAGCACAATAATAATTTTATTTTACATTTCTGAGTAATTGTTAAAACTCAGAAAATAACCAGTCATTATTTACAGTAATAAACCAAGGAAATGAATTCCTTACTTGCAATAGATTTTATTGCTGTCATTATTTACTCATTTCAAATAGTTTGGTCTTCTCATTACCCCCAAATAAATCAAGCTCAGGCCGGTTTTTTTGTTTGTTTGTTTGTTTGTTTTCCTAACCCTCAATCCACAGCATTTCAGCTCCTTAAAGTTCTTCTCAAAGTCCTTCCCCTACTCTTCCAGGTTGCCAACTCCTCCTCCCTGATCTCCATGTAACACAATAGAAACACTGCCAGCAAAGAAACAAAGGTGAAATCCACAAGGAAACCAGAAGAAATGAGGGACAGGAAACATGTTGGGGAAGTAATGGCTAAGGTTGTGTGTCAACGTGGCTATAGCTTGACTCTCAGTGGTTTGGCATTTATAATGTAGATCTGATATAATGTAATTACCTCCATGAGGAGATCTGCTCTGAACAGCCCATCAGTTGAAAGGGATTGTCCTCAGGGCTGTGAATGCTTCCAATATATATGGACATTCTGGCAAAACCCTCTATCTTTTTGCTCAACCTGGACCCTGCATCTGGCTTGCCATAATCTAACCTCTGATTCTTTGGACTTGAGCAAGTAGCAGGCCATCTTGCATGCAACGTTAGGATTCATCAGCCTCCCCAGCCTGCGAGCTAGCAGCTTGCCATCCGACCTGCAATCTTGGGTTCATTAGCCCTTACAGCCACATGAGACAGGAGAAGCCTCCAGTCTCATGTCTGACCCATGGACTTGGGACTTGCCAGCCTCTACAACCGCATGAGCCATTTCTCTGACTCTCTCTCTCTCTCATATAGATGGTATATATATATATATAAGCTTCTCTGGTTTTTCTCTGGTGAGCTCTGGTGGTGCAGTGGTTAAAGCATTTGGCTGCTAACCAAAAAGTCAGTGGTTCACACTCACCAGCTGCTTCATGGGAGAAAGACGAGTCAGTCTGCTTCCACAAAGATTTACAAGCTTGGGACAGTTCTACTCTGTCCTGTAGGATCACTAGGAGTTGGAATCAACTTGATGGCAGTAGGTTTTTTGTGTTTTTTTTTTGCTTTGGTTTTGTTTCTCTAGAAAACCTAGCTTAAGACACCTGGAGATCTTGTTAAAATGTAGATTCTGATTCAGTATATCTGGGATGGAAATGCAAATTCTGAGCAGGAACCAGAATGAACTAGTTCAAGTCCCTGTTTAAATAGCCTGATTCCAGACTTTCTTCTGTACACATCCCTTAGTTCTCATAAACCATATTAACAAGCCAAACATTAGTTGGCTAAATAACTGGAAAGGACAGTCCTTTCACTCCCATTTGCCTTTTAGAAAAGACTAATAAGTTGATTCACAATCCACAGCCCGGGGCTGAATCTGGAGAGGCAGTTCCCAGCAGGCAGGGCATATGGCTTCAGTGTGGCATCTGTCTCTTCGTGCTATAACTTTAAGCAAAGTGTTGTGCTAAAACTGCAAGTAATGTAATAAAAATGGGACAATTCAGCTTTCCCTCTGTGAGCCAGGGAGTGTGAATAGGAAAAAAATAAAAGTAAAAAAACCCTGAAAAGTAAAAAAACTCCAGTGAAATGGAGGAACTGCCCAAAAAACAGCCGGAGTAGAGGTGAGGTCTGGGAGATCATCTTCCCATTTCTTCTTTGCTAAAAAGAAACCCCAGAGTTTCTCTGGCTGGCCTTCTGATCTCTCGCCAGAAGCATCAGATTTGCTGAAATGAAGGCAAAGAGATGCTGACAGCTGTGCCCAGGATGAAAACAATCAAGCTACAGCAGCCCTTGTAGGCTGTCATGTGGCATTGAGCCAAAGGAAGATATTGATGGTGCATTTAATAAGATGCAAAAGAACAACTGGCACCTATCAGAGTATCTAAGGGAAGCTGGGCATGGAACATTGGGAAGAACCATGGGCTCTAGAGTATAATTCCTTGCTCCAAAACGTGAGAATCATACAGTTCCCATGGATGTGGTAGGTGAATGGATCTGGTAAAAGAGAATATCACTGGGCATGGTATCAGATGAAATTCAGGGGGAAAAGAAAATAAAATGGTACTTTTTCAGTAATCCCAGTACCTGGCTATTTTGTATACATCACTCAGATGATCTGAATGATAACCCTTCGAATCAGGGAGACCATTTCAGTTGATAGAACCCAATTTCAAACTAGCTTACACAAAGAAGAGAATTTATCACCTGGTCTAGATTCATGAATATTAGACACCTTAGAGGACACACCATTCAAACTTAAATTGTTTTGTCCTTGAACACAATTTCTCCTCTTAGATAGTGGAGTGATTACAAGATGAGAAAACTCTTGCCCTTTCTCCATGGTTAATTCCATGTGTTTGGCTTTTGTGAGCTAAGTATCAGCATTTCTTCAATATGTCCTCAAGTTTTCCTATTGACCAAGTCTCAAATAGCCATAGCCTTGCTGAAGAGAAGAACAATGGAAGAGAAGAAAGGAGGAATGACAGAAAGGTTATTATAGAAGAAAACAGAGACACTCAATAGAATGAGAGAATGCATGCATGTTCTATTGTGCTCCAATTGTTCTCAAAACAAGACAATAGGTTGTGGTTATATTAATCTACAAAATATTTTAAAACTACGTTGCTTAATATAGTAGCCCACAGTCTATTTAGAATTTAATTTAATTTAAAATCTAGTTGCTCAGTTATACTAGTCAGAGTTCAAGTGCTCAATAGCCACATGTGGTTAGTGGTTGCCATACTGGAGAGCACAGATAGAGTACACGTCCGCCATAAAGAAAGTTCTGTAGGACAGTGCTGTTCTTTAAGAAAAAACCCTAATTGAGTCTTTTAAATCTTTAATTTGGTGAGTGTGAACAAAATTATTAGAAACAGTATCCATATTGGAAGAAACAGAGAATTCAGTAGTGAAAAACAAAAGGAGAACATAAACTTTCCGACTGTGGGAGTACTGCGTCAACAGGATTTTAAGGACAAGAATAGCCAGAAAATGGGTAGAGAGAAAAACACATCAGCCTCTAATGGATAAATCTTGCTGAGCCAGACAGAAGAGATAAGATTAGAAACAGAAAGTGAGAGAATAGGATCTGTAATGTGGGGCCCAGGTGACACACAGAGTCCAAGTTTAATCTTGAACTTGGGGATCAGAGATATGTCACTCCAAATGAGGGATTCCCATCTGCCTAAAAAAAAGGACTGCCCACTGAGCATTACTTTGTCATGAAACTGCAGTGAAACATACTGCAATTTGGCTCATTTATCAGGTTGCTCCATCAGCTTCGTCTCTTAAGGCAAATGCTAGAACTTGCCAATTTTATTACGAACTAAGTGGTACATAAAGCCTAACTTTCCTAGGTGAGCAAACACAGCCGGGTGAAGGTATGCAAGTGTACAGGCATGGCCTGAAAACGGCAATGTTCAAGTCTTTTTCAAACTCTAGATTTAGCATGAAGGGTGACACCAGATGCCAATAAGTGTCTATAACCTGAAATTTAAGTAAATCTGAACCTATCTGTGATCTCTGGCACAATCTGTCCTCCCTCTAACCTTCTACATGGATTAGTACATGGATTCTGGTATCAGAGATTCCTATGATTCTTGATATACCAATTAAAAATGGGGATGAAAGTCAATATTTTCTCTATTTTTGTGACTGTAGAGTGACCTAGAAAAGAAAGCATGGGTTTTTTAGCTTAAAAGAGCCAAAAACTTGTTTTCAATGTCCTTGACAAATATTTTCTAAAAGTCAGACTTTAAATGTATTTGTTATTTCTACAATAATATGCTCATTAGACACAATTAGAAATTATAGAAAAAATAGAACAGACATAAATATCCAGACATATTTACACAACATAAAGAAAAGACAATCCCTATTAACATTTTTATTTTTTAATATTTTTCTGATTGGTAGCTGAAATAAGTATACTTCTACCCCACATTTAGATTTAGAATTGTTTTTAAAAGTAGTCAAAAATATATATACATATACTTTACTTATATCATTTTGGGAGCTCTGGTGGTATAGTGCCTAAGGCATTTGACTGCTAACCAGAAAGCTGGTGGTTCAAACCCACCAGCCACTCCTCAGAAGGAAGACTGGGCAATCTACTTCT
>NW_006921596.1:20676293-20684143 GCF_000298275.1 Orycteropus afer afer | reverse complement strand
ACTAGAAGATAATAAACTCCTGTTTGTTAAGGCCATCCCATTTGTGGTGTATTCTTGTCAGAGTGGCACTAGGTAACCAAAACAACTTCTGTAGAGATACCACCTCAGAAACCCAAGGAGGGGTCGCTATGAGTCAAATCGACTCGATGGCAGTGAGTTTGGTTTTTTTTTTTGGGGGGGGGTTATATCATTTTACGTAATATAATTTACTTAGCCATTCCCATTATATTTTTTCCCACTTTTGGACCATCATTAATAAAATGGTAACAAAATATTTTGCATAGTGCTGAGGTGCAGTGGTTATATGCTCAAACACATATTAGAACCCCTGGGTTCAAGACGTAATTCTCCTTTTTCCTGTCCATAGAATATTAGAAAGTTCCTAAAACTCTGTGCCTCAGCTTCCTAACTGGTAAATGTTGAATTCATGGGATTGCTTGAAGAATTAAAGGAGATGACAGCATTTGGCATAAAGTAGTAACCCATTCTCTTCATAATTAATAGTATTTTTTAAAGATAGATTCCCAGAACTGAAATAACTGGACCAAAGTTATAAGAACTATTATGCCTCTTGAGAAATATTGTTCAGTTTTTCTTTTTTAAAGGTTTATGGCAATGGTAGCGACACCAGCCATTTCTAGTCATTGTTACACATTTGCCACTCTGTCACCAGCATTGTTTTAAGTGACTTAGGGGGTTCAGTGGTAGAATTCTCTCCTTCCATTCAGAAAACCTGGGTTCGATTCCCGGCCAATGCGTCTCACGTACACCCACCACCCATCTGTCAGGAGAGGCTTAAGTGTTGCCGTGACACTGAGCAGGTTTCCAAGGAGCCTCCAGCCTAAGACACACTAATAAGAAAGACTTGGTGATCTACTTCTGGAAATCCAGTCAGAATTAACCCTGTGGATCATAACGGTCCAATCTGTAATTTACTGTGGAAATGGTGCAGGACATGGAGTCACCGTGTGTCAGGTGCCAATGAAACAGCAAGTAACCACACAGATAATATCTTTCCCAAGCAAATGGAAAATAAGCAAAATTCAGAAGAAAAAAAAAAAAGGTCAAATTTAGCATCTTGCTCTAAAACTCCAGGAAGGAAATAATCAGGCAACTATTTTTAAATCTTTAGCACACTTTCCCCAGAGTCTTTTCTTCCTAATGATGTTCTCAATGGGGAAAACAGTGTCCTACCAGCAAATGGAATGTTGCTATTTATAAGTAAAAGTAACAGTACTGCGGGGGCGGGGGATTAGAAGCAATGAATGGAACTGATAAACATCAAATGACAATAAGGATTTCCTCTTGCTCCTGTGTTAGAGCTAAATAAAGCTTTACAGTAGATCCCAGTTGAGGGAATCTACTAGCAGCTTTTGACTACCCAGAATTTCTATCTCATTTCCCAAGGTTAAGTGCGTTGCCTGGAGGCAGCTGCTCAAAATGATGAAGGGGACACTGTAGGACAGTGGTGCTCTTTGTAATGTTAATAACCCTCGATTTTGATACCTGATGCAGCTCTGGGGAAATCTGGCAGTTCCAGACTAACTCAGTTAAGTGCACATTATTTCAAAAAACTTTTTCGTTTAATTTGGCAGGAGCAGGAAGGTAATTTGAGCATTCCACAAATTTAGATAGTTTTGTTATTTATAACACTGAATTGCATTTCCACAGGATAGAATGTTGTAATATAAAATTAATGCGATTTTTTTCTATAAAAGCAGATGGTATTTTATTTCAGAATTCTCACATACTTTTGTGTGTTTACTTGATTCATTTTTATCTGATAAGCTAACCAGGGTAGTGATCTTTTAGTTTTACTTATTTATTTATTTAAGATTTATGCTCCATCTGGCCTCAAAGGGACATGAGAATACCTGCAGATGAACACAGAGGTAAAGTGAAAAATAAATACATAATAAGCGTAATCAAAAAAGAGCAGAAGGGATAAGCACATTCAAAACTAGAATTAAAGCAGATATTGCTTTGACAAAAAAAAAAAAAAATTAAATTTAGTCCTTGATATTTTCTAGCTTCTAGTTTAAATATATATATATCTCCAAACCAAACACATTGCCATCAAATTGATTCCAACTCACAGGGACAAAACAGTACTGCCCCACAGGTTTCCGGGGCTGTAATCTTTAATCTTTACAGAAGCAGACTGCCACATCTTTCTCCCTCAGGGCTGCTGATGGGTTCGAACTACTTACTTTTCAGTTACCAGCCCTTCATCACTATGCTACCAGAGCTCTCTCTCTCTATGTATGTGTGCATATATATGTGTGTGTATATGTGTGTATATATATGTATATATGTGTTGCTGTTAGGTGCTGTTGAGTCATATCCAACTCATAGCAACTCTATGTACAAAAGAACGAAACAGTGCCCGGTCCTGTGCCAGCCTCATAATCCTTGCTATACCTGAGTCCATCATTGTAGCCACTGTGTTAATCCATCTCATTGAGAGCCTTCCCCTTTTTCATTGACCCTCCACTTTACCAAGCATGATATCCTTCTCCAGGGAATGGTCCCTTCTGACAACATGACCAAAGTAGATGAGACAAAGTCTGGTCATTCTCACTTCCAAGGCTGCACTTCAGTATATATGTGTGTGTGTGTGTGTGTGTGTGTGTATACATACATGTACACACACACACATACATATATATATGATGGCATGAGGGACGCATCTAACCTCCTCTAACTTCACAAGCATAAGAGAAAAACCCTGCTGAGAAGAGTCCATTCTGGTTGAAGAACTGAATCTTGAGTCATTTCTGATCCTGAATTGTAACATATTACTTCCTTAATAATCATAATAGTGAATACTGTCTGTGAGTTATGTGTGGCCATTATAATGAATTATCAAGCCCACCAAAGAAATAGAGAGTGCTGTGGGAGGGATAGTTGGTATCAGAATTGGTCAAAAGATTGAAGGGTGGAGGCATGTCTGACCTCTGCTGATTCCTATGAATCAGCCTTGAACTATTGACCACACTTGGAAAAGTGGAAAGTAATGATGAGTAAAATGAAGTCACTGCTGTCATGGGCAAGGCTTGGTAAATAGTCATTGTTTAATAAACATTGATATCAAATAAAAATTTGTACTTTCATGTTAGCTTCTTTAAATGATACAATTACTAACTTGAGTTTCCTCTTGAAGGCAATGAGCTAACCAAGTAAAAATATACACAACCATGTTTTTACAGAGGTATCATTATTCAGTTCACAATCACATTAACCCAATAAAGGTCAAGGACAAAGGGACAGTATTATCTGCATTCTAATGATCTGTTAAATAGAGTTTGGAAAATGCTGGAGGTTGGACATTCAAGTCAACCTAGAGGCACCTTGGAAGAAAGGACTGGTGTTTATTTCCAAAAAACAGTCATTGAAAACCCTATGTCTCAATTCTACTCTGACACTTAGAATCACCATAAGTCAGAATCAAATCGATGGCAACTGTTTGGGTTTTTTTTGTTCTGTTTTTTGGTTTTTTGTTTTTTTGGTTTTTTTTTTTAATTTTATATACTAGAAAGCTGAGGCACAGAGGAGTTAAGTGAACTGCCCAAGCCTACCCAGGAAGTTTGATTCTAGAGTGGTGTTCTTACCACTGCCCTAACTGGCCTCATACGCATGCCTCTGTGCCACCGCAAGCAAGCCAGTCACGAGAAGTCAGGTTAGAGACTGGGGAGAAGTAAGAATGTTTTCTGACTACATTTCCAGAGCTATTTAATTTTAGACCACCGAAAAATTTTTAATATTATAAATTAACACTAGAAATAGAAAATTTCAGCACTATTTTTGAACTCCTGTTATATACAAGTGCTTTATATATAGTAACTTACTATGTCTTCTCAGCAGTCATAGGGGGTAGGAATATTAGCAATAAGATGAAGTCTGAAACTCAGAAGCGTTCATTATTTTACCAGAGTTCACATACCTGCAAAGACAGATACAATCAGACTAGGAGTCGGGCTCTGGGCTCAGAATGATATCTTTTCTATTGTGAA
This sequence comes from Orycteropus afer afer, assembly GCF_000298275.1. Taxonomy (NCBI): domain Eukaryota; kingdom Metazoa; phylum Chordata; class Mammalia; order Tubulidentata; family Orycteropodidae; genus Orycteropus; species Orycteropus afer. Next base: position 20,680,130 of record NW_006921596.1, on the reverse strand, counting down.
TAGAAATTAGTGGAAATGTCATGGACATTGTAGACCTGGGTAAAATTACATAGATTCTAATGAGGAAATGCCTATTTCTTATTAGATTACTAAAAGATAAAATGTGCATAGCACTTATATTAACTCACATATGGTAGATAATTAATAAACAGTTGCTTAAGGTGACATAGTATTTCCTGGGTGGTACAAACAGGCATTAGGCATTTACCAAAAGATTGGAGACTTGAATCCACCAGAGGTGTCTTGGAACAAGAGGCCTGGTGACCTACTTCTGAAAGAAGTCATTGAAAACCCTATAGTGCATAATTCAACACTGAAACACATGAGATTGCCATGAGTGGGAATGAATTCTATGGCAACTGGTTTGCTTTTGTTTGTTTCTTTTTTTAAGATGACATGGTACTACAATATGATATGGATGCTATAAAAAGTGAGGTACCAGATGAAAACACGTGGCACTTTGAAACTGGGGTAATTTGAGATTTAATAAAGGGGCTATTTTTAAAGATAAGAAAGAGAACTGACAAACTGTGGGAACTATTTTAGTACCTAGAGCTGCTTGTTGTGGTTGTCAGGTGGTGTCGAGTCAGTTCCAACTCATAGTGGCCCTACGTACAATAGACAAAAAGCACTGCCTGATTCTACACCAGCCTCACAATCTTTGCTACACTTGAGCCCATAGTTGCAGCCACTGTGTCACTCCATCTCATTGAGGGTCTTCTCTTTTTTCACTGATCCTCTACTTTACTAAGCATGATAGCCTTCTCCAAAGACTGGTCCCTTCTGACAATATGACCAAAGTACATAAGACAAAGCCTGTCCATTCTCGCTTCTAAGAAGCATTCCAGCTGTACTTTTCCAAGACAGATTTGTTCATTCTTTTCAAACTCCATGGTATTTTCAGTATTCTTCATCAACACCATAATTCAAATACATCAGTTCTTCATTCTTCCTTATGCATTTTCCAGCTTTCATATGCATATGAGGCTATTGAAAATACCATGGCTTGACTCAGGCACACTTTAGTCTTCAAAGTGACATCTTTGCTCATTAACACATTAAAGAGGTCTTTTGTAGTAGATATGCCCAGTGCAGTACATCATCTGATTTCTCGACTGCTGCTTCTAATGGATGTTGATTGTGGATCTGGGTAAAATTAACTCCTTGACAATTTCAATCTTTTCTCCATTTATCGTGATGTTGCTTATTGGTCCAGTTGTGAGGATTTTTGTTTCCTTTGTTGAATTGCAATCCATACTGAAGACTATAGTCTTTGATCTTCATCAGTAAGTACTTCAAGTCCTCTTTACTTTCAGCAAGCATGATTGCGTCATCTGCGTATCATAGGTTCTTAATGAGTCTTCCTCTGATCCCGATGCTACATTCTTTATGTACTTCAGTTTCTCAGATGATTTCCTCAGCATACAGATTAAATAAGTATGGTGAAAGGATACAACCCTACATCTTTCCTGATTTTAAACCACGCAGTATCCCCTTGTTCTATCTGAATGACTGCTTCTATTAGCTAACCAAAAAACCAAATTCACTGACATTGAGTCATTTCCAACTCTTAGCGACCCCTCCTTGGGTTTCTGAGGTGGTGTCACTATGGAAGTAGATTGCCTAATCTTCCTTCTGAGGAGTGGCTGGTGGGTTTGAACCACCAGCCTTCTGGTTAGCAGTCAAATGTCTTAGGCACTACGCCACCAAAGCTCCCTTTCTATTAGTTGTTGTTGTTATGTGCCGTTGAGTCGGACCCGATTCATTACGATCCCTCCTTGGGTTTCTGAGGTGGTATCACTCTATTTCCACCCCTAGGTCTGAAGGAAGAAGTGGAGGAAGTGGTGGCTCAAACCAGACAGGGCTCTGTGCAGAGGGCCACCCTACTGTAGCTGAGAACTTCAGTTGATAGGGAGAGCAAGTCCATATTGAGTCAGAGTGAGGATCTAGGCAACTAAGTACTTCTATCCTCACTCTCCACACCTCTTCACCATGTGAATTAAATCTATTTAAGTCAGCCTCCTATGGCTCAGGGCAGAGTGGAAAAGGACGGAAAGTGGACCTGGAGAGGCAATCAGAATATATTCCATACAGGAGCTATTTAAATCTGTTATTCTCTGTTTAGTCACATAGACATACATAGGCTCACAAATGAATTAAGCATAAGGTTTTCTTCTGTCATACAAGTGCTATGATAACAAGGTTCCTTTTCCTTAACAGCCAAATATAAATTCATGTATATTTTTTTCTAGTTGTTAATTGCTTTATGGCAGAGACTTATTCCTTTTTGGATCTCAGTCCACAGCTGCCGAATATGTGTTTAGTGCAAGGCAATCACTCCATGAATGTTTATTGAATTTAACTGAGTTGCTTACCACTGCAGATTAAACAATGAATCTATAGTCCTACTTCCATAGGACTCTGATTTTACAACTAGAAAAGAATCTTACAGAAAAAGTCAAAGGACTTGCTCCATGTCACTGAGATGAGCCGCACATTCTGAGTAAGAATGAGGTCTCAATTTCTGGTCCAGTACTTTTTCTTGATGTTGCCACTCTTCTCTACAAGCAAACTCTCTTTGCATATGAGTTTGTCAAGCCCATTCCTTAGCACGCTGGAGAGTGCCAAGCAAAAATAAACACAAAGGAATCGTGTTTCCTTGTGACGTCACTACCATGTTCATGTGGAAGGTATGAAGCATGAATCTAGGAAAATTGAAAATTATCAGAAATGAAACAGCATGCATGGAGATTGATATCCTAGCCATTAGTGAGCTGAAATGAACTGGCATTAGCCATCTTGAATCAGACAATTATGTGCTTTACTATGCCAGGAATGACTAATTGAAGAGGAATTGCATCACATTCATAGTCAAAGAACACATGTTAAGATCTATCCTGAAGTACAGTGTTGTCAGTGACAGCATAATATCCATACACCTACCCCAGCCACTCCTTGGAAGGAAGATTGGGCAATCTACTTCTGTAGTGGTACACCTTGAAAACTCAAGGAGGGGTCACTATGAGTTGGGTCCAACTTGCTGGCAGTGAGTTTTGTTTTGGAAGACGAGTTAATACCACTATTCTTCAAATTTACACAACAACCACTAAAGCCAAAGAAGAAGAAATTGAAGATTTTTGCCAACTTCTGCAGTCTGAAATTGAGCAAACATGCAATCAGGATGTATTGATTAATTACTGGTGACTGGAATGTGAAAGTCAGAAACAAAGAAGCAGCACTGGGAGTTGGAAAATATATCCTTCATGAACAAAATAATGCTGGAGATTGCATGACAGCATTTTGCAAGACCAAAAATTTATACACTGCAAATACCTTTGTCCAACAATATAAACAGTGTCTATACAGGTGAACCTCACCAGATGAGATACATAGGAATCAAATCAACCACACCCATGGAAAGAGGTAATAGGGAAGCTCAATATCATCAGTTATATAAGGCCAGGAGCTGACTGTGGAACAGACCATCAATTGCTCTTATGCAAGTTCAAGTTGAAGCAGAAGACAATTAAAACAAGTCCATGAGAACCAAAGTACAACCTTGATTACATCCCACCTGAATATAGAGGCCATTTGAAGAAAAGATTTGACACATTGAACACCAATGACCAAAGATCAGATGAGTTTTGGGATGACATCAAGAATATCATACATGAACATGGGTATACGGATGGATAGATGGGTGGACAGGCTAAACGATTTGGTAAGTCTATGAAATAGGGAGTGTATCCAAGAACATATATTGGGTTGGCAGACAATGGTCCTATAAGTTTATGTGAATGATCAGAATTCCCAGGTGTATAGTAGAGCTGACAAGGG
>NW_006921596.1:20660566-20675528 GCF_000298275.1 Orycteropus afer afer | reverse complement strand
ATCATACACAAAGAAAGCAAAAGATCATTAAAAAGAAAAGAAAAGAAGAAAAGACCAAACTGGAGTCAGAAGAGACTCTGAAACTTGCTCTTGAATGGAGAGTAACTAAAGCAAAAGGAAGAAATAATCAAATAAAACAACTGAACAGAAGATTTGAAATGACAGCTGGAGAAGAGAAAGTATTATAATGAAATGCGCAAACACCTAGAATAAGAAAAACAAAAGGGAAGGACACACTTGGCATTTCTCAAGCTGAAGGAACTGAAGAAAAAATTCAAGCTTTGAATTGTAATACTGAACCACTACATGGGCAAAATATTGAACAATGCAGAAAGCATCAAAAGAAGACAGATGGAATATACTGTACCAAAAAGAGTTGGTCTACATTCAACCATTTCAGGAGCTGGAATATGATCAAGAACCAATGGAACTGAAGAAAGAAGTCCAAGTTACACCGAAGGAATTGGTGAAAAACAAGGTTCCAGGAATTGACAGAACACCCTTTGAGATGTTTCAACAAATGGATGCAGCTTTGCAGGCACTTTCTCATTTATGCCAAGTAATTTAGAAGACAGCTACCTGGACAACCAACTAGAAGAGATCCATGTATGTGCCCATTCTAAAGAAAGGTAATCCAAAAGAATGTGAATATTATCGAACAATATCATTAATATCACACACATGTAATATTATACTGAAGATAATTCAAAAATGGTTATAGCAGTATATTGACAGGGAGCTTCCAGAAATGCAAGCTGGATTCAGAAGAGGAAATGGAACAAGGGATATAATTACTGATGCCAAATAGATCTTGGCTGAAAGCAGAGAACAGCAGGAAAATGTTTACCTGGGTTTTACTATGGAAAGGCATTCAACTGTGTTGATCATAACAAATTATAGATTACATTGTGCAGAATGGAAATTCCAGACCACTTAATTGTATTCATGAGGAACCTGTACATATAGACCAAGAGGCTGGTTTGAATAGAACAAAGAGATACAGAATGGCTTAAAATCAGGAAGGGTGAGGGTCAGGGATGTATCTTTTCACCATATATATTCAATCTGTATGCTAAGCAAATAATTGCAGGAGCCAGACTATATGAAGAACGTGGCATCAGGATTGGAAGAAGTCTCATTAACTACCTGCTATATGCAGATGACACAACCTTGCTTGCTAAAAGTAAAGATGACTTGAAATACTTACTGATGAAGATCAAAGACTATAGCCTTTAGTAGGGATTACAACTCAACATTAAAAAAAAAAAAAAAATCCTCACAACTGGACCAATAAGCAACATCACAATAAACAGAGAAAAGATTGAAGTTGTGAGAGCTTTCATTTTACCTCCATCAACATCCATGGAAACAGCAGTCAAGAAATCAGACATCATGTTGCACTGGACAAATCTGCTACAAGGAGCCTCTTTAAAGTGTTAAAGAGCAAAGATGTCACCTTGAAGACTAAGCTAGAATGCTTAGAACCACAGAAGACCAAGATTTCATCTCACGTGCTTTGGATATACTATCAGCAGGGACAAGTCCCTGGAGAAGGACATCATGCTTGTGAAAGTAGAGGGTCAATGAAAAAGCAGAAGACCCTCCATGGGATGGTTTGACAAAGTGGCTGTAATGATGGCCTCAAGGATAGTAAAAATTGTGAGGATGGCGCAGGACCAGGCAGTGTTTTGTTCTGTTGAACATAGGATTCCTATGAATCTGATCTCACTCGATGGTACATAACGACAGCAACAATCATGTTCTCTGATCCTACTTCAGTATTCAGAAAACAGTCACTGCTCCATAAGATAATGTTGAAGCATGCTATCATTCTCCAGGGAACGGTCCCTTCTGACAACATGAGCAAAGTAGGTGAGAAAAGTCTGGCCATTCCTGCTTCCCTGCATATGCATGCTGAATAAGGACATTGCATCAACAGTTAAGTGCTTGGCCAACATGAATTGTTTGGCATGTTTTCAATCAGTTGATTTTTCTGCAGTGGAAAAACCAAGTTAAAATGCAGGTAGAGTTTTAGATAAAGAGACTAGTCATTCTTATAGGTTCTCTTTCACAATATTAAAATGCTGTCCTCTATTTAAATGCCAAAAAAGTATTTCATGTACAGAACTCATTCTGGGCTAATCTCTCAATCTACAGGTGGGATGACTGAATCTGGCTTTCTCTCAATGAAAATTATTAATGGAAGAGCTTTAGAAGTCATTTCCTTGTGAAATATAAATCTGTCTCTTTGAATAAAACATTCTAACAAGCAGCCTGGAAATACTTATACGAGGTAACAATCTATCTATACTATTGAACTTTCTTTGACTGTGAGGAAAACAGTATAAAATTCTATTATGGCCCATCAGAAAGGCTCGCTCTACCCCGGCCTTTGAATTTCTTTTACAGAAATCCTCATCAATCATTTAAAATCATTGGCCATATCTTACACCTCCCTTTTAGCCATAGTTCAGATAGAAGTCGTGTTATACTCTAAATGGCTTTGCTTCTCAGATGTAAAATGGAATTTATGTTTACTATTCTTCTTCAGACACCCACATTTTGCTTCTGCAAGATAAACCTTACAACTGCCTTAAATCATCCATTTTCCTCATGTGATTACTGAAAGAATGGCAGATTTACAGGCCTTACACCATCTGTGGCAAGAGAAGATTTTTTTTTCTTAATAGAAGAGATGGTATTGTTTTATTGTCATTTTTATAATCTTACTTATCTGTACACAAGAATCTTCCATATTTGACCTGTAAGTATTCACTTTGCAGATTGTCATAGTCTTCTCCACTGTCTTCTTTGAAGCCACCGAAACATATCTGTGTTTATACTGAACCAGGGTTTCTCAGTGTCTGACTAATCATTGTGCACCAAATAGCTCTTAGTTGTGGGAGGCTGTGCTGTGGATTGCAGGACGTTTAACTGCATCCTTCCCTTTACTTACTAGCTGCCAGGGGCTCCTTCTTCCTCCTCACCCCCAAGTTGTGACAATAACAATCAAAATTGTCTCCAGATATTATTGCCAAGTGTCGTCTGGTAGGAAAAGTCATCCCCTACTGCAGAACCACAGGGAAAGTATTCAACAGCTGCTCAGTTGTGGAAAGGAAATTAAAGCTGAGGTGCAGCTACTAACCACTGCCCATCTGTCAGTCTGTCGTACTGTGGTAGCTCGCGTGTGGTAGACGCTGGATGCTATGCCACCAGTATTTCAAGCACCAGCAGGGACCTCCATAGTGGATGGATTTCAGTGGAGCTTCCAGACTAAGACTGACTAGCAGAAAGGCCTGGAAATCTGCTTCTGAAAATTAGCCAATTAAAAACCTTATGGATCACAAGAGAACAATGTCTTACTCATTTGTTTTGGAACTTCATCAGGAGGGATCAATCACTACCCAAGAGCATCATGTTTGGTGAAGTAGAGGGCCAGCGAGGGTGTCCAAGGCAGTGTTCTCTAGAGAAGCAGAAATCAGTGGGGTTTATATATATAGAGAGAGAGAGACATGGAAAAAATTCATCTCAAGAAAATGGCTCACCCAGTTGGAGAGGCTGGCAAGTCTCAAGTCCGTGGGTCAAATTTCAAACTGAAGGCTTCTCCTGACTTACGCAGCTGCAGGAGCCGGCATACTCAAGATCAACAGGCAATATAGGAGGCTGCAGGCTTCAGAGGCTGACCAATTTAAGATTGATAGACAAAATGGCAGATTATTGGCTCAGAGACTGCGAAGGCAGCAATCCCAAAATTGGCAGGCAATGCAGCAGCCACTGGTTCAAGTCCAGGAACTGGAGATGATGATGAGGCCGATGCAGGATCCAGATCCGGCAGAAAGCCAGAGAACTTTGCCAAAATATCTGTATATATATTAGAAGTAGGCCACACCCCTGAGGAAACTCTCTTTCAACTGATTGGCTGCTCACAGAACATCTCATCATGGAAGTGATTACATTATATCAGATCTCATCATGACAAATGACTACATCATAACTGCTAAACCACTGAGAATCATGGCCCAGCCAGACTGACAGACCACCTCAACTATCACAGAGGAAAAGGAAGACGCTTGGTGAGATGAACTGACATAATAGCATCAATGATGAACTCGAACATGCCAGCGATCATGGGAATGATACAGGCTTGGGCAGCATTTCTTTCTGTTGTACATGGGGTCATCATAAATCAAAGCTGACTCTACAGTGGCTATTTATCTGCAGCTACTAAATACCCCAACAGAATTCACTTTAATATATCCATTCACTCATTCCAATTCTTACTTCCAGTGAGTCATTCCTTCCTGGGCATTTAGAGATGCAGAAGTAGACCCTGACCTCTAGTAAAGGATAGTCTCATTTGGTTGGTGAGTCCAGAAGAGAGTACAAATGGAGAAATTCTGAAATCCTGATGTAGGGCATGACCTTGTGAACTATGTAAAGTGTAGTCACAGCACTTATCTTCACCAAGACTTTATTTGTGTTTTAAAGTTAAAAGAAGATATAATGCAGCAATGAGTTTTAGGGTGCTAACACCTCTTAAGATGCCTGATGCACCAAATTCCCAACTCCTAAAAAGAAAAAAAAACACACATTTCAATGAACATATAAAATAGACTTGAGTGTATCTCTTGAGAAAATGATGTACTAAATATCAGATAAAACCTGGATTACAGATCACTTCTTTATTTGCTGGATACTTGTCTATAATTTCAAGTTTTTCTACATTGAGTAGGCATTTCTGTTCTAATTAGAAAAAAATCAATAGGCTTTATGAAATAAAGTTTATTAAAAATTCTGGCTCCTGTATGTTTGAAGTTAAGCCCGTGCAGAGAATACCTTACAGTAACTTTCAGCCTCCGAGGGGAATATTTATGGGCAACCACTGAGTACCCCTAGAGAACAAGGAAATAAAGTCAACATGATGGCGTTTTCCAAATTGCTTCTGAACACACAAAACAGCAGCAGGCCTTTGAAGACTAGGCCTATAGTCTCTGCCCAGGGAACAGAGGTCCAGTAACAAAGTCACCCCTCTCCAGGCCTGCTCACCTCACCCCACGTGATTTCTGTGGCTGCGGTTAAACTATCTAACACTCTCACGTGCAGGCCTCTGGAAGGTCACATTTGCATTGGCTGGAAGGACTGTCCAGGTGGTGCTGCCCATGGATACTGTCTGCTATTGCTCGTTTGCTTAATTACAGATTCCTTCCCTGTCAGTCTTTCCTTCCTAGTCACCTCCAGCTGTATGCAAATAAGAGCAAAGGAAATAAAAAGCTGGGGGACTCAGCAATGGAGATGTGAGAAAGCCAGTTTTTAGGTTCATGCAAATTACCCGTGGGATACCAAAAAGGTCATGTGGTCGGTCATGTGTAGCAAAGTGATTTCCTTGAGGACAGGGATGGAAGCTTCAATGTGATTGTTAGGAGTGCTGCCTAGAGGGCCATGTTGACCTGGGTTCCAATCTGAGCTCTTTCAGTTACTAGCTATGTGACCTAAGGAACCCACTCAAGCGCTCTAAGTTTCTTCTTCTGAAAAATGGACTTAATAATACCTATCACAATGGGCAAATTAAATGGTATCTTCTATAAGCCATATTTAGAAGGCTTTGCAAGTCATTCCTTTATTCATTCAAACAAATAGTTGAGTGCATAATCTATACCAAAAGGTCTGCTACATGTTGAATATAACCTTGTCAATGAATTTAAATATGGTCCCTGCCTTCATGGACTTTTCAGCCTAATTAGGAATCCATCTATTTAACAAACACCCACAGAAATAAATGTATGATTAAAGGTGATACATGCCACTAAACAGAAGTTTGTTGGGGGCATTTGACCTAGTAATGAGGGTAGGAAATGCTGTGTTGAAGATCACAAATTTGAATCTGGAAGATGGTAGAATCACCAGTTAAAGAATAGAAAGGTAAGTATTCCATATGGACTGAACGACATGTAAACTGGTCTTGTGATAGTGCAAGGAAGAGGAGGAACCTATTTTCTAATTTACTGGAATAATATATGGCCACCTCAATGTCTGAAAGGCAAGAGAGCACAGTTTGTGTTGTCCACCATAGCCCCTGAGCACCCATCCGTGGGCATTCTTGCTGAATGTGCTAATAATGCAAAGCCCTGACCACTCTACCTGGGCCATTTGTCAGGGTTGTATTTTCAGAAAGCAACATTGAGGGATGAAGTAGCATCTCCCCCAAAACAAAGAGTACGCTTGTTTCCATTTACTATAAAAATAATAAATTCCCTAATTCAAGGTTCCTCTCTATAAAGCAAACCACCACATGTACAGTCATCCATCACCGACCCTTTGCATCACCCCCAAGGAACCAACACAAATGAACATGAAGCTCTGACTATTGCTTTTTCTGTAAGTAATAACACACTTAAGTCTTTGAACTAGGAGTCTCATGTCTTTGGTCTATATCCCTGATACTATGATAGACCAACCTGTTAGCTTTTAAGCAGAGTAAAATCCTAAACCCTTCACCAATGTGGACACTGGTGAATAATTTTGGCATTGGAATCTGATATATCTAATTCTGTCTTTTCATTTTAATTTTTAAGCTTCAGTTCTGTCTTTTGAACTCTTGGATCAAACCCAAGCCACAAGTACTGAGCCTGATTTGTATTGTTTCACTTGCAACAAAAGAAGTCTAAATAAAGTATTGCATTAACAACAGAACAGTACAAAACAAAAAGATCATATACTTATTGAAGGATTTTGAGGTATTTACAGAGTCTGTTGGGAGGTGTCATCAGTTCAGTTCAGACTCACAGCAAACCCATGTACAACAGAATGAAGCACTGCCCAGTTTGCCCCATCCTCACAATCATTGCTATGCCTGAGCTGTCTGCAGGAGCCCCAGCGTCAATCCATCCCGTTGAGAGTCTTCCTCTTTCTCGTTGACCTTCAAATTTACCGAACATGAAATCCTTCTCTAGGGACTGGTCCCCCCTGATAATGTGACCAAAGTATGAGAGAAGAAGTCCCATCATCCATACTTCTAAGGAGCATTATGACTGTACTGAGTCCATGGTGTATTCAATTTTCTTCACCAACACCATAATTCAAATGCACCAATTCTTCTTCAGTCTTCCTTATTCATTGTCCAGCTTTCACATGCATATGAGGTGACTGAAAATACCATGGCTTGGGTCAGGTGCTCCTTAGTCTTCAAAGTGACATCTTTGCTCTTCAGCACTTTAAAGAGGTCTTTTGTAGCAGATTTGCCCAACGCAGTATGTCATCTGATTTCCTGACTGCTGCTTCCATGGGCACTGACTGTGAAACCAAATAAAATGAACTTCTTGACAACTTTCATCTTTTCTCCTTCTAGCATGATGTAGCTTATTAGCCCAGTTGTGAGGATTTTTGCTTTCTTTAAATCTCTTACAGAGTCTTGAAAGGCCACAGGAAAATGAGAATTAGAATAGTTCTGGGGGTCTCCACCATGGGAACTCATGGGCCATCTCTAGGTCATTTTCAATGGCTCAACTCTACCTTTTATCTTTGTGCCTAAGATTCCAATTCCCAGGAGAGGAACTCTAACTATTTGCTTCCTGTTTGTTTACCCTTTGGAAAAAGTGACGTGATACGAAGAAAAGAAAGGAGGCCTTTGACCAAATACTTGGACTGGTTGGAAGAGCAAATGTTCAAAACAAAAACCACAGATATTCTTGATATATTCCCCCTGGCATATGTAAATGCCTGGTACATGTTATGTGTTTCTATCTGGTTCTTTAACGTTATTGTGATTGCTAGTAAAAATAATAAAAACCTTGTCACAAAGTTGTCAGTTACTGATAACATGAGCTCACAAAATAACCTCAACTGTTGGGAAATTCAAATCTACCGAGGAGAATGACATAGATGCAAATTTAGAGGATATTGAATATTTTTTCAATGTGAAGTCTACATTGGCCTAGCGACTACTGAGTGTGAAGGGCTATACTAATAACTTGTCTTCAATTTTTGATAAGAAAATAAGGAATGTGACTTTTGGTTAAAAGTGTAAGCTCTAGCTTCTTTGAATTGTAGTTTATCCACTTCCCAATTATTTGACTATAGGATATTAATCTCCCCGCATTTCACTTTTCTCCCATTTAACTCATATAGTTAATTGAAGTAGACAATCCATTTAAATCAACACAGTCCCTGATGCTTAGTAAATGCTCACTAAACGTTAATCATGGTTAATATCCAGTGACCTATGGAAGCTCAGGTCTTCATTTTTTTAACCTGCCTGCCCACCTCATATAAATAATAGGTAGATTTATAAATTCACAAAAAAAAAAAAAAAAAAGCAGGGCATTTAAAAAAAAAATTTTATTGTGTTTTAGGTGGAAGTTTACATGGCAAATTAGGTTTCCATTTAGCAATTTTTATATAACTTGTTCCATGACATTGGGTAAATTGTTCATAATGTGTCAACATTTTCATTATTTTAATTATGTCTGCTATTTCCATTAATCTAGCTTCCCTGCCTCTCATTAACTTCTCATCTTTGTTTTAAGGTAAATGTTGACGATTTGGTCTCTACAGTTGATTAATTTAAGGGAGCACAGTATTCACGGATGATATTGCTTATTTTATAAGCCAATCTATTATTTTGCTCCAACTTCAAAGGGTATCTTAGGGTCACAGCCTTAGGGGTTCCTCTAGTCTCTATGTTGTTGTTGTTGTTATGTGCCGTCGAGTCAGACACAAGTCATAGTAACCCCTTCTTGGGTTTCTGAAGCAGTATCACTACGGAAGTAGATTGCCCAACCTTCCTTCTAAGAAGTGGCTGGTGGGTTTGAACCACCAGCCTTCTGGTTAGCAGTCAAGTGCCTTAGGCACTATGCTACCAGAGCTCTCTCTAGTCTCTACAGGTCCAGCAAATCTGGGCTTTCTTAGGAATTGGAATTTCATTCTACATTTTTCTCCCATTCTCACCAGGACCTTCTATTGTGTCCCTAGTCAGTATGGTTGGGAGCGATAGCCAGGTACCATCTAATTCTGGTTTCAGGCTAAAAGAGGCTGCAGATGTCATAGGCCATTTGCCCTATGGACTAGTTTTTTCCTTGAATCTTTAGTTTCCTTCACTTTCCTTTGTTCCAGATGGGAAAAGATGAATACTTGCCTCTTAGATGATTGCTCATGAGCTTTTAAGACCCCAGACACTATTTACCAAACTACTATGCAGAACATTATCTTTATGAACTATGTTATGCCATTTTATCAAGTTATCCCACACACTACAGTCACAACTTTCAAAACCCAGTAAATCAATCCTGTGAGATATTAGGTTATGTCTTGGTAGTATCAGTACCTGTGCTTCCTATGAGGTTTAGTATATATATGAATGTATTTTCAGTTCACATAAATAGGTACATACCTATTCCTGTAGATCAACCTGTACATGGATACACATATTTTCACATGTGCCTTCCTATATAGATATGTACAGTCATGTCTACCTATGTAACTACATATATATTTTATTGGCTGTTATTACTGTTGTTGCAAAATTACATGTTATAGGATTTACCAAAATTGTCCCTCACTCTTGTGTACTTCTTACTGTCTTGATTTACCTTAGACAAGTGGAACACACTTCACTCACTGAGTATGCCTTTCCCCTCACCAAAAATAACAAGTGTCTGCTATCTAGAAAGTGATTCCTCCTCCTTGCCTCCCTCTCCCATTCCTTGTAACCATCCAAAATGGCTGCTTCCTGCATGTATATCTATTTTTGTAAAAGTGACACCGTACAACATCTGTCCTTTGTGATTGACTTATTTCACTCAGCATATGTCCTCCAAACCCATCCATATGTTTCATGAACTCCTCCTTATTCTTTATAGTTGCATTGTATTCCAGTATATGTAATGACCACAATTAGCTTATCTACCATCAATTCATGGCACTCAAGTTGTTTCCATCATTTTGCTATTGTGTATAATGCTGGGATGAACACAGGTATGCATGTATCTGTTTGTGTCCCAGCAATCAGTTCTTTAGGATATACACTTAGTAGCAGGATTGCTAGATTATATGGTGTTTCTATTTCCATCTTTTTAAGGAAGTGCCATACTGTTTTCACAGTGGTTGTACCATTTTACAGTCCTATCAGCAGTGTATGAGGGTTCCAATCTCTCTATACCTCACCGACATCTTTTGAACTATGCTATTAAGGCTGGCAAAGAATGCTGAAAGTACCATGGACTACTAAAGGTAACAAATCTGTCCTGGAAGAAGTGCAGCTTCTTGGGAGCGAAAATGGCCAGACTTCGTCTGATCCACTTTGGTCATGTTGTAAGATGGGACCATTCCCTGGAGAAAGATACGCTTGGTAAAGTGGAGAGTCAACAAAAAAGGGTAAGGCCCTCAACAAGATGAATTCACACAGTGGCTACAACGATGGGTTCAGGTATAGCAAGGATTGTGGGGCTGACACAGGACCAGGCAGTGTTTCATTCTGCTCTACACAGGGTCATTATGAGTCGGAGATGACTCCATGGCACCTAACAACGGCAACATTAAGGCTGGCGTGAAATGATATCTTATTGTTATTTTCATTTGCATCTCTCTATTGGCCTATAATTGTGAGCATTTCCTTCATGTGTTTGTTAGCCACCTGAATGTCTCCTTTGGTGAAGTGTCTGGTCATGTTCACTGCCCATTTTTTAATTGGATTGTTTGCCTTTTTGATGTTGAGGTGTTGAAGTTTTCTATAAACTTTAGATATAGTCTCTTGTCCAATATGTTACTGCCAGGTTTTTTCCCAGTTTGTAAGTTCTCATTCTGCTCTTTTGGTTAAGTTTTTTGATACGCATATTTGTTTAATTTTTGTTGTTGTTGTTGTTGTTATGTGCCGTCGAGTCGGCCCCGACTCATAGCGACCCCTCCTTGGGTTTCCGAGGCAGTATCACTACGGAAGTAGGATTGCCCAACCTTCCTTCCGAGGAGTGGCTGGTGGGTTTGAACTGCCAGCCGTCTGGTTAGCAGGCAAGTGTCTTAGCCACTATGCTACCAGAGCTCCCGTTTAATTTTTAGGAGGTCACAATCATCTAGTTTGTCTTCTGCTGTTTGGGCATTTTTAGTTATATTTGATAATGTATTTATGCCATGTATTAGGGCCCCTAATTTTGCCCTTATTTTTTCTTTGATGATTGTTACAGTTTTAGATTTTACATTTAGGTCTTTGATCCATCTTGAGTTAATTTTTTTATATGGCAAGATATATGGATCCTGTTTCATTTTTATGCAAATGGATATCCATTTTTGCCAGCATCATTCATTAAAGAAACTATCTCTTCCCCATTTGATGGGTTTCAGCCTTTTGTCAAAGATCAGCAGTCCATGGGTGAATGGATTTTCTCCTGGGCTCTCAATTCTCTTCCACTGGTCTATGTGTCTGCCATTGTACCAGTACCAGGCTCTTTGGATTACTGTGGCTGTATGGTCAGTTTTGAGTTCAGGAAGTGAGAAGCCTCCTACTTTGTTGTTATTCAATATTGTTTTAGCTATTCAGAGCTACCTACTTTTCCATATAAAGTTGGAGCCTAGATTTCCATTTCATTCAATGGGGCATTTTTATAAACAAAATGTCTGAGAACTCTGCATGCTGAATAGACTTCATCTAGCAACAAATATTTCTGAGGGGGAAAAAAGACTTTATAAGATTATAAATTGCTTCTACAGAGAAAGTACACTTACAGAGAGATTTAATTGTTTGGCAATAAAATTCTCCTGTTTTATTGTGATTTCAGTGTACCATTTAACTATGCTTTTTGATCTTGCGTGTGTGCATTTTAATTATCCAGCTGTCTTGATTTAACTATTTGTCTCCTTTGTCTTAGAAATTATTTTATTTTGCACTGAAACATGCTTTTAATCATTACAATAAATAAATAAATAAATATGTTTGACTTAACCATTGTGGAGGGGGAAGAAAAAAAAGCCTATTGATTTCCATTTCACTCTAAAAGATATAGGGGGAAAACAGAGCTTTCTGATTCCTTGCACTGTCAGGCTGTAGTTAGATAAACATGATCCATGAACAAGTATTTACTGAGTTTTCACTCAGTAAACACTGCAGCAGGGTAGGACCAAGAAATTATATGTTGATTTATTGATCCGTAGCATCCTTCCCCCATTAAATGTATGCCTTTCTGAAGATGCATAAGGGCCTAACTGGAGGTTTACTGAACTTCTAGTTACATAATAGCTGTTGATCTTAATTGCTATTCATAACCTCTGAAGAGAAAAACATATACATATCATTTTCACATCTCCACAATTGGGTTCTGGCTTTGACCTTACAAATTCCTGTGGCCCTGGATCCACACAAATTTGGACCCTGATACTGTCTTTGTTACTTATTCCTCACATGATCTGATAGGTCAGTTAATATCTTTTAGCCCTTAGTCCTAGGTCCTTGGTCTTTTATTTTATTTGGGTCTTTGGGAAATAATCCCAGAGTACATTTTCCAAAACTGTATTTGTGGCCCCAGTTGTATCAGAATGGTCCTCCCTCCCTCTCCTTCACTCTTAACAACCTAGTTGACTTGCATCTTTCTTAGCTTCCATACCCTTGAGCAAAGAGTCAGGCTCCCGCGAGAAGCCGGTCCTGCTTCTCTTCCTACCTCTTTAACAACTATTTTGTCCCTGCCTCTGTCTCCTCTTCATCCTAGTATTTCAGGCCTTACCACAACTGAGTCCTTAAACTCTGTGTTCCCTGACATCTTCATTCCCAGAAACTACTTTCACAGAGTCTTATTCCACTAACAATCAGTACTAGCTGGAGTGGCAGGCACTCTAATTCTTGCAACAATTCTACAAGTTAGTTCTAATTCTTGCCTCTTTTACACATCAGTTTTATTTCTAGCCTTCAAAAAAGAACTGAAAATCAAATTTGTCTGACTCTAATGATCATAATCTTCTAGTTCTATGCACACCTTCTTTATTTACCCCTTAAGCTCTAACTTGGTCACTTGAGTTCTTGCCCTATGTGTACAGCTAATTAGGTACAGAACTGGGCAATGAATAGACTTGGTCACTAGAGTTCTTGCCTTATGTATGCAACTAATTGGGTATAGGTGTTTTTAACTGGAAGGCTATTGATTTCCTACAGATAAACTTCCATATGCTATTCTAGCTCCTGTTTATTTGAAACCCCCTTACCCTTTACCATTTCCTCAACTCCTGGGATAAGATAGTACATGCCTCAAATGGTCAGTTATAAGGACAAAATAAATAACTGTGTATATATTGGGCAGTGCATGAACATGGTATGGTGTCAGTAATAGTTCTTCTCATTGCTCGTATCACTATTGTTGTTGTTGTTGTTGTTGTTGTTGTTAGCTACCGTCAAGTCATCATGCTGACCCCATGCACAATGGAATGAAACACTGCCCAGTCCTATGCCAGCCCCATGATCAGCTGTAAATCAGACCATTGTGATCCATAGGGTTTTCCCTGGCTGATTTTTGGAAGTAGATCTCCAGTCCATCTTAGCCGGAAGCTCCACTGAAACCTGTTCAGCATCACAGTAAAAAGACAGGCTTCCACTGCCCGTGGGTGGTGGCTGAGCCTGAGGAACACTGGCCAGGAATTGAACCTGGATCTCCCACATGGAGGGTGAGAATTCTACTACTGAATCACCAGCACCCCCCCCCCAGTATCATTATTAGTGTTATAAATATATGCCCTTATAGTGCCTAAGGCACTTGACTGCTAACCAGAAGGCTAGTGGTCAAACCCACCAGCCACTTCTCAGAGGGAAGATGGGGCAATCTACTTCTATAGTGATACTGCCTCGGAAACTCAAGGAGGGGTCTGTATGAGTCGGGTCCAACTCAACAGCACATAACAACAACAACACGACACTAGTTTAAGATCTAGAAAATGAGTAGACATATGCAGAGAGTAGTAATCCAGTAAACTAAGCTTTCTGATAGACATTTGTATGAGATGCTTTATGATTACAGAAGGTGCCTCAATGTACAATGCCTGCACTTTCAATGTTGAGTCAGACACACACACACACACACACACACACTGATGATATGTGTGCCCCATATTTTGGAGAGGGAAAATATGTATTTTGGTAGGGAGTCTCTGGACCATCCCCCATGGGACTTAAAATTCTTTGTAAATGCCACTTTGAGGTGAAAATGTCTATCTTCAGTTACCAGATTGTCTCCTGAAGTAATTGAAACCTGTGAGTCTTAGATATAAAGTTCCTCAGTGCTACTGATTATAATATAGCAATTTGAGTTTAGGCAACAATACTATTTTTGAAGTGGAAGGCTCTGCTTAGTCTGTATAAAATATATAAATATATATAAAGGATTTGTGCCTGTGTGGCCCACCTCCGGAATCTCTAATTACATTTAATACCGTTAGACAGCTTGCTGTTGCTTCCTGGCCTTTTGACAAGAGTCAAGAGGACACGCAGTGAGCTCCATGAAGGGACAGCCTAATGACCCTTTCTCTGGATAACCCTAAAATGCCAGAGCCTGAACTCTGTCCCTATTGCTGCTGAGGGAAGAACAGCTCCTTCCTGGCCACAGCCTAAAGGGATGAGGACAAAATAAAACAACAACAACGACGAAACTGGGCTAGCTGGTTGATTCCAGCTCATGGTGAACCCGTGTTACAGAACAGAACTGCTCCACGGGGCTCCCTTGGCCGTAATCTTTAAGGAAGAAGAATGCCAGCCTTTCTTGAGTGGGGCTGCTGGCTGGGATCAAACTATCAACCTTTAGGCTAGTAGTCAGGATACGGAATGAGAAACTAACCATTAACTCTCCTGCTTTTTGTTTCATCGAGATGTGAAGAAGAAGAGGATGGGAGGTGGCATTAAAATGTGTTTCCAAGGAAAGAGACCTCGGATAAGCAAAGCACTACTGAAGAAGAAAAACAAAGTAGGAGGTCTCACATTGCCGGATCTCAAAACCTACTATAC
>NW_006921596.1:20641670-20658916 GCF_000298275.1 Orycteropus afer afer | reverse complement strand
CTCTGTAAAACTTCACCCAAATCCTAATATAAAAAAAAAAAAAAAATGTGTTTCCACTTCATTTATTGTTTCTTAGTGCTACGTCCGAAAAACTTAGAAAATTAATTCTTATTCCGACTAACTCAGAGGAGGAAGCAGATGGGGAGATAAGAGAGCATGTGCCTCTTAATGAGCTCACTGTCACTAACACATTCAAACAGAGGCTACAGTGTCCAGCAGTCCCGTGAGCGACAAGGAGGAGTCATTTTACACAGAACCACAGTGACTGAATAGATTGCTATTCCAAAGAAAGGCAAACCCTGGAACCAGACTATCTTGTGCTTAAATCATGGCCATCCCACATTTACCCACTAGGTGCCCTTGGTTAAATGACTCAAACTCTCTGAAACACATTTGTTTATCTGTATAATGAAGACAACACTTAGGTTAGAGAGTTACTTACGTGACAGAATTACAGAAGATGATTCAGGCAAATGGTGTGGTATGTTGTAAATAGGCAATTGATTTCATTTTCTTCTTTGTGTTGCCCAACTTTGTCTCCTCCAATAGTACATTAAAGACTAATGCATTAATTGATAAAAACTCAAATCATCAAGACAAAGTTAAATTACTTTCTGATTAGAAGAGCATACTCCAAGGAGTTAGAAATTGCTGTGAGTCAGAATCGACTCAATGGCACTGAGTTTGGTTTTTGATTTTATATGCATATGAGAACTGGGCAACGAATAAGGAAGACTGCAGAAGAATTGATGCATTTGAAATGTGGTGTTGGCAAAGAATATTGAATATACCATGAATTTCTAGAAGAACAGACAAATGTGTCTTGGAAGTCCAGCCAGAACACACCCTAGAACCGAGGATGGCGGGTAAGACCTTGTTCATGTCCTTTAGACATGTTCTCAGGAGGAAGCAGTCCCGGGAGAAGGACATCAAGCTTGATGAAGTAGAAGGTCAGTGAGAAAGAGGAAGATCCTCAACAAGATGGACTGACTCTGACTCTGCCTGCAGCAACAGGCTCCAATATAGCAGTGACTGTCAGGACGGCACAGGGCCGGGCAGCGTGTCATTCTGTTTACGTAGGTTCTCTAAAAGCAAAAAAAAAACCCAAACTCACTGCCATCGAGTTGGATACAACTCATAGTGACCCCTCCTTGGGTTCCTGAGGTGGTATCTCTACAGAAGTAGATTGCCCAATCTTCCTTTCGAGGAGTGGCTGGTCGGTTTGAACAGCCAGCCATCTGGTTAGCAGTCAAGTGCTTTAGGCACTATGCCACCAGAGCTCCTCATAGGGTCACTATGAGTAGGAAATGACTCAATGCCACCTAACAACAACTATTAAATGAAACAGAGAGGTCCACAAACCCCAAGGCAAAGCTTTAGGAAGATAATGAGGATATAATCTTGGATACATCACCATCCGAGTCTTCATGGAGACATAGACAAGTAAACAAATATGAAACAAGTTGTTTAAGTGCAAAACATAATTGTTATTCAGTCCAGAGGTACCTTGCGCAGAGAGGCACTGACTTCTCAGTGAGAAGAAATAAAGTCATGAGGGGATGAAGTAGATCAAGCTTTTGTCTCCAAAAATGGTGTGTGAACCACTTGAATCCAAGAATCTGGTTCAAACCCTGAGGGCCACTACTTGGAGTTCAGTAATTTAGTATGAATGATAGGCCTGAAATTCAGCATCCTCTGGGAAAGTCACACAGACTAAAAGAGATCATTTGTATCAGTTTGTAGGGGGAAATATCCCACCCAAAGAAAGAAGAGGACTGCCATTGGCACTGGTCGCCAAGGGAGGCAAAACCCTTTCCTTGTTTGGCATCATTGCAACTAATCTGTAAACTGCCTCTCTGCATGCTGGACCTCCCGCTATTGTTCTGACCCTGTGCCATTATGCCAAGTGGAGAGCAAGTGAAAGAAGCATTTATTACTGCCTTGAATTGAAATCCAGAAGCTAGAATCGTTCAGGAGCTAAAAGCAATTTATTCCTAGGCTTTCATTTTTATAAAGTTGATATGATTTCCCCCTCCCCTCCCTCTCTCTGTCTGCAAGCTCCAGGGCAGCTGTGTCAGGCTTTGGGGCTGGTTCACCTACAGATGGTTTCAAGCTATTGCAGAAGCCTAAGAATTTACACAACCCCAACTTTTGTCTTTAAAGAAACAGCTAGCAGCATATTTTTAGAGGAAGCAGAATTTCTTCCATCATCAAATGCATAAAACCTCACAAGCATACAACTGATAATTTTAATAAGAAACCTGTTCCTCCAAAGTGTGTGTGTGTGTGTGTGTGTGTGTTTAGAGAGAGAGACAGAGGGGGGGAGAGAGAGGGTTGATTTTGCCCACCAGGAGACATTTGGCAGTGTCTGGAGATATTTTAGGGGTCACAACTTGTGAGGTACTACTAACAACTGTTGAGTAGAGGCCAGAAATGCTGCTAAACCTCCTACAATGCAAACGACAGCCCTCCCAACAAAGAATAATCTGGCCTACTATGTCTTGACTGCTAACCAGAAGGCTAGTGGTTCAAACCCACCAGCCACTCCTCGGAAGGAAGGTTGGGCAATCTACTTCCGTAGTGATGCCGCCTCGGAAACCCAAGGAGTGCTCACTATGAGTCGGGTCCGACTCGACAGCACATGACGACAACAACAACAGCAATTGTCTATGGTGCCAAAGTTGAGAAATCTTGAGCAAGAGAGGAGATGGATGAAGTCATTATTCCAATGTTTTTTTCCACTCAAATTAAGTTTAGTCACACAGCCATCATGTCTGTGGGTTAGGAGGATACTCCAGTCATCACAGAGTCTCTTTGCCGTGCAACACTGCTTTGAATGGCAAGACCGGTTTGTGCATTCCAGTGGGCAGACTTGCTCCGATAAACGAGAAAACAAGGAACATGACCCTATGTTAAGGCTGCAAAAATGTCTCCTTTGTGCTGTGACTGAGCAGCTACAAGCTACAGAGGGAACTGACTGCATGAGAAGACAAGAAAAGAGAAAGGATGTTTAATGTTCCATTTGGAAAGAGGTGCCTGCTAGATACAGTGCTGAGACTATCTTATAGGCTTAAGAACCAGAAGGGAAGATGGTCTTTGACCTCCAGGAGATTCTGGGAAACAGATGCCTGAAGACATCAGGGAAGATGTTTTGACCCCAAAACAGGCTTCTTGCATGTGTCAAATGGTATTTCTCTTTGTGCGAAATTTTGCTGTCTCTTGTTAAAATATGAGAAAACATCCACATCCTCACGCAGCCCCCTGAGGCTTCGGCTCATCTGGTTGGCCACACTCCCAGCTGGAATTCCTGACACCCAAAGCCTCTCACTGCATGTTACTTAAGCATTGGCTGTTCTAGGAGATAGCGTGAGGCTTTCCCCTTGTCTCATGGCTCATTGGGCAGCACATGTCTTTGTAGAGATTTCAGGAAGTGAGATGCATATTCACTGAGAAAGAAACATGAGCTTCAGATACCAGACAGGCTCAGGTTGGAATCCTGGCTAAATTCCTGTCCTAGCATGTGACCTTGGTGACACGTTAACTTCTTCAAACCTCGAATGATAAACATAAGAAGTGAAGAAACACAATTGTTATGAGAATTAGATATAAAAGTGCATTTAATTCTGTGAGCACAATGCCTAGCTCATGGTAGATGCGTGTTAGGATTGCTATTTATTGTGACAGTATTCTTTTTTGAGAGCCAAGGTTTAACAATGCTTTTCTAAAAAAAAAGGGGGGGGGACCAGGTTTGCTGGTCTGATGGAGCCTGGTGGAACCCCTGAGACTATGGCC
The DNA here is from genome assembly GCF_000298275.1 of Orycteropus afer afer. Lineage (NCBI taxonomy): Eukaryota > Metazoa > Chordata > Mammalia > Tubulidentata > Orycteropodidae > Orycteropus > Orycteropus afer. The sequence continues at coordinate 20,655,124 of NW_006921596.1, read as the reverse complement.
CCTAGTTGCCCTTCAGGTCTGGAGTTGAACCCACTCCTGTGGCTTCCAGCCAAACAAAAGACAGGCGTATGGGGTGAACATTTACACTAGGTAGATACACTCCTTGGAGAGAACAATCATGGCAGAATAGAAGGACAGTGTATGCACAGGGATACAGCTCAGGGGGCAGGAGTACATGGGAGGGAAGGACACAGGGAAGAGGTAACTATGGGGAAGAAATGAGAAGAGAGCTGTTGCACTGTGGGAAATTGTAGTCAATGTCATGAGACAAAGTGTATGTGAACTGCTGTACGGAAGATGAATTTGCTCTGTAAACTTGCACTCAAATCACAATTTTAAAAAAAATTTTTTTAAATGCTTTTCTACTTATATTATTTTGAGTTCCTGCTTATAGTCAAGCTGAGCCAAGTTAAGGAATGTTCTTTACACTTTTTATTCGCTAATGCCACTTGTGGCGAAATGACAAAGGTAAAAGCCACATGTAATGGAGAAAATGACACTGGATATTTGGAGAGAGACAGCTCCATTACTACATGCCTGTTGAAACAAATTTTAGAGTCTGCACATATTAGTCCAATATTTTTTCTGAACTTCTTCTCAAGGGAAGAACTAGAGTGGAATGGCTTTAATTTGAGCAGACGGGACAGGGGATTCATATGGGTCCATAGCCTTTTAAAAGACAAGATAGGTTCTTATACTCCAGTGCATTTAACACCTGGAGAGGCACAGTATGTATTGTGTCATGTGTCCTTTCATGTGCCACCTCCCACCACTTAGTAATGCCCCCAAGCCCAACACAAAGTCCAGATCTTCCAGAGGGTAGTGGAAGGGAACAGATACATTGTGTAAAATGGAGCAGAGCACAGGGCACAGATTTCAAGCAGTCAGACTTCATTTGTGAAACATGGTTCTAATTTTTATGCTCACCAAAACAGTACTAAATATTTCAATAGTTTAGGCACTAAAAATACCAAAAAAATAATAATTTTGTTTTAGTTCAAGAATTCAGTGGTTCTGTCTGAAGATCTAAGGATGAAGTTCTTTTTTCTTTTCTTCCCTCTTTCCCTCTCCCCTCCCTGTGACTACCCCCTCCCTGTGTTCTTCTTATCTATGTATTCCTGTCCATTCAGCTTTCCCTCTATGTGAATGCTGCCTCTCTCATGTCTCCTGGCTGATTGACCTAAAAGGTTCATCACCCTGGGGCAGGTGTTCTGCACATAGGTCTTTTTACTGCTGGGCTGAGAGCCAACCCTTGGAAGTGAGTCCATTTCCAGGCCTGAAGGGTAACCCAGGGCCATAGTCTTGGGGGTTCTACCAGTCTCCATGGACCAGTAATTCTGGTCAGTTTTGTGGTTTTGAATTTTGTTCCACATTTTTTCTCCCACTCTATCCAAGGTCTCCAGTTTTGATCCCTTTCTAAGCAGTTGGCATTGGTAGCCAGGTCCATCTAGTTTCTCTGGCCTCATTGTCATGAAAGCTGAGGTCCTCATGGTCCATCTTATCTTTGACCTAATTGTTTCCAGATGACCCTGATTTTCTTCACTCTTCTCTACTCTGAAGGAGGGACCAATAGTTGCATCTTAGATGGGCACTCAAAAGCTTTTAAGACCCCAGTCACTATTCACCAAAGTAAGATGCAAAACAAGATTTTTATGTACTATGTAGTGCCATTTGAGCAGATGGTCCCCGACATTGTGGTCCCAAGTCCGCAGCCCCAATGATTCTCTCACTCAAGGTGTTTGGTTGTCTCTGAGAAGCTACTCTCACTCTGTCTTCTGTTGCTTGTGTAATGTATGTGGATAATTTTGTAGCACAAGTATGTAAGATTATCTTTAGCCAAATCCATCCTTGGTGTAGGGTATATCCCTGTTCACCTACTCCCACCTGATCTTCTCACCTATCTATGAATTTACCCGTAGCTTGGTGTTTGATGCCACTGGTAATGCAATATTGTCTCTAACCTTTGTGCACATTTCTGTGTCTTTCCTTTCCCCAAGGTCACCATGCTGGTCACAGATTCTTTCCATTTCACCCCTCCCCACACCCAAACCAACATGTGACCCTGCAACCAGTCCCAAATTTTCCCTCCCCTAAATATGAAGTTGAAACAACCCTTTTCCTCAAGTATCTTTCAGAACCAAAAGGATAAAGGAAACACCACGGCTGGTCAAAACAGATGCTACAGACAACATACTTGGATGTGAGCCATGCCTCCAGCACCTACTAGCTATGGGGATTTGGCAAAGTAACTTCACTTTTCCGCATCTCTGTTTTCTCATTTGTAGAATAGGAATATACTCACCTACTTTGAAGACTTGTTTGTGAGGATTAAAAAGACAAAGTATAGAAAGCATGTAAGAGCCCTGATTCACAGCCTTACCTTTGCTATCTAGCTTCCCATTTCACCTTTTCTTGGAAGAATTGCATGGTGCACCTGTGGCACCATCTCAACCTCATCTGATGACTTGCTCCTTACTGTTCCTTCCCTAACAGAACCTTTTTTCGAACACTCCCAAATCATTAGGGAAGTGCTGCTTCATCTTGACAAAATTTCAGATGCTAACCATTGTCCTATTGGATTTCAATACAGAACCATCTCAGACAATGTCTCAACAACTATGATAAATCTTTTCCTATGATTATCCTAATTATCCCTGACCTTTTCAGTACTCTTTGGATCCTTTACTTTGAACAACTCCAAATTCTCTCTTAGGGAAGCTGTCCAGACAAATATGCTCCACATACCTTCAACCCTGATGTAAGTCTTCATTTAATACTGGTGCCCTCTGACTGTTTTCAGTGCACATATGTGCTACGATACCAGTCCTCACTGGTCAAGTGATATTATGTCCACAGTTATGTCAGGAGTTACCAGATCATCAAAATCACAAATGTTCTCTATTTTAGACCATCCCAGTGTTGAACCCAGTGTTGTACTATTCAGACAGTAATGCATATCACAAATATTTGCAGAGGACACACCAAACAGCAGACTTCCTAACAGTCTTAAATGTGGCACAGAAAGAAGTCCCCTGTCCACACTAAGCTTACTTGTCACATGTGGAGGAAGCCTCACCAAAAACAAAGATGATTCTTTTCATTACTCTTATCACAAACTGAAATTAACAGGTCACTGCCCAAGAGAGAGTTGGGAGGTAGAAGGCAGTTTAGATGCAGTGGCCTGGTGAGATCCTTCTGAGGTAAGATCCTTAACTAAGCTGAAACATGAGGAGGACGGCATGAGAAGAGAGAGGGGAAGAACTTCCAGGCAGAAGAACAGCAGTGAAAAGGATCCTGAGATGCAAACTGCAGTGTGGTTGGAGTACACAAGGAGAGAGGACAAGTCCGGAGATAGGCAGGGCCAGATTGTATAGGGTCAGGTAAGCCACTAAAGTACTTGTGCTGTAACGAAAATGTCACAGAAGAGATAGATGCATTTAAGAGAGAATGTAGGACAAGCCAAGTTATATTTTTAAATATTAAATATTTTTTGGTTTTCTGTAGGGAAAACTGAAGAGGGAGTCTACAACATCTGTCCCTAAATTATCTGTCAACAACTGTAAGATTGAAGCTTCTCATTCAATCCTTAAGAATGTCTATAACATGTGTCTATACATTTAATTAGGGGAGCTCTGGTAGCATAGTGCCTAAGTCACTTGACTGCTAACCAGAAGGCTGGCGGTTCAAACCCCCCAGCCACTCCTCAGAAGGAAGATGCGGCAATCTACTTCCGTAGTCATACTGCCTCGGAAACCCAAGGAGGGGTCACTATGAGTCAGGTCCGACTCGAAGGCACATAACAACAACAACAACATACATTTAATTTAAAATAGTTATTGTGTACTATGTGTCAAGCACTGTGCCAGGCGTTAGGATTACAGCAATCCATAAGACCTGAAAGAAGACTTGAGTGACTGAGTGAATGAATGCATATCAAGGGTCAAAGTCACAGCTCATTCTAATCAACATTTGCCTGTAACAGAAGACTGTTTCTTCATCTAGAAATGGGTATGATTGTAGCTGTGAACTCAAAGGCTTGTAGTAAGATGTGTAAGATTTGTCACAGTGACTGATACATAGTCAGGCACATTTTTTAAAAGTCCTGTTTATGGAGCTCTTGATATCAGATAGGGAAGTGTTTAGAATTATGCTATTGCTTTGATTTCTTTGTCCAATAATCAAGGGTTGTCTGAGTCACAGATGTCATTGGATTTTCGTAATGGATATGCGTATTGTTTGTTATGGATGAGCAGTTTCTTGGCCGATTACCTGGACGAGTTGGGTGTGTCCTTCAGTTACATTGCATAGGCTCTTGCATATTAATACATGTTTTACCTATAAAAGGGACCATGGGTTGGCTCTAGAAAAATTAACTTTAGAAACTAATATATGTATGTGTGTGTGTGCATGCAGAGAGAAATAATTACCCAAATCTGATCAATAGCAGAGCAGCACCTAGGGACCCTCAGAGAATGGGTACCACCTTCTCCCAGGAAAGACAGAGGTGAAGTACTGTATTATAAGTATACTGATAACAATTACATTATTTGTATGTTGAAAAAAAGTGAGCTTCATGAATAATAAACTGTTCTCCTAGACTGACAATAACTGTAATAATAATAATAAATACCATTGATTGAGCATAATAATAATAATAGTAATAATGGCATCTAACGGACACTTACCATGTGCTTGTCCTAACCATTCTACATCTCATTTACTCCTCAGCAGCCTAGTGAAATAGTCTGTTATCTCTGTTAACACACAGTGAAACTGGGGCTTGGAGAGGTTATGCAAGTCACTGACGGAGCTGAGATTCAAACTACACCTTTCTAGAGCCCATGCTCATGGAGATTATGCTATACGTCTATAATGTGGCAGTCCTGTGAAGATGTATCTACCAGATGTGCTTGTTTGAACTATTTCTCTCCAGATAAAGGAAGTAAGCCTGTTCTGCAGCTATCATGTTAGACAGGAGCAGCTTCCAGGTGCCTTTGGCAGTAACACTGAGACCATGTCCACTGGTGGCTCAGAGGAGCCTTTGGTAACACAGCAGAGGCTTTTGTCAAAGATGTACTTGCAACACACTGGCTGGCAAAGCCACATTCACCCCATGAAACCTACAATTCTGCACACTTCTGGGGTACTGTACTACTTCTGAGCATGCTGGATTTTAAAACATTCTCTGGGAGGGGAAAAAAAAAAAAGCAAGCTCAGTAAATCCCAGTATTTTTACTGCCTTTGCCCAATTTGACATCTTTCAAAGTAACTGTGAGAAGCACGCACAATCTCTGCCAACTGCATGATTTAGCAGCTATAAAATCCCTCTGAATCAAACCCATTTTGAAATAAAAAAGGAACCTGCTTGAGAATTTCATTGCACTGTTGGATACCTACTCAAAGATCAATCACCTCTCTTCATTTTATATTCCTGGTATATTTTTAAGTTTAATCTTTTTTGCAGCTTACCCATTTAGTTAAGGGTAGAATTTTAAAAGACTAATGATTGAGCAAGGAGGAGGAGGACATGGCGTCTGAACAAAGGGTTTCTTTATATCCTGAACAGTAGAATTCAAAAGACGCTGTATTTTCTTTTCAGCTCTTTCCCCAATGGTGCAGTACCTAGATTCATGAAAGTTGAGCGTCCTTTCCTCCAAGGAAAACAGTACCTCTCTGCAGGCTGCCTAGCAGGATAAAACAGCTGTATTTCCTACTCCATGGGGAATTTCTTCAGATTAAAGTCTATTTCTTAGGCTGAATATGATTGAATAAGCAGAAGACTAACCTATTGCATATGGTTTGGCTTCCAATGACAACTGAAAAATACATGTTCATACATTGTGGTACCAAAACGATTAACTAAAACTCAATTATCTTGAAACTGAAATATACATTGTAAATAAAATGCTGGCTGTAAAGACACATAAAGGTGTGAACATCACCACGCTTCAAAGGAATAAAAATAAAATTGGTTGAATTTTAATCTCTTTAAAGATTCAGTGCAAAAAGAACAGAATACACACACACACACACACTCACATATATATCTCAGCTCTTACTTTGGTTATCACTAAATAGGACCAGATCAAGGCATGTGAGGCTCTAAACACTGGTAATCTGTGTTGTCCCCTCCTCTGTTTACCCACTCATCTGAATGGGATATGTGAGTTTTATATATGTATGTGTGCGTGTTACCTAATCCATGATGTAACTGCTTTTTAAGTGTGACTATAATGTAGGAACTCTGGTAGCATAGTGCCTAAGGCATTTGACTGCTAACCAGAAGGCTAGAGGTTCAAACCCATCACCCACTCCTTGGAAGGAAAGTTGGGCAATCTACTTCTGTAGTGATACTGCCTCAGAAATCTCAGAAGGAGTCGCTATGAGTCAGGTCCGACTTGATGGCACATAACAGCAACATAATGTTAGAGAATGAAAACAGAAGTGGCATACGCCATTTTAGTAGAATGAGATAAACTGGATTATAAAACTTTTAGTGGATGTAAGGTACTAAGATTTTTACTATAAAATACATTTTCTACAAAAACACTATCCCACATATTCTACAACAAAGAAAATGAGTCAATGAACTTAGTTGTCTCAACAATCAATGCAAAATTCTGTTGATCTCTTTTTCTGTATGAGAAAGTGAACGAAAAATTTATTTTCACCAATTTTGCTTAAATGGCTCATACTTCAATTTTGATGTTTGTTTTATAATAAATGTTATAATTATGAATGAACAAAATGAAAAGTTGCCATAAAAAATATAATGATCAAAAAAAAATTACAAAAAATATTTTATTTTTAGATAGATGATTCATCTCCAACATGTTATAATTAAAAACATTTTTCTATTCTTTGCTTTTATAAATTGTTCAATGATTTCATCACAGTTAAGCTGCTGAACAATACCTACTTCCATACATAATAAAGATGATGAATCAAGTCTTTCTTAAATCATTGTTATACACTAAGGATTTTTTAGTCTCTTTAGGGATGAATATGAGTGTTCTGTTGTTCAGTTTGTGATCATTAAAGTTAAGAATATGTGTAAAACAATTTCAACATTGGGAAATACACATTGTATTTTACCTTTTATGGAACCATACATGCCTACATGAGCAAAATTTGTCTTTCCTGAAACTGTAAACTTAGTTCTCATGTAAGAATGAAATTGTTGAACTTTTCTGTAAAGGTTTGTATTTAAGTTAAGTCATCAGGATAAGGCTGCACTAATTTCTTGGATCCCTTTATGCATTCTTAATCAGATATATCCATATTGTCTAAAAAGGAAAATCTATTTGAAAGAACTTCATACGCTTCCCCCCTCCTTTTCATGTAACATTCACATGTGTCAATGATGGTGTACTATGTGGTTACATGAAATTGATCTCTGGCACTCAAGGATGCTTTGGGAGCACTTCATCATTTATGCTTCTTTCTAATGTTTCCACAACAGGGAACTGCTTGATAATCAGTATTTGGCCATATTTGTTTGATGTGTTGCCAAAATTGTTAAAAAATCTTCTCTCAAATTATGTAAATACCTGGCTAATGACTGGTAGAGATTTGTGGTCTTTAAACTTACTTGTGAATCTTGGGAAGCTTGACTCATCTGATGAAAATGCTGCAATATATTATTCCATATAACCAACACAAATACTTACTCTATGTGGTAGTTCAGTCTGTGTGTCAACTTGGCTGGGCCTGGTTGAGTGGCTGGGCAGCTGGATGTAGTATCCTCCATGATAAGACTGGTAATCACCTCCATGGTGGAATCTACTGTGAGCAGCTGAGTAGCTGCCTTAGGGATGTGGTCTGCTTCCTGTATATAAGCAGAAGCCTTGGGAATGGTCTCTAGCTTGTGGCATGCGTGGACCCTGCATGTAGCCATGTCATTGTTCAGCAGCCTGCCACACTCTGCCAACCTTGGGACTTTCAATGGACTGGAATGAATGGTCTGCCATGTGGTTTGGTAACATAGGGACTGTGACTTTTTAATTGTCAACCTTGGGTTTGTCAGCCTCAGCATCTGAGTGAAAAAAAGCCTCTAGCTTCAGTGGGCCGGGAGCATGAAGCAGAGCTAAAGCCCAACCAAGGTTGAGGGGCTTTCATCCATCTCCAGAGCCTGGTACTTTGAACTCAGACTTAAAGCCTCCAAACTGTAAGAGAATAAACTCCCATTTCTTCAAGCCATCCCATTTGTGGTATATTCCTGTCAGAGTGGTACTATGTAGCCAAGACACTCTAGCATTTGCATTTGTTGGCTATGTTTTCTACTTCTCTTTTAGCAATATTTACTAAGGCATCTAGAATCTGAGTGTACAATCAGGCTTGCACTCATTGCTACAGTGCACACTCACCAATATGTATCAGAAAGACATTTTAATACTCAATCATTGCCTAAATATGTTTTAAGAACTGCTCTGTGATAAGTAGAAGTGGCAAAAAATGTGCAGAGCAACTGAACAGTAGGAATAAATTCACCTGCTTCCAACAACAATCTACTGCTCTACTTTCTACAAGATTAAGTGAATGTGTAGCACATGGTATGAAAATAACATATTCATTATGTTCTAAAATTTCAGTTGAATGTTTGTAATACACCATGACATGTTGGCCGCATTGTCATAGGACTGGCCTCTACAATTAGAAAAATCAATTTTGCAAACTTCACATAAAAAATGAAGTACTTAATTCGCAATTTCTTTACTTGTATGACTTTTTAAGCTAGTAAATGTAATAAATAGCTCAACAGATTTTTCATCTGTTGAAGAAATGTATCTTAAATCAATATTTAGTTGATCTGTATGAGAAAAATCAGGAGTAGAACCTACAGAGAAATGGAAATACGAAGCAATACATATTTCATTGAAAACAGGTGATCAAACATTATCACTTACTAAGTTTATTCATTCTTCACACATTGCTTTCAACATATATGATAGGTGATAGGTTGCCCTTTTCTGTGTTATCATAGTTGGAGGTGTGACGTGCTAAAGATGTATGAAACTAAGCAACATGTTCAAGTAAACCCCTCAAATTTCCAATTTCTGGGGACCCAAACACTTCATTTCTTCCTCAAAAAGAATCATGTTCAGTGATGGTTATGAGAGCAAACGTACTGCAAAACAGCTTTCCAATACTGACATTCCTCATTAATTTGTGAGGAATTCATGAGCTAAACCAAAACCGTGTCTTTAGTTTAAATACGACAACATACAATCTCTATGAATTGAACTTAGCTGTTATCATTTAACTTGGATATAAAATTATGTCACTTTTAAAATTTGGTTCTACTGTGGCAAATAAACTTGAATAACTGAAAATAAATAAAATGTATAAAACAAGTAAAACTTATAAAATAAAATTTACATTCCAAGTTGGATGTTAATTTTAAAAATTATATTTGAACATTAGGAAGTAAAAAAAAAAAGATTTGAAACTTGTAATTTTTCCTTCAGGTCTGAGACAGTCAAAAGAAATAGTACTTACAAGGCAGTCAGAAATAATTTCATTCATTTGTCATACAATGTTTGTTGATAGGCCTTTGTAGATCTCCATGTGGGTTTCTTGTCTTGAAATAATACTTAAAAACTTGTACACTCATTTTCCATCCTTTGATGCTGTATCTTCACAGTTTATTAGGCTGATACCCGACAAGGGCAAGAGCTCCCACAAAGAACATGATACAAATACAAGGCTATGCTGAATCTGAAGAAGTGTTTTGGTTCACTTTTCATAGGACCAACTACGTCATAAGTCACATGATTACAGTGCCATTGATGCATTCTTACATGGTCAGTGAAAGATAACTGAATGTGAAGACGTACCCAATCAGTTCACAATGAAAAGGAAAAAATAATTGCTATTGTATACAAAATTTATAAAATGGTCCCCATTTCATTTATGCCCTACCAGTACCCTTCTACTGTGACACTCACTTTTCCTCATTTCCTGTCTGCTTGACATCTATGGGTCTTTGCTTTGGACAACTGTTTTGTCCCTGTTTTGCCCATACGTTGTTGATGTCCTAAGTATGTGTTTACCTTACTTATTGGCTAAACCATTTCTGCACTAACAGAAATATTTTAATTATGAACTGTGCACAGACACTTCACTTACATTGTTGTTGTTAGATGCCATCAAATCAGTTCTGACTTAGAGACCCAACAAAACAACCATTGCACAATCCTCACAAATGTTACTATGTTTGAGCCCATTGTTGCAGCCACTGTGTCAATCCATCTCATTGAGGGTCTTCCTTTTTTCCACTGTCCTCCTACCTTACCAAGGAGCTCTGGTAGCAGAGTGTTTAAAGCTTTCAGTGGCTAACCAAAAGGTCGACAGTTCTGCTAGTTGTTCTGCTGGAGAAAGATGAGACAGTCTGCTTCTGCAAAGATTTACGGCCTTGGAAACCTTACCGAGCAGTTCTACTGTGTCCTACAGTGTTGCTGTGAGTGAGAATCTACTTGATGGCAGTGGGTTTTATACTTTACCAAGTATGATGTCTTTTCCCAGGAATTGGTCCCTCCTGATAATATGTCCAAAGTGTGCAAGACAAAGTCTCACCATTTTTGCTTCTAAGGAACATTCCTACTGCATTTCTTCCAAGATATATTTGTTCATTCTTTTGGCAGTCCATGATACAGTCAGTATTCTTCATCAAGACCACAGTTCAAAGGCATTAATTCTTCTTTGCTCTCCCTACTCATTGTCTAGTTTTCATATGTATATGAGGTGATTGAAAATACTGTGGCACCGGTCAGGTGCACCTTAGTCCTATCTTTGCTGTCTTTGCTCTTTAACACCTTAAAGAAGTCATTTGCAAACAGATTTGCATAACGCAATACGTCATTTGATATCTTGACTGATGCTTCCATTTACTTGATTGTAGGTCCAAGTAAAATGAAATCCCTGACAACATCAATTTTTATTTATCATGATGTTTCTTATTGGTCCAGTTGTGAAAAAAGAAAAACAAAATTATATTAAGGTATAAGCCATACTGAAGGGTGTAGTCTTTGATCTTCATCAGTTAAGTACTTCCAGTCTTCTTCACTTTCAGCAGGAAAGGTTGTGTCATCTGCATATTTTAGGCTGTTAATGAGTCTTCCTCCAATCCTGTGCACAGAGGGTTCAACTTCTTGAATTATTTGCTCAGCATACAGTAAAAGGATACAACTCTAATACACACGTTTCCTGATTAAAACTACCAGTATTCCCTGGTTCTGCCTGAATGACTGCTTCTTGGTCTATGTTCAGGTTCCACATGAGCACAATTCTGGAATTCCCATTCTTCACAATATTATCGATAATTTGTTATGATCCACACAGTTGAATGCCTTTGCAAAGTCAATAAAATACAGGTAAACATCTTTCTGCTTTCTGATATTCTCTGCTTTCATCCAAGATCCATATGACATCAGTAATGATATTCCTCATTACATGTGCTCTGTCTTCCAAAATTCTTGGCATAGATACATAGCTACCAAAAAAATCAAAACAAATCCCACTGCCTCCAGTCAATTCTGACTCATAGCAAGGCTATAAATCTTTACAGAAGTAGATTGCCTCATTTTCCTCCCATAGAGCAGCTGGAGGGTCTAAAATGATGACTTTCTGGTTAGCAACCAAATGCCTTACCCACTATGTCACCAGAGCTCCTTAGATACATAGATACTATACCTTTAAAGGTGGAGTTCAGAGGAAGACATTACCTCTCACAATAATGGTATTTATAAAGGTCTGGTGGTCCAATGGTTAAAGTGCTTACCTACTGTGTTAGACTGAGTTCTCTAGAGAAACAAAACCAGTAAAGCTTGTATAGAGAAAGAAAGGGAAATTTATCTTAGGAAAATGGCTCACACACTTATAGAAGCTAGCAAGTTCAAAGTTCTTGGATCAAATGTCAAGCTGGAGGCTTTTCCTGACTCTGGCAGCTGCAGGGGCTGAGGAGCTCAAGGTTGGCAGGCAGTACACTGGCTGTTGATTCCAACGAATGATGAATCCAAGATCTGAGGGCCAAATGGTGGATTGTTCACTCACGGACAGTTGTAGGCAGCACAACAGAATCCCAATCCACAGAAAAGTGTCTCTTTTCCCAGGATGTCCATAAATATACTGGAAGCAGGCCACACCCCTAAGGAAACTCCCTTTCAATGGATTGGCTGCTCAAAACATATACATCTGATCCCATCATTGGAACAACCCACATCACAATTGCTTAAACCACACGAATTGTGGTTCAGCTAAGTTGACACACAGCTCCAACTATCACGTCCACTAACTGAAAGGGCGGAAGTTTAAATCCAACACTCTGCTTCCGTAAGGATTAACAATATTGGAAATCCTGTGAGGCAGTTCTACTTTGTCCTTACAGGGTCACTATGAGTCAGAATCAACTCAATGACAATGAGTCGCGTTGTTTTAGAAGACATGTTCACCTATGTTTTCGTTACTGTTAGCTGCCATCGAGTCAGCCTATGATTCATGGCACCCCACACACTCCACACCCAACAGGATCGGACCCACTGTGTCCACAGGATTCTCATGGGCTGATTTTCAGCAGTAGATTCCCAGCCCTTTCTTCTCCATCTGTTTTAGTCTGGAAGCTCTGCTGAAACCCATTCAGTATCATAGCAAAATACAAGCATCCAGTGACACATGGGTAGTGGCCACACTCAAAGTTCTTTGGTTGGGTCTCCGGAATGAAAAGCAAGAATTCTACCACTGAGCTACCACCATCCTCATGTTCATCTATAGAACTACCAGTAAAATAATGAAAGTTAAATATGAGTTAAACTCCCTTTAGGGAGAAAATTAATCTTATGTTTTTAACACCACCATAACCTTTACCTTCCTTTCTCCCTGCAACAAGTGTCCAGAGAATCACACCTAGAAATCCATTTAAAAATCATGTCTAATCAAATCATTGCATTTGGAAGCAATCAGCCCTAGGACATGATGGACCTTGAGATCATAAGAACTAGATGGTGTCCAGCTACCAATGCCAACCACTCAGGAAAGAATCAAAACTGGAGATCCTGGATAAAGTGGGAGAAAAAGCATGGAACAAAATCCAAAAACACAATAATGACCAGAATTACTGGTCGGATGGAGTCTGCTAGGACCCCCAATACTATGGTCCTGGGATGCACTTCAGGCCTGGAATAAAACTCAATCCCAGGGGCTGGCTTTCAGCCCAAGAGTAAATGAGACATACACACAGACCACTCAACCCAGGGTGACGCACCCACATACTCTATGGAGATGCATCCCTTGGAGCAATTGACCATGGGCCACCAGAGGGGCAACATTCACATGGAGGAAATGCAGGACACACAGGAGTGCATAACTATGAGGGGCACGGAGGGTTGTTACTGGGAAGGAGGGGAAGAAAGTGGGTTAGGGTTGGGGAGTGAAACCAAATGTACATGAAATGTTGAATG
>NW_006921596.1:20604497-20641540 GCF_000298275.1 Orycteropus afer afer | reverse complement strand
ATATTAGAAAGAAATTTTGTGAGAATCAAATTATGGGTATCCAAATATCTCAACCTCCCAAGATGTCTTACTAAAAAAAAATAAAAAAAAAAAAAAAATCATGTCTATCAGACCATATTTTCCTTATCTGGACAACTTATTAAGTCTTTTATTAATAGTCCAAATTTATTTCAACAATGGTCAACTTCAACTTCCATTGATGTGGAATGGATGTGGAGGTCGCAATATCAGACATAGATTTCAACTGAGTCAGTATATGACAAGATTTTGAAATGGTATGTGTTCATTCTGCATAAGCCATCAAGTTACTAAATTGTGATTAATTTTTTGGATGCAAAATGCATCAAATTATTTCATCACACAGTGTCTGCAACTTCCTTATAAAATCCACATAAGCTGGTGTGTGTGTGTGTGTGTGTGTGCTTGCTGGAGGTTGAAACAGAGGAAAATTTCAAACTAATATTTTACCACCAATATATAAATTTAAATGTGAGATTTTAGTAAGGAGAATGTGTAATTTATTATCTAAAATGGACAATTTTGATAATTAAAGGGGCACTGGTGATAAGTGCTACCACTCATCTGTCCATTTGTCCTTCAACAGGATTCTTACCTGTTGCTGCGATGCTGGAAGCTATGTTATCTGTAGTTCAAATACCAGCAGGATCACCCATGATTTCAGCAGACTTTCCAAACTGAGACAATCTAGGAAGAAAGGAATGGGAATCTACTTCAAAAAATTAGCCAATAAAAACCTATGGATCACAACAGGACACTTAGGCACAACCAGCCCCTGGGATTAAGTTTTATTCCAGGCCTGAAGCGCATCCCAGGATCATAGTATAGGGAGTCCTACCAGACTCCATCCAACTAGTAATTCTGGTCATTATTGTGTTTTTGGATTTTGTTCCATGTTTTTCTTCCCACTTTATCCAGGATCTCAAGTTTTGATCCTTTCCTGCATGGTTGGCATTGGTAGCTGGGCACCATCTAGTTCTTCTGGCCTCAAGGTCCATCATGTCCTAGGGCTGATTGTTTCCAAATGCAATGATCAGGAGAGATCAATAACTAGAGGAGAACTTCATATTTGGTCAAGCAGAGAGCCAACAAGGGAAAGGAGACCCTCCATAAGGTGGATTGGTATAAAAGCCACAGCAATGAACTCAAATTAGCAATCATGAGGGTGATTCAGGACTGGACAACATTTTGTTCTGTTATACACAAGTTTACCATGAACTGGAGTCAATTCAACAGCAGCTATTTGGATATCTACATTAATAATGGCAGTGAAATCAAAGTCATAAACCAGGATGTATGACCACCATGAACACCATCAAAACATTCTCTCCATAAACAAAGCATAAAATAGCAGCAGCACTGTCATGGGGTAGGAGGAAAGGGAGTGCTTTGGAAGCAGCTGGGCTTAGATTTCAATCTCATCCCTGAAATGTATTAGTTGTTCCATTTGTTCCCATACCTCTTCATTTTCTCACTTGTAAAATAACAGGAAGAATATCTAACTTTGATATAGTGCTTATAGTACATCAGAAAATATGCTATGGGTGTACTTGTTGTGTTGTTAGGTGTCGACAATTCAGCTCCAACTCACAGTGACCCCATGTACAACAGAACAAAGCACTGCCCAGTCCCGTGTCATCCTCAGAATCCTCACATGGGTGGACCTGAATACCAGAGAGACCAAACCCACTGCCACAGAGCCTATTCTGACTCATAGTGACCTTACAGGGCAGAGTAGAACTGTCTTATAGGGTTTTCAATGCTGTAAATCTTTAGAGAAGCAGACTGTCATATCTTTGTCTGTGGAGTGGCTGGTGTGTTCTAACGGCCAACCTATCAATGACCAGCCAAGCACTTAGCCACTATGCCATCAGGTTCCGTGTACAATAAATAGCTTTATTTAAATGTCACAACAACTATATCACGTCATTATTCCAGCCTAAACACTTATACATGAGTGTACATAGTATCTTTATTCATAATCACCTAACCTGGAAGCAATTGAAATGCCCTTTAGGTGAAGAATGGATAAACAAACTGTGGTATATCCATACAGTAGAATGTTACTCAGCAATAAAAAGGATCAAACTACTGGTAGAGTCAACAACCTGGAGAAATCTCAAATGCATTTTGCTAAATGAAAGATACAAAGGGCTATGAAGGCAATTTTGAAAGTGGTGGTATTGTTGCTTATCTTGATTGTGTTGGTGGTTACATAACACTCCATTCATCAAAATTCACTGAACACTATAATTAAACTCATGAATTCTATAAATTAAAAAGAGTTCATTTTAAGTGTCAATGCTTATCTATCTAGCCTTACTTAAATTACTTGTTTTCTCTCAATTTCTTTCGATTCAAAGAAAATTTGCATCTCTACTTGTACTTTCATAGAACTGCTAATTAAACATCAGTGAATGATGAAAACCATTTGAAGTACTTCACAAATAAAGAATTATTAGAAATTAATTTGCTGGGGCATTCTCTCAAACATTTGTAAAAAATACTCGTAGAAGACAGCCTATTAAAATGATGGATTAAAACAGCAATGATGTGGTCAAAGAGTCAATAAGTTAATTAAATTTCATTTATTCTAATAACTCCTATCATGAGAAAGAAGTTGACTAAATTAATCATAGTAAAAGATTTTTGTATCCAATTGATATACCTTCTAAATAAACTTTCTATGCATGTATATGGATTTTTTTTAGATGCTTATAGAAAATTTATTAACTTAGAAAAGGACCAAAATAACCCTATGAAGACATTTTAACAAAACTCTCCAATCAGATTTTTTAAACCCTATGACTATGATTTAGGATGCAAGCAGTAGACAACAAAATTATTTTCCATCACCCATTTAGAATATTTGATTACTAATTTACATAGGCAAGGAAACAAAATATAATGAATGTGTAAGTCACCTTTGAGAGAGATCCTTTCCAGAATTGAAAGTAAGTACCCCCTTATCTTCAGCCTAAGAATACTAATGATTCAAATATATTCCTGTCCTATCAGAAGAAAGCATCATAAAGCAGTAAGATGCCAGGAAGTTAGATGTTGCTTGACACAAAGACATGTGGGTGGATGAAGCAATCTTCTGTTATTTGTTTTTGAAGTACCACTTTTATCCTTCAATTATGAGTGATTTATTACAAAATAATTAAGACTTCATGTTGACACTTATGAGTAACCTTTGATTTATGAAAATTTCACACAAAATCATAATTCTCTTGTTTAAATTCATTCTAACTTGCAGCCCAGGTATGAATACAGAGACATAAATTCAAAAGTCCACCACAAACAATTAGAAATGACTATCTAAGTTTAAACACACGGTGGGTTTCTTTGTGTGTGTTTCTCTCCTGATGGAAGAGGTAGCTCAGACCGTGGCGTGTTGTTGCTGCTAGCTGCTGTTGCGTAAGCTCTGACTGATAGCAGTCTTGCAGAAGGAAGTATGGCCTGATGCTTTGTTGTCCTCATGATCATTCATATGTTTGAGTCCTCTGATGTGGCTACTGTGTTAATTCATCTCATTGGGGGTTTCCCTCATCTTTACTGACCCTCTACCAAACATGATGTCCTATTAGAATGATTGCTCTTTCCTAATGGCCCATCCAAAGTAAGCAAGACAGAGTGTGGTCATCCTTATCACTAAGGACCATTCTGGAGGTGGCCATGGAGTACCTGGCCTCCAATATCACTTACCACAGCTCAGTGGCCTGCTGTCCAAATACCATACTAATTTACAGATTGAAATAAGCATTTGAATTGTATTAGATTCTGCTGACAATAAGTATCTCTATCTGCACTGATGAATAGATGAAGTGTGGACTATCAATCAACTAAGATACCTTAAGAAAAAAGAGTTCCTATCCCATCTGAGGTATGTAAATCTTGGGCATGCAATGGAGGCAAAATGACTGGAAAGCAGTGCTAACTATTTGAAACTACAAAACAGATAACAGGCTTCGTAAGCTAGCTGAGTTTTCTTACTATTATTGTAGTTTGAGTAGTGGGTGGATTTTTTTTTTCCCCCCTATGGTCACATGGTTTAATATTTCTCTGATTTCCCTGTTTCATAGTCTTTTTGAAAGGCTCAGATTATCTCATTTTTGTTCTAAGAGAAAAGGGATTTGTCACATCAGCAGTAAGTGTTTTAAGGGGGTGGCTGGAAGGACAGGCCCTTTTCTTTGGGAACGGGTTTGCTGACGACACCTCAAAAGTTTTGAAGACAGAGTTAGAGCTGCCCTTCCTTCTGACCTTCCCTAACAGAAGATTTTTTTCTATCTATGCTCCAAAACAAACAAAAAAACACCAAAACTCAATGCATTCGACTCAATTCCAATTCATAGCAACCCCTCCTTGCGTTTCCCAGGCGGTATCTCTACAGAAGTAGATTGCCCAGTCTTCCTTCTGGTTAGCAGTCATATGCCTTAGGCACTATGCCACCAGATATCAGTAATATTAAGAGAGCTAGGTTTTCCTTTTCAAACTGAAAGCTTTTATTCTAGGATGGTTCTTTAGTAATGGTGACAATAAAACTGCCATTGATTCAATTCTGACTCATAGTGGCCTTATTGGAGAGAGTAGAACTGCCTTGTAGGTTTTCCAACTCTGTGATCTTTCTGGAAGCAGAATGCCACATTTTTCTCAGGTGCAGGACCTGCTGAGTTTGAACCACCATTTTTTTGGTTAGCAACGGAGTGCTTAACCACTACACCTCCAGGGCTCCAGTAGAGGTAAAGATCCATGAAAAAATGATTTCCGAGGAAAGAAAGTCTGAATGTTCAGTATTTTATTTGGTCAAATATTCATGAGACCCATCAAAAAAAAAAAAAAATTCACTGCATTCAAGTCAATAACAACTCATAGTGGCCCCTCCTTGGGTTTCCAAGGCGGTATCTCTATGGAAGTAGAATTGCCCCGTCTTCCTTCCAAGAAGTGGCTGGAGGGTTTGAACCACCACCATAGATGTTTTTATATGACTTGTACCTCTGACTTCGTGGTAATTTCTCATTCCACCAACAAGGGGATCTTATCCCCGACCTTAACCTTTGACATCTGAAAGGCATTTGGGGCGCTTAACATATATTTTATCATGTATTATTGGTTCATATGAATTGGTGGCTATTAAAGATAATAGTTTTATTTACATTGTCACAATTTCCAAATTTTGAATAGGTAAACTTTAGAGATTTTGTTTGTTTTGGAGTTTGGGGCCATTTTGGTTTTGTCTGGGGATTTTCTTTGCAAGTAGGCTATAGGACCCGGGTAATTATCATTCCCTTGAAGTTTTCCTGGGTCTATAAATGTAAAATTTGCTCCCTCTCTTATATTATAGCTCAGTGGGAAATTCTAGTCTGACCCTACCCCAGAGAAGAGCAGTGGAACTTTGAAAGCCTCTCAGCTTCTCGGCAATTTTTTAAGAGCCTTGCACATTTCATACTGTGATTTCAGCAGAGCAGAGAGGAGAAGGAAGCTGCTTCGAGGACGTACACTCTCCTGGCAAGTAAAGGCTGAGAAATTGAGCTCTCTGGCTTCTTTCTTCCTACCATATATTGAGGGATGTCCGCCACTTGTTTCCAGCCATTAACCTGCGTTTTCCCCACAACATGAGTGGGTGTTTAGTCCAGATTGGCCTCGTGTTACTAATGGGCCTTCAAGCCTCCAAGAGTCCCCATCTCTGAATGGCACGATGTCTCAGCTGGAATTTAACTTCTATTACAATTTTGTTTCATGACCTTTGGCAAGTCTCTTGACCTTTCTGAGAATCTCTTAACATTTCTACAGCCCCAGGCTTGAAAAGTATGGATAACAATAGACACAGTGCTTGCCTTTCAGAGGTGGCAGGAGGATTAATTAGCTAATGTTTGTTAAGAGCTATATAAATGCTAAGTATTATGATTATTCTTTACTCATGTTAGCATTACAAAATGTCAGTGTGTTGAGTGGGAAAGGAAGTTGGGGTTATAGGACCCTGGTGTGGTATGATTCTTTAATAAGTTTCTTCCCTCTGGTGAAATTACCAGAACTATGTTTAGTTATCCTGACTAATGGCTTTATTATTACCAGGAAAAAGCCATTAGTTCATCTGAAATGATACATAAAACTACCATTCACAGTTTTATATGGACCAGAAGACTTCAGAAGGGCCCTTGCAGGATAATCTACAAATCACTGAATTATAGTGGGGTGTGATTGATCCTCGGGGTTCATATTTGATTGCTTGGAGTTAAACAAGCTCTGCTCAGGACCAAGGCAACATCAGGCCTCCAAAGAGAGTTAGGCTTGCCAAAAACCTAAATGCACTGAGAGACACCAGAAATTAGTGTAACAGAATATATTTATTGGGAGCAGATATGCTTCGAATCAGGCAGCATCAATCCAAAGATCAAGAGGGCGCTCGAAAGAGGGAATAGTGAAAACAGCTTAGGAAGGATGGTCCAGGCAGAGTAGTCTCCTGAAGGTCATTGGGATTCTGCAAAAGACCCTGATTCCCAAGGAGAAATATCTCTGCTAAGCTGTTTACTAGGCTATTGTCTGACTTGATTGGTGACTTTTGGAAAACTATTCCTTAAAGGCTCAAAGTTCAAAAGGTCACCTAAGGGCAAATGGCGTGGGTTGATCACCTCAACTCCATGAACCCAGAAATCTGGATTCTAAGAGAATTAAAACAGTTTCTAAGGCTGTTCCACTAGCTAGTTAATTGCTTATGTTAAAATAATGAGTCTGACTAGTTGTTCTGGGCCTATTAATCACTCTGATGTAACTCTCCCTTCCTTAGACCTGAAATGTTAAGCCAGGGGCAGAAAGATTTCAACAAATAAATATATAAATCTGTGAATACATAAGCAAAAGAAAAAAGGCAAGGGGGCCTTCTACCCAACTAGTCTATAAAGATGCATGACAAAATTTGACTCTGGTAGGCCTTCTGTTTCCTTGACGACCATACTTGCACTTAACTGCTAACCAGAAGGCTGATGGTTCAAATCCACCAGCCACTCCTTGGAAAGAAGGTTGAGCAGTGGTGATACTGCCTCGGAAACTCAAGGTGGGGTCGCTATGAGTCGGGTCCAACTCGACGGCACATAACAACAACAACAGCCACTATCTGGGCACTCGGAAGTCGACGTACACCCTGCATCTCAATTGCATACATAGTTCTAAAGCAGGGAGATTTATTTTGAAGGAAAATATTCTATTACCTTTCTGTTTTGCTCAAAGTAATTCTAAAAAGAGAAGGATATCCCAGGAACTGCATGCAACCTCTCTAGTATTGACACATCTCCTTGGGGGCAATCTGCTTCTGTAGGGATATCACCTGGGAAGCCCAAGGAGGGGTCACTATGAGTCGGATCCGACTTGACAGCAGTGAGTTTGGTTTTGGTTTTGGTTTTCAAATCATGTATTATAGTATCAACATGCCAGGACAAATGGTTAACTCTGATAGGTTGCTGGAAGTAATAATATTTTTCCTTAATTAGTTTGCATTTGGTACTTGAGAGTCAAGGGTACTAATGTCTAGTACTAGGTGGGTAACTAAATAGTGCTCTTAACACACCACGACTACCATCAAAACAGATCAGTAGAGATGTACACGGAGGCACATACAGAAAAAGGGAGGTTCGCAACCTTTGTTTAATCTCATCTGTGTTTCCCTATGTGGGTCAGTTCCCAGTCACATTTGAGAAACTGAGGCAGACTATTAGACATCCATACTTGAAATTTTCACAAGAAGAGAAAATATTTGACCACTTAGAATTGAATAATAGATGAAAACAAATTTCTGCAGAGCCTACAGTCTACTGCTGCTTTATATTCTGTGACACTCTCTCCCTGACATCAATATGATATTACTAATTGACACTGACTTGTATAAAACCCCAGAAAGGCAAAATAGCCATTGATTTGGTAGATAGAGATTAGGAAGGCTCCACTAGCTGCACGTTAATAAAAACCCAATGTGATTCTGTGAGGAAAAGGTGGCTGCCTTGGACTGAGGTGAAACAACATTAGCTAAAGCATCACGTAACTATTTAGAAGTCAAAAGCTGACTCAGTTTGGACAAATGATTCTCTCTCATCAACCCACAACCCACTGCCATAGAGTCAGTTCTGACTCACAGTGACTCTATGGGACAGAGTAGAACATTCCTGTCACACATGCACTTCAATGTCTTTTTGCCCCTAAAAAATGTACAGATTTGTCTTTTTCTTTTCCCCTTACACACCACCAGATTATTATAAAAGAGCATTTTACATAGGTAAGTATGGCACACCAGTTGAAACAGAATTGTATCATCATTTCAAGCTCAATAGGTGCAAAATATGTCTCTTACTTGGTAATCCCCAGACTGTTGTTAGGAAATAGACACAAATCAACTGAAAAGCTTATATTCATTCATACCCAAGAAAGGCTTTCTTGATGATAACTATAAATAGATTTTTCCCTACCAATTTAAACAAAAGGAAGATCCAGGAGGTTTTGGTAATTTGTTCTTCTGTCTTCATTTATATCTCTACAGAAGTCAAGTTAATATTATAGGGTGCCAATATATTTAAAACAGAGTAATACTTTCAGTACAGCTATGACCTTTTTGCCTGTAATTAGTTCCAACTGAAATTAGATTCAGTGAAAGCATGGCTCCAATTAGAGCTAAATCAAAACAAAACTCGGGGTTTGATTTCATATAGCAAAATTGTTGAGGGGAAAAAACGGGGGGGTGGACGAAGAGGGGCTCTTCAAATTTAGTTCAGCAGATTGAACCAGATGGCAAACCCTTTGAACTCTGGAGAAAATGTGCATGTATTTCAATGCAGAACTCATGTTAATATTTCCAATGACTCGTAGGGATTTTGTAGTCTTACCTCGGTTGACCAGTTTTCCAGTACTCTGCAAACTGCAAATCAAAAATCTTCACAGTTCCAATCTAGACAAAGATTCAAGAGGAGGAAAAATAAAAAGTGAAAGCTTCAAGCTTCCTTTGGGGATAACATTATGAAACAGAAAGCCAAGATGATGACAGTTACTGGAACATGGTTAGTACTTGTCTCATCCTGAAGAACCCTGTGTGCCTTCCTAGCATGGAAGAAAGGCTATAACAGAGCACAATTACTTGCTAAGTTTAGTTTTTGTATCTGTAAAACAAACATACAAATATGCAGGCAAATAGACAAAAAGGGTAGTAAAACTAAATCCTAACTCAGGAGGCATCCTAGAAATGTGACTTCCATTTCTTCTCTTTCTCTTATTCAAGGGGTACTGAAGCACCAAGCAGAAAAGTCCATGCCCTCAGTAGAAAAAAAAAAAAGACTTAATGAAATGAAGTACTGGAAAAGTAAGGCTTCAAAAAAACAAGTTTGCAACTAAATCATTGGAACAAGTTAAGTAGTTGAGGCAGCCAGGTGAATGTATCTCAAAGACCTTCAGGGACAGACATCTACTCTGGGTATGAATTTACCTTTTGTGCCCCAAGAGCCTATCCTCTCATCACAATCTGGGGACTTGTGAAATTCCTGATCCATAGGTAGAATCCCACACATCCAACCAGGGGGCCCAACTTACAGCAAAAGATGTTTAACCATAGGGCTTAGTGGTCATAGCATGTAGTGCACCAATCAGACACTACTAAGTGCTAGGAAGAAACACTATGTCCCCAGTGGGAAGAATACATGGATTTGGGAACCAAAGTGTGGAAGCAGAAGTACCTCTATCTACCCTGTCTCCCAATGACCCACTGGAAAACTTTGTGTTTGCTGTCCCCATAATTCTTGGCTATGTAAGGTTGGAGGTTGTATTTCCAAGAGGGAGTGTACTGTGACTAACAGACATCATTCATGCTCATTCCGTTGAATTACAAGTCGCCTCCTGGGAACTTTGGACTCCTTATTTCCAGTGGCCAACAGATCAAAAAAGGAGTCACCATACTGGTAAGGTGCTTTTCCCTGATCAGCAGGAGGAGGAAGAGCTGCTTTCAACACAATAGGAGTAGGGAGAAATATGTGTAGAACCCAGGTGACCCTCCTGAATCTCCCAGTACACCCATGCCCTGTCCTAACTGTGAACAGACATGCACGCCAACCCCAAGGGGCCAACCCCTAACAGAGAAGGGGATGATCATCAAACATTCAAACCTCTTAGGTGTGAAGGTTCAGTTACACCACCAGATAAGCCAAGGTGATAGCTGACAGTGAGGAAAATTTAGAATAGATAGTGGGGAGGAGGAGGATGGGTATCAGCGACAGCTGCAAGATCACCTGCAGTGATGACAGCTGCAATTGAAATTTCCCTCAAGATGGGGGTCTCGTGGCGACCTTGATGGAGCTGTCCCTGAACCTGTGTGGAGAAGGAAATGAACCGGGTGCAAAGGGTGAGCTGCAGAGGTCATCAGCACGTGCCTCACAGATCTCTACTATAGATCTCAGAAGGGAGCTCAGTCTTAGAAGACAGGACGTTCCGTCTAGAAATCTGTCATCCCCGGCTCAGCTCTCACCTTTCAGTTTCTTAATTTTTTTCAAGATAAATTATTAAGCAAATAATGAGATTAATCCAACTTAGATTTGGGTGTCGAACTAATTCAGCCATCTCTAGTCAATGATGAAAGGTTGTCTAGAACAAAATGACCATCAGTCTCAGTCCTGGAGAAGCACACTTGAGCTGAGTAAAGCTTAGCGTCCGTCCGCTAAGGTCAAAAGTAATCAACTAAACTTAATGACAGATATACCTTCTATAATCTTCTGATGCAAAAGCATACCCACTTTCTTGAAGGAGCTTTTCCATCTGGAAGTAATTCTAAATATTTCTCTGTGTATCTGACTGTTTTGGGAACCACATTAGCCACTGATCAAAGGTAACACAGATGAGATCTGTCACCCCTCTGAATGTCAATAAGTGACCAGAAATCTGTAGTCTATTGAGCTTCTGGCAATTTTTACATTTGATGTGATTCTCACCTTTTTTTCTGCCACTCACTCCACACCTCACCCACCACCACAGCTTAAAGATGTGTGTTATTTTCCAATATCTGTTTGGGTACTCAATGATTATTTCAAATACTGCAAATCTCCGTTTTATTTAAGCCAACGAGGAGTGACCTCAAAGGAGAGAGGTTCAGATGTGTCTCTCTCTTTTTTTTTTTTTTGGCTTGCAGTTAAATTTTGTTTTCTAAATCTCCATCTCACCAGCGTTCTGTGTTTATTAGGCTTGTGCATCTAAAGGAAGTTTCAAAAAGTTCAAAGTTTTTTTATCTTCTGTTTTGCAAATGAATCTCATCTTCCTACGGTGCAAAAGCATCACTTAGAGTGAATCTGTCTGGGAAAGACATTAAAGTAATACTTCAGCTTTATCAAAATAAAGCTCCATGCTTACGGAAATTGTCCAATCAGACACGTCCTTCTCTCTGGCCACTGAAGATTGTGCACTCTAACCAAATGCTTTGAAGTGACTGTGCTGCAAACACTAATGGGAACAACCACAAAGTTGCCATCGAGTTGGTTCCTGTTCACAACAACCTCATGTGTTTCCGAATACACTTGTGCTGCTGTTCAACGGCTAATGTTTCAGAAGCAGATTGCCAGGCCTTTCTTACAATGTGCCTCTAGGTGGACTGACACTTCCAACTTTTCAGTTAGCAGCCAAGCGTGTTAAAGTCAACTTGGCTGGGCCTGCTTGAGTGGCTGGGCAGCTGGATGTAGTATGCCCCATGATGAGACTGGTAATCAACTCCATGGTGAAATCTACTGTGAGTAGCTGCTTTGGATATGTGGTCTGCTTCCTGTGTATAAGAAACAGCTTTGAGAATGGTCTCTAGCTTATGGCACGCTTGAACCCTGTATGTACCCAAGTTGTTGGTCAGTAGCCTGCCATGCTCTGCTGACCTTGGGACGTTTAATGGACTTGAATGAATGGCCACCATGTGGTTTGGTAACATTGGGACTGTGCCTTTTTACTTGTCAACCTTGGGCTTCTCAGCCTCAGCAGCCAGCAGCTGTCTGAGTGAAGAAACACCTCTAGCTCCAGTGGGCTGGGAGCAGGAGGCAGAGCTGCAACCCAAGTTAAGGGGCTTTCACCCAGCCCCTAGAGCCTGGCACTCTTTTTATTTATTTATTTATTTATTATTTTTTTTTTAATTAGGATTTGGGTGAAGATTTACAGAGTAAATTCACTTTTCATACAGCAGTTCACATATACTTTGTCTCATGTCATTGACCAAAGTTTACAATGCAGCAGCTCCCCTCCCACTTCCTCCCCATAGTTACCTCCTCCCAGTGACCATCCCTTCATACTCTTCTGCACCCTGAGCTATCTCCCTGTGCATAAGCAGCCCTTCCTTCTCCCATGATTGTTCTATCCAGGGTGTGTGTCTACTTGAGGTAAATGTTTAACTCACATGCCTATACTTTGTTTGGCTGGAAACCACAGTTGTGGGTTCATTTCCAGACCTGAAGGGCAGCTAGGGGCCATAGTCTCAGTGGTTACACCAGGCTCTATTGGACCAGCAAACCTGGTCCCCACCTTCTTTTTTTTTTTTTTGCCTCCAAATGATTTTGAGTTTTGTTCCACATTGTTCTCCCTCTTTATGCAGGATCTCCTACATCCCTTCCAAGTGGATGGCAGTGGTAGCTGGGCACCATCTAGTTCTTCTGGTCTCATAGTTGTATAGGTTGCAGATCGGATGGTGTACCAGTTGCTAGGACTAATTGTTTCCATTAATTTTGGTTTTCTTCTTTCTTCTTGACGAGGAGAGACCCGTTTTTTGCTTTTGGTTGGCGGTTTCTAGCTTTTAAGGTCCCAGTCGCTACTCGCCAAAGTAGTAGGTGGAACAATGTTTTGTGTAGTATGTTATGCCAATTGAGCTTGATGTCCCCTGCGACTATGGTCCCAAGCCCACAGGATCAACTACTCGGTCCCTCTGGGTAGCTGAGCCTGGCACTCTTGAACTCAGACTTAAAGCCTCCAAACTGTAAGAGAATAAACTCCTGTTTGTTCAAGCCAACCCATTTGTGTTATATTCTTGTCAGAGCAGCACTAGGTAACCAGAACAAATGGTAAACAGAAAAAGGCTACGCCAGCCAAGTGTGCCCATTTTTATGAGAATGAAAGATTTTCTGGAGGTGTTACCCAAAGCTTAATGTCAATTTCTAGAACCACCTCACAGAGCCACGTTTATCTGTAAGGGTACTGAGTATTCCAAACTCATGTGTAGCCCTGAATAAAATCAGGGTCAGTAATGAATTAATATTTCCAAAGTGCTCAGAATAGGATCTGACTAT
Source organism: Orycteropus afer afer (assembly GCF_000298275.1). Lineage (NCBI taxonomy): Eukaryota > Metazoa > Chordata > Mammalia > Tubulidentata > Orycteropodidae > Orycteropus > Orycteropus afer. The sequence continues at coordinate 20,628,248 of NW_006921596.1, read as the reverse complement.
ATAGATATCTAATAAATAAAGAAATAAAATGATGAAAGAATGAAGAAATGGGACTGGATATTGGGTAGGCAAATGGAATTATTTAACGCAGAGATAAATGACGTGTCTAAGGCACCTAGCTAGTGAATGGTAGTGCTGTAATTTCATTCTGAGATTTTCTGACTTCAAAGGTACCTTTTAGGGTTTTTTTTCTTACTTATAACAGCACACACATACACAGGCATGCACACACTTAAAATTTTCCATGTTTATGAATGTCTCATAATCGTCACATGTGCTTCTTAAAGTCTTGGGATTACAAGTGACAATAAGCATGCCAGTCTATCAAACTTCATCGTCCGGTCAGGGCTCTCCAGCCTTCATAGGCCAGGCTGAGAAAAAGATCAAGAGTGACATTGGTATTCACAGAAGGTCAACCTTGACTTAAATTTAAGAACCTCAGACTATGCTCTCGGTTCTGCCACTTTAATCTAGAGGCCTGCAGAGAGAAATCTTGCCTGCAGAACTGTCACTTCCTGGTAATATTATCATTGTTATTTCTTGCCTTTTTTGACAAAGGTATCTGAATCAGTACATCTACGTAAACAGAGTCACCAATAGACTAGACATGAAAGAAGCACATGTCTCCCCAGTAAATACTGTCAAGTGAGCACAAAATTGTAATGTGGAGACTGCCTTTTGGTAGCTAGACTGCCACTATTTCTGTTTTTTTGCCCTTAGATGTGTAAGTGATCTAATTGGCTATGTCAACTACTGAAATTACACCTATATGGTACCCCTTTTGTTTGATCTTTAAAAAAAAAAAAACTCACTGCCATTAAATCAATTCTACTCATAGCGACCCCTCCTTGGGTTTCCAAGGTGGTATCATTACAGTAGATTGCCCAACCTCCCTTCCGAGGAGTGGCTGGTGGGTTTAAACCGTCAGCCTTCTGGTTAGCAGTCAAATACCTTAGGCACTACGCCACCAAAGCTCCCTATCTGGTCTTAAAAGTCCTTAAATGCCAAATACCATCCTGCAAACACAAGCATGCCAGGTCGACTCAGGTTTGTTCTAGATGGCAGAAAACAGAATCAAAGATGAGCCCTTATAAAAATTCATTACTGATGAATATTGAAATATTACTGGAAAATTAATTAGTATTATTAAAACCCAAGAGATTAATTCTGACTTGTTCTATGGGAGACAGTACCCACCACAACAAAAGAGCTGTTAAAAGTGCTGATTAAGAATTTTTAAATATAAATGTATACAAATGTGGACAAGGCTAACTTTTCAAAGGTCAATCAAGGAGAAAAAGCCAATGGAGAGCTGAGTTTGAAGAGTTCAGTGATACGGGAGATTGTCCATGGGCCTACTCCACAGTTCTGTCACGTCCACAGAGTTCATATTGACTCTACCTGAAGTACCTCTTTACTAATCAAAGAAAGGGAGTTTGGCCTTTTGCTTTAGCCGAGATCCACTGTGGATTCGGTGGATATCAACTGACTAGGTCAAGACCCTAAGAACCCAATCAAATAATGAAATCCCATGTGCTTCCCAAAAAGAAATTACTGTTTTCTTTTCATGTGGATTATGACTTATCTAAACCCCAGTGACTGCTCAGTTTCCACTCACAGAAGACAAATATTTGCTAATTAAGGGTAAGAATAGATAGATACGGAAGGTCAATCTGCTTATTCCTTGCCGGAAATCATACAAAGAGGCTTCTATCTTTTAAAGTGTGCTTTACAAGACATTTAGAAAGTCTCGTCTTGTCTTCCATACACACTGGCACCGTTACCACACTGGAACACACCTTCCTTTATGAGATTACTGTTGTGAATTCTGAAAGAGAATAAAAAATGATTTCTGTTGTATACAATCTGGCACTGTGTCATCCCGCATCTGGGGTAACATCCAGCTCATCTTATACAGTCAGACTGGCTGGACTGAAAATGTGCTCCACTACCTATTAGTGGTTTGCAGCAGTCTCTTCTCATTTTGAGTCATGCCACATCAGCAAATGAAGGTCCCAAAAGCTTTACTCGTTAAGGTCAATGCTACTTTCAGGAGGTACCTCTTCCCCGGTTGTATTTTGAGTGCTTCCAACCTGAGGGGCTCACCTTCAGGCATTGTATCAGAGAATGTTTCACTGCTATTCAAAAGGTTTTCAGTAGCCAATGTTTTCAGAAGTGGACCTGACCATGTCCTCCTTCCTAGTCTGTCTTAGCATTTTTGGCCCAGTCAGTCTGTCCTTTCAGGAGATTATGAACTAACCACACCAATAAATATTCCTAAAATCCTAAATGTATCTTAAGAAAACGCCAATTCTCCAGCACTCAGTGGTTCACCATGTGATGAATGGATTAAGTCCTTCTCTCTTCTCCAGGAATGGAGTGATCTAGTGGGAAGCATGCAGGCCCCATCATCAAAGTAGAAGTACCATCCATTCCGTGATGACAGGTAAGATCTTCAGGGAATGTCAGAACTCCCTGCTTATAAGCCTCAGTACATAAATGGAAATGTATCAAGGTGCCTCTCATTTGTTTTAGCAGAAGCTCCTGTTGAGAGACATTAATTAAAATATTTAGGCATCACAGCTGAGTCTACAATTTGAGTGGAGGCCAGAAAATGGAAAAGGTCTCCCTTCCATTGTGTTATTATTATAGGTAGAAATAGTCCAGCTGCTGCCCAGAATGCTAAAACAACACTTCAAGAATGTCATGCATTTAATCTCTCCCTGTCCCAAGAGGACCAGGGAAGTGAGTCAGGATGTGAAAGTGTTCTTTTGCGGGCATGCTGGTGCTGCAACAGTGTAATGGAAAGAAAGAAGCATCTTGGGCTCAATCAATGGACCCAGAGGACAAAACGTCCCAAAGCACACAATGACAGACTGGTCCAACGTCCAAATTATTTTGCCAACAGACCAATTCCTGTGATCTTTTTAGATACTACTGCGTCAAATGCATCAATAACCTTCAATGAATCATTTCACTTCTAGAATTGTCTTTTAGCAAAATTCTGTACTCATTCAGATTTCTCTTCCAAACCTCACATAGCAAACTTTCTGTTCTTCAGTAATAGCTTACAGCTTTTTCAACCAATCAATCAATCAGTTTGGGAAGACGTTCTCTAGGCCTTTCTTCAGAGTGCCTCTGGGCAGTCTCAAACCACCAACCTTTTGGTTAACAGGGCATGTTAACCATGTGCACTACCCAGGGACTCCTTTGAAGCCAATACTCTTTCCATAGTCTGACTTCTCCTTGTTATTTCTCCAGCTACATGGCACCACAATTTCCAAAATAAATACCATCCTTGACTCCTCCCTTACCTGATGAGTGAACTCATCAGCTTTATCAATACTGATTTTTAAAAAATATTCCTTGTTTTTCAAACTTAGCATGCTCTTTCTTGCCCACTTTGCACTTGTTATTCACTAGACTTAGAAAATTCACTCCCTCTCATCACTAATTTTATTTCTCTAAACCTGTTGCCAATGAGTGCTTTCCAAGTCACAGCAACTCTTTTGGAGGCCGTGTAATCATTTACAGAAGCCAACTGCCACATCGTTTTCCTGAGGAGCAGCTGGTGAGTTCAAACTGCCGACCTTTCAGTCAGCAGCTGAGCACTTAACCACAATGCTACCTAAAAAAATAAAAATAAAAATACATTGCCATCGAATCATTTCTGACTCTTAGGGACCCTATACGACAGAGGTGAACTGTCTAAGGATACAGATCTTTATGGAAACAGACTGCCTCACCTTTCTCCTGTGGAACTGCTGGTGGGTTCGAACCAACAACCTTTTGTTTAGCACCCAAATGCTAGCTGTTTAGCCACTGAGCTAACTCTTATTCCTCTTTCAGGTTTAAGCCTGGAAGTTACCTCATCCTTCTAGTTTTCCCTGACTTCCAATTGTATTCAATACTTATCACATGCCCTCAGTACTTTTCATACCATAATGTAATTGCCTTTTTTTTTTTTTTTCCTATTTCTCTCTAAATTTCTTCTTATCTAGGAGTCTTAAATTCAGGAACTGTGTCTGTTAAACTCCTGGTGCATGAAACAAGCCCTTAGACTTATGAAATAATATATCCTAAATTTAAAAAAATGTAAAATAAATATCAAGATAGCCATCAAGTTTTGGTTACAGAAAACAAAAAACTATAAACTAAACAAGATGCTTAAATATGGACATGAATACATAAATTATGGCACATGTATAAGATAGAAAAAAAAATCACTTCTCCTATCAAAAAAGTGCTTTGAGGAACTGGGTGAATTTTAGAAGAGACATGATGAAATATTGAGTTAAAATCATGCCTACAATTTTTATTGACAACATGGTGTCAATCTTGGACAGATATATAGACAGACAGGCAGACAGGTATATGAGGAAATGAAATAAATACATAAATATGATAACACCTTCATATGTGGTGAATAATTTTTACTTGTTTATTTGGATTTGAAGTGTACTTCTGATTTTCTGTGATAAATCCAGCAAAACAAAAATAAAAGAGTAAAAGAGCTGCAGCGAATTCTGGCTCCATCTTGGCCACTGTCTATATCCAAAGAAGTCACTTATGTGGATGTGGAATAGCACAGTTGGCTTCTCAGGACAGAGCACATGTTTGAAGTGAGATGGGTATAGAGTGAGGTTAGGGTCAAAGGCAGGAATGAAAGGCAGAGGCAGTGTGTCAAGAGCAAGTCCAGAAATCAGGCCTAAATAGATGACTAGGGGTCTAACAAAACTTTCTAGAACAATCTCTGGTGATGTGGATTGTACACCAATGGACAATGTAGTTCATGGAGATTGATGGACCAACAATGCTAAAGAAATCAGATGGAACAGGTTGATTTCTAAGACCAGAAAGAAATTCAAGCTTCTAGTGAGTAAGTGATGTAGACTTACATTATATAGATCAGATATGAATAGCCATAATTAGCATAAATCTAATTCTTAGACAAGAGAGTGAGTATAAGTTATTTAGACTTACGTCAGTACTAGCTAGTAGAAATTAATTTCCCTACATAAGCTTATTGCTCTCAAAATGTGCACAAGACATAGACAGGGGCTAGGACAATAGATAAAAGCATCAATTTTATATTTCTGAGACAGAGAAAAAAATCTGTTTTACGACTACTCTTGGATAAAAGAAAATTTTCTGTATTCTTTAGGAGTTTTCAAAATGGCATTAAATAACAAATGTTCTCTTTGAGGAGAACAATTACCTAGTTAAATTGGAGATTGTCATCTTATGAGGCTTGCAATTAAAAACAGAGGGCAAGAGAAACTTGCTTCAGCCATTTGCCATCACCCTAGGGTTTGTTGATCAACTTGATGTGCCATTTATGTCTCCATAAATCATACCGTGAAATTAAAAGTGTGTGGCTGACATGAATATTGCCCACTTTGCAAATGAAAGACAAGAAGCAAGAAAACTTTATGCAGAAGCATGAGGCTATCTTACAAAAATTCTTCACAATTATTATCTCCGCTTCCCCACAAAAGTGAGATTACTCTCTTGGTAGATGTCATGGAATGGAGGCTTTGAAACGGAGATGCCAAGCTGTAAATTACATTTCTGAATCAATTATGCCTCTATCAGAAAGGCTATAAATAACATGCAGAATTACCAGATGTGTAATTTTTTGTTACACTTGAACATTTGGCGTGTTTAGAATGTCTAAGTGAGGGACTTGGGTTAATCTGTGAATTTCACGGATTCATCTGACAAGACGGCAGAAAAATGTGGGTGAGAGTTATGAGGAACTTGCCTCAAGGAGACTTATCAGAATAAGGTCAACTCAGGAATTTGCCTGCGTTTTTCTTAAAGGGGGCTTGGGTGGGATATGGTTCCATTGGTTAAATTCTCAAAAGAACTGAGTGAAGGACACGTTTGGTTTCAGATGAGTGACTTGAGCAAAATATAATTCAATGATGAGCCTGTCTTTTGACAGCTTTATATTGATTTTATTTTGTCACCTTCTTGAGGAGTCCAAGTGAGAAGCTGTTGGACAGTTTATTATAACTAGTCTGAGCATGCTAAAGTTAAACATCAAACAGTGGGTCCAGGAAAGGGATGGACTTTATCAAGTGCCCTCAGGCAGTGACCTTCCCATGAATAGCACTTTTTCCAGGGTCTCTTACATCATAGATTTTTTTTCCCCTGTGGCAAGTTAAGCTTTTATTCCTCTTATTTGTAGGTTAGCATTTAGGTTATTAAATGTAGAAGCTGTCAGCAATAGGAGAAAGGGAGAAATATGTCTCTCTACTTATGTGAGTATAACACCCACATTTTCCAGAGAATTGCTGAGGACTTGCTGGAGCTATTCTCTATTGCTGCACCGGAGGAAGTCTGGATCCTTCTGCAGACTTAGGTAAAGGCTATACAATTAAACAAAATGTTATTGGTCGTGCCTAAAAAACTGAGAGTTCACTACAGCTTTGAAAGCTAGCAAATGGAATACATACATACATACATACATACATATATATATGTTGTTGTTGTTGTTGTTGTTATGTGTTGTCGAGTCGAACCCGACTCATAGCGACCCCTCCTTGGGTTTCCGAGGCAGTATCACTACGGAAGTAGATTGCCCCACCTTCCTTCCAAGGAGTGGCTGGGGGGTTTGTATATATATATATATAATTTCTGACACCCCCACCTCACCCCGACCCCAACACAACATAATACAGCAAACAAGGAGCTTGGAATTAGCTGGATTCTGCCAGATAGAATTTATCTAAAATCATAGTCTTAAAAAATTGCACAACTGAGATTCCAATTCAGCTCAATATTCTTATCTATATAGTGGATATAATGGTATCTATTCTGGTGTTATTTTGAAGGTTAAATTGGGTAACATTTACAATATTTAGTTCTCTACCTATAATTGGCACTAAAATTCAATCCACTGCTGTCAAGTCAATTCCTAGTGGTTTTCAGTATCACTTGGAGAGGTTATTTTTGTTGTTTTTTTTTTTTTAGTTCAGTATGTCTCCACTCACATTTCTTATCTTCTACCCACACTTGTTCACCCCCAGGAAGGAGTATAGCGTAGCACTTAGGAGCTTAAGCTCTGACTCGGTCTATCTGCCTTGAATCCCACCCAGTTTGTAGACACATCAGCTCCATTTGCTATAGTAAATCGTATGCTCTACCTCCGTTTCATTTTCTTTTCTGTTAAATGGGAATGCTAACAGTAACCACCTTACTGAGATTCTACTCTCCTTACCTAAGTAGTGGTTTATCTTCAGGAGTAATTGGGACAAAGCATGTAAATAAAGCACTCAGAAAAGAACACTGTTGGGCACATAATAGCACAAATGAAGGGCTGCTTTGTTATAAAAACTTTATGCTATCTTTTGAATCCTCTGTTTTGTTCACTTCAAATTTCCATTTGCACACAAATTCTAGGAGATAAACATATTTACCTCTTCTAATTATAAGCGGTCATCACTAAGACGTATGTAATAGGATGAAAAATGGACTGGTAATTGGACCTCAGAGAGATGTTGACAGGATGCCAAAACTAATGCACTTATCACAAGATAAATCAAGACCGAGCATCATAATAGGATGCACTCAAACTGAAGAAAGAAAGAATACAAATGCTGGTTGTAAGTCGTCCACAAAAGCAAGCAGGAGAAACAAGAAAGTAAAGAGGACTTCAATTGTGTGCATGTGTGTGATATCTCATATCCTGATTCCTATTATTAGAAAATCAGCAGCTGTGCATTTCTGGGAAGCCATTAATAAATCACTGCTAGGAAGTCCTGGAAGCATGGCTGGTCATTGTTCTTCTGTAGAGCTACACCAGGATGCAGCGGATGTCACCTCAGCAAGTATAAAATGTCCTGCGGTGTTGGCACTGCAATCGCTGAAAGGATAAACCATCTGGATTTTTAAAAAAAAATATTGAGGGAGAAGTTGTCACATTAGTACTTTTGTTAATGCACTTGCCACCATACCTGAGCCATGAAGATGTGCTGACTTGAGCCAAGATTTCAACCAATTTTGGATTTGCTAGGCAGTTCATTGTTGACATGCAACTGTTCACTCTAGTTTATATGCAATATTTGAAAAGATAGACTGTGCATATTATCAGCTTAAAACCACAAAGTATTTCTCCTTTCTTTTCACCTTCCCTCAATACTCCTTTCATTTATTCTATTTTTTCCTTCATCTTCATTATTTTTTGACAAAGTGGAACGGAGTAACTTGTTTTTAAGCCAAACAGACCTGGTTCAATTCCACATAAGCTGCTTATTAAATATTTGAGATAATTGCTTAATTTTTCAAATTTCCTCACCTATACAATGGGGATGTTCACAAATGTTACTTATGAATAAAATTATCGAGAGAATTAAATGAGACAATGTTCCCTAGAGATACTCAACAAATCTTGCCCTCCCCCCAAAAAAACTTAACGCATTGTGCAAGGTATGAAAAGGATACAAAGATATTTAGGGGGAGGGATTCTGGGAAGATGGCAGCATGAGCAGATCTAAGATCTCAATCCTTCCCAAAAGAACACCAACAGAAGTAACTGGAACCCCATATCCAGCCCTGTAAGAACTCTGAAATTGTGGGCAAAGAATGGCAGCAAGGAAAAACAAACTGAAAAAGTTAAGGACAAATCATACGGAAGGAAAAGCACTCTGCCACTGTCCTTGTCCCCTTCACTCCTGGTATGGCAGACAGATGACTCCATTGGCCCTGCAGCCTCCCTGCACCACCAGCCAAGGAACAGATCTCCTGTGTACTGGGAAGGGTTTTCTCTGGCTTCAAAACTTCAAAACATGGATCTTCTAGGTGGACTGTCCTTTGGTGACCCTGCCCTTCTCCTCCCAGCAAGATAGATGACCACAGCATCTGCAGCCCTGTTTGACAAACAGCTCTCCTGTGCATGGCAAAGGCTCTGATCTCTGGCTCCAAAACAAACAGAATATAGCCTGCTAGTTAAGTATTAAGGATGTATAATTCTGACTGATCTGGTGACAGCCTGAAAGACTGAAATTGCTGTATGGCTGACTCACAGTCCTCACCGAGTGGGGAAGACAGCAACAACAAAGGACCAAAGGCTATACTTGCCTCTGGGTGGTCTATTCAGTGTAAGCTTTCCGATTAGTCGGGAGCCACTAAAGGAACACGCTCAGAGTAGGGGAGAAGTAGCAACCCAAAGACTAAAAGTTGTACTTCCCTGAGGACAGAACGATTAGTGTGTGGTTTTGGGAGCCTCTGAAAAACTAAAACCTTGGTTTGGCCTGACTTAAAGATACCACAGACAGGGAGTTGTTGTTGTTGTTAAGTGCCATCGAGTTGCTTCCGACTCATAGCGACCCCATGCACAGCAGAATGAAACACTGTCCGATCTGGTGTCAGCCCCACAATCTCTGCTATACTTGAGCCCATCATCGCAGCCACCGTATCAATCCATCTCGTTGAAGGCCTCCCCCTCTTTCATCGACCCTCCACCCTACCAAGCATGACATCCTTCTCCAGGGAATGGTCCCTTCTGACAACATGACCAAAATAGTGAGACGAAGTCTGGCCATTCTTGCTTCCAAGGAGCATTCTGGCTGCACTTCCTCCAGGACAGATCTGTTAGTTCTTTTAGCAGTCCATGGTACTTTCAGCATTCTTTGCCAGCACCACAACTCAAAAGCATCAACTCTTCTTTGGTCTTCCTTATTCATTGTCCAGCTCTCACATGCATACGAGGCGATTGGAAATATCATGGCTTGTGTCAGGCGCACCTTAGTCCTCAAGGAGATATCCTTGCTTCTCAGCACTTGAAACAGTTCCTTCGCAGTTGACAGACAGGGAGAGGGAATAGTAATCAAAGTCTGAAGACAATGCCACGCTAGTTTCTTGCAAAAATGTGCACTGTCCAAGCACCATATATTTGGAGGAATTGAAAAAGCTAACACCTTGTAAAATTCTGTCCTGGTTTCAACAAAAAATCACAAGGCATACAAAGAAATTGGAAATGATATTCTATTCGAGTTAAACAAGACAGAGGAAGACAAACTAGATTTATGGAAGGTCAAACAACGACCAGCTTGGAAAAATATAATATAACAATATTAAATAAGCTCAAAAGAACTAAAAGAAAACACAGACAAATAACTAAAGGAAATTAGATATTTAGGAAATGCTCATTATCTTTAAATATTTGAGCAGTGGTATATTGACAGGGAACTTCCATAAATGCAAGCTGGATTCAGAAGAGGATGTGGAACGAGGCATATCTTGCTGATGTCAGATGGATCGTGGCTATAAGCAAAGAATACCAGAAAGATGATAACTTGTGTTTTGTTGACTATGCAAAAGCATTTGATTATGTGTTATCCATAACAAATTATGGATAACATTGAGAAGAATGGGAACTCCAAAACATCTGATTGTGCTCATGAGGAACCTGCACACAGACCAGGAGGCTGCAGTTTGAACAGAAAATGGGGACACTGCATGGTTTAAAATCAGGAAGGGAATATGTCAGGGTTGTATCCTTTCACCATACTTATTCAATCTGTATGATGAACAAATAATCAGAGAAGCTGGACTATATGAAGAAAAATGTGGCATCAGGATTGGAGGAAGACTCATTAACAACCTGCGATACACAGATGACACAACTTTGCTCGCTGAAAGTGAGGATGACTTGAGGCACTTACTGATGAAGATTAAAGACTGCAGTCTGCAGTATGGATTACATCTCAATATAAAGAAAACAAAACTCCTCACAACTGGATCAATAAGCAGCATCAATGATAAATGGAAAAAAGATTGAAGTTGTTAACGATTTCATATTACTTGTTCCACAATCAACACCAATGGAAGCAGCAGTCAAGGCATCATAGGATGTACTGCACCGGGCAAATATGCTGCAAAAGACCTCTTTCAAGTGCTGAAGAGCAAAGATGTCCCCTTGAAGACTAGGGTGCACCTAACCCCAGCCATGGTATTTTCAATCACCTCATATGCATGTGAGAGCTGGACAATGAACAAGTAAAACCGAAGAAGAGTTGATGCTTTTGAGTTGTGATGCTGGTGAAGAATGCTGAAAGTACCACAGACTGCCAAAAGAACAAATAAATCTGTCCTGGAGGAAGTGCAGCCAGAATGCTTGAAAGAGAGAATGGCCAGACTTCATCTCACTTACTTTGGTCATGTTGTCAGAAGGAACCATTCCCTGGAGAAAGATCTCATGCTTGGTAAAGTGGAGGGTCAGCAGAAAAGGGGAAGGCCCTCAATGAGATAGATTGACACAGTGGCTGCAATGACAGGCCCAGGTACGGCAAGGATGACGGAGCTGGTGCAGGACCGGGTAGTATTTCATTCTGTTGTACAAGGGGTTGCTATAAGCCGGAGCCAACCTGGCAGCACCTAACAACAACAGCAACATTATCTTTAAATTACTAAGGTTAGAGATTGTATTCAAATAATTAATTAAATATTTTCAAATAATATTATAGGGTCTAAGATTTAAATACTGAATTAGGCTGGTCTTCAACCATATCCTCCTTTTGGCTTCATTCCATACCCGAGACAGAGCCTCATGATAATTGACAAACCCATGACACACTTGTCAATATTCACCAACTTGATACGCGTTACCTTTAGTATGTGTTTTGGTCAGTTAGGAAACATGGAAGCTTAAAGAAACCAAATAGTAAGATTCATTAAGTCAGAGACTGAATTTTCATTAATTATTTTATTGTCAGGACATATTAAGTATTTTCATGAATTCTGGTTGAATTAATAGCTGCTTTGGGGTATAGTGGGTAAGACATTTGGCTGCTAACCAGAAAGTCAGTGGTTCAAATGCACCAGCTGCTCCACGGAAGGACGATGGGGGCAATCTACTTCCATAAAGATTTACAGCCTTGGAAACCCAATGGGGGTTGCTAGGAGTCAGAATCAAATCGATGGCAGTGAGTTTGGTTTTTGTTCCCAACACTCTACTAGAAAAACTGACCCTGTGTTTCCTCAGTTAATCGTCCTAACAGCCCTGAGGGTGACATACAAACACCATTTTCCATGGAGAAAACGGAGGTTCAGAGGTCTTTATTGATTTGCCAGCATCTCATATATACCAAGAGACTGAGTTTAGATTTATCCCATATCTATATAGCTCCAAAGTTTCTGTACTATCTACATTAGCATATTTTCTCTCTGCAAGAAGTTGAGCTAATCACAGGATTATGAAAAAACTATTAATAATGCATTAGGAAAATCCTTTATGACCTACCCTCCCAAAGAATAATGGTAATGGACTGAGCATCCCCACTTAATAAATGAAGTAATTATAACAATAACTAACATCCATAATAACAATCACCAATATTTTAAACTTTCATACAGTTCCTTACAATTTATGAATACTTTACATGTATTTTGTTTTAGAAATGTTAAGGGACTTGCCCAGTGTTACATGACTAGAGATGATAGGGTCATATTTCCCTGTGATTCTGAAGTCCCCCATGAAACAATTCTTTAACCCCTAGAACATGATGGCAATGGGCAGGATATCTTGAAGGGTACCTTCAGGATACCTGAAGGGGCAAGTATCTTGGCTGGACACTGCATAAGAGTACTATTATAAATGAACAGATTTTCTCTAAATTTCCCTTTTCTATTTATTTCCCCTCTGACATAAGCAGGGAAGCAGCTCTTGTGTCCACAATGAAGGCTGACAACGACCAAGTCTGGAAATGGCAGTAGACATGGATAAGATTTACGTCCTTGACACTGGATTGCACGAAGTGCTTCCCTAGCTAGTTCATGATTTAATTTTATTTCTGTTGATACCAATAAATATTTCAAAGGGTATTAATGCTAGGGAACTTTTAGGAATCATCGCTAATTTTATCTATTTTGCAGATAAAGAATCTGAGATACAGAGATTGACATTCTCAAAGTTATTACCTAACAGAAAAGTCAAGAAAGATGTTTTCTTTCTCCCTCTCTGCCTTCCTTCTACAATAATCAGTTAAATACCAAATATCCATGTGTGCGTGAGTGTTTGTGCATGCATGTGTGTCTGTATGCTTGTGTTCCAAACAGTATCCTTGTAACTGAGGATACAAAATTGACCTTCTAGGAAGTCACTGTTTATTGGTGACAAACTGTAATAAATACTCAGAAAAAAAAAAAAAAACCACACACAAATGTCACAATAAAGATATTTTCAAGATAGAATATCCCTCTTTGGAGTCAAATCAGTTTGTTGATATCTTGTTTCTTAGTCCAAATTGATTTTTATCCAGGTTTGTCAATTACAAACCTTCCAGGAGACCAGAGTGTATGACACTGTAACCTACAGCAAACCTTAGGGACTACCCACCGTAGACAGGCTATGACACTTTCCTCCCACTTATCCTGACTGAGCATAAAGATGGAATGTTTTGATTTACAATTCCCTAAACATTTCTTGAGTTCAGCCTGCCTCAAGTAGGATCATACATCAGAATCATACTTTTCTCAGCTTCTGAACTGAAAAATCAAATCCATTGGCTTATATTCTGGCCAATTTTAGGGGATTTGGGTTTCAAGCACTGAGCCCTGTTCTTAAAAACCACTGATTCAAATATTCCAAAAGTTTTGTTTGTTTGCTTTTTTAACCCAGTTGGAAGAAATTAAATGGAGATGAATTTCTATTTAAGAAGAAGCTGGTGTAGAAGTCAGATTACAGATAGTGCAATTGGTGAAGACAGAACTTTTGATTGGGGGAAAGTGAATTTGCCCATCTCATCCAACATTTATAGGTGATATCGGCTACTAATATCCAGTTTTGCATTTAGTAAATGGTTTAGGGGAGGGGAGTATTTAAATATGTAAACTAATACATTCTTTCTTCCTAGAGTTAATGTCATTAATATTGTTGTTGTTGTTGTTATTTGCCATCGAGTCGCCCCCGTCTGATAGCAACCCCTCCTTGGGTTTCCGAGGCAGTATCACTACGGAAGTAGGATTGCCCAACAACCGCCAGCCTTCTGGTTAGCAGTCAAGTGCCTTAGCCACTACGCTACCAGAGCTCCTTCATTAATATTACACATAAGTAAAGGTTTATGGAAATAATTCAAAAACAGCTATAGCACTATATACAAGCCATATTCAGAAAAGGACGTGGAATGAGGGATATTGTTGATGATGTCAGATGGATCTTGGATGAAAACGAAGAATACTAGAAAATATTTGCCTGTGTATTACCAAATGTGCAAAGGCATTTGACTGCATGGATCATAACAAAGTATGAACATTGTGAAGAATGGGAATTCTCTAACACTTAATTGTGCCCATGCAGAACCCGTACATAGACCAAGATGCTGTCTGTCATTCAAACAGAAAAAAGGGATACCATGTAGCTTAAAATCAGGAAAAGTGTATGTCAGGTTGTAGTTTTTCACCATACTTATTCAATCTGTATGCTGAGAACATAATTAGAGAAGCTGGATTGTATGCAGCAGAATGCAACATCAGGATTGAAGGAAGACTCATTAACAGCCTGCAATATGCAGAAGACACAATTTTGCTTGCTGAAAGTGAAGAGGACTTGAAACATTTACAGATGAAAAGCAAAGACTAAAGCCTTTGGTTGGATTACACCTCAATATCAAGAAAACAAAAATCCTCAAAATTGGACCAATAAGCACCATCATGATAAATGTAGAAAAAGTAAAGTTGCCAAGGATTTAATTTTACTTGGATCCACAATCAACACCTATGGAAGCATTAGTCAAGAAATCAAATGGCATATTGTGTTGGACAAATCTACTGTAAAAGAACCCTTTAAAGTGCTAAAAACCAAAGATGTCATGTGACCCAAGCCATGAGATTTTTAATCACCTCATACGTATGCAAAAGCTGGACAATGAGTAGGAAGTCTGAAGAAGAACTGATGCCTTTGAATTGTGGTGTTGGCAAAGAACACTAAATATACCAAATCCATCTTGGAAGATGTACAGCTAAAACATTTCCTTATTAGTGAGGATGCCAAGACATTATCTCACATACTTTGGACATGTTATTAGAAGGGATCAGTCCCTGGAGAAGGAAATCATGCTCGTTAAAGTAGAAAGTCAATGGAAAAGAGAAAGATCTTCAACGAGATGGATTAACACAGTGGCTACAACAATGGGCTCAAACACAGCAACAATTATGAGGCTGCAACAGAACCAGACAGTGTGTCATTCTATGGTATATAGGGTCACTATGAGTTGGAATTGACTTGACTGCACCTAACAACGACAATATACAGAGATAAATGTTAGAAAGAGCAGACATACACCAGATTAGGCTAGCAACTAGCCAATATTAAAAAAAAAAAAAAAAAATTAGCATGCACCTAAGCTAATTTTAAAATCCTCACTACTGTGCACATTTGGAACATTTATTTTCATGAAGAATAAGATCCTGTCAGATTTCACTTGTGACATTTTTAATCACATACTAGTTCTGCTTTCCTAAATAGTCAACATACTTAAGGTTTCCTTCACACCTAATAATAGTCACTTAGACCCAGAAATTAATTTTTTGGCATAAATCATAAAAAACCTTCCACTTGTGATAGAAAGAGAAATTTTTAAAAAATAAATAAATAAACAGGTTGGTGGCATTCCTAATTCTAGTCTGCCTTTTTCCGTGTATTAAACTTCTCATATTCTTGAATGAGACTAAGTAATTGTTGAAATGAGTGAACATTTGGAAGAGCTATAGTAGAGGTTATGCAAAAAATGCTCAACAAGTGACTTAATCATTTACTCAGGACACATGTATCTCTAGCAACTGCTTTGTCACATTCCCTACACAATCCACTGAGAATGCCAAAGTGAGGACAACTAGTCTTCTTTTTGAGACAATGGCCATAAAGGGGAGACTGACATGCAAACAAGTGATTTACCTGCATGACAGTATGGATGCAAACCAACAAGGGATTGCAGAAGAAAAAACAAATGGCTCTGATTTGTGAGGCACAGGAAAGGCTGATGGGAGAAGTGATACTTGGGGACTAACTAAGAGTATTTCGGGTACATGGTGTAGGGAGCACTGGGAGAGGTAGATACAAAGTGAGGAACCAGGAGAATTAAAGGGAGTTGAATGACCCCAAGTTGTCTGATTATGACTGAAAAGGAAAGCAGGTGTGGAGGGAGCAAGCCAACGCCATTGCTGTTTCTATACGTTGGGGTTGGTGCATGGATGCCATCTTCCTCAGGCAAAGAAACCTGCCTCAAAGGTGAAACTGGTCTCACCCAGTAGTATCATCAGCCACTTCCAAACTGGAAAAGATGCCCCATTTTTCCTTCTCCTGCTCTCCGCTGTAATTCATGTTTCTCCTGCTGCCCCCCTCTCTTCCACTGGAAGGCCAAGTCCCTTCCATAGTACTTGATATGCAGAAGGCTGAATGATGAAAAGTTATTCAAACAGCATACCACAAACTAACTATTTCAAGCGTATCTATTGACTGAAGAGATTTGCATTATGAACTAAGTCAGTGGGAAAAGACAATGGTAAATAGCAGCAAAAACAAAGAAATAGGTCATTTAAATAAAGGAAAGGAGCAAACGCTAACATGCATCCCTTTCACCACAGTTGAAATTTACCCTGGAGGAACAAATATGAAAATATTACTTTCATTGTTTAAAGGAACTCCAATGGGATACAGTGCTAATTTTGTATAACCAATAGGCAAATGGGTGAAGAATACAACTACGATGTTTCCAGTTTTGGCGGCTCAGGTGTCAAGTTCTGGATATATAAACATAAACAAGACATAGTCAATCCTCTCAAAGTTGTTATAATTTATTAAGGGAGAAAAACACAAACAAATCATTACACTGCGAAGTTACAAAGTGTGCAGAGGATGGATACACAAAAGGTCACGGGAGGATGGAAGAAAAAGGAGTCCTAGTGTAAGCTGGTTAAAGCACTCAGCTGCCAACCAAAAGGTCAGTGGTGTGAGCCCATCAGCCACACCACAGAAGAAAGATATGGCAGTCTGCTTCTTTAAAGATTTTCAGCCTTGGAAACTATGAGGCAGTTCTCCTCTGTCCTACGGGGTCATTATGAGGAAGAAAAACAAGTCAAACTACTTTATCTGGTTTATATTTGGCAGGAGGCAATTAAGCATAACAATTTAAGAGAAAAGGGAACATTCAAGTCCAAAAGTTCGTAAATGGAAATTCTGATGGGGGCTGCAGATGACCTGGGAGATGAAGTGGCCTTTCAGGAAGAGGGAATAACATACCAAACTTCAAGAACATGCGATCACAAGGCCAGAGCAATTATTTCTGTAGTGAGGGAAAAGAGGTACTAGTGGGGCCTAATGGAACGAAGATAGGTAATAGGGGAGTTGTGATGGGAGTTTAAATTGAAAATATTGGATGGAGTCAGTTTGTGAAGAAGCTCCTTGCCCCACTAAGAAAAGCACATCATAGCAGGGAGCTAAGAGAGAATACTTTCAACGATCAGTTTTGCTCTTGGCGAAGAAAACACTTGGAGCTGAGCAGGGACAGACTGAGGCAAAGAGACTTTAGTTAGAAAGACCAGGGAAGAAGTTATTTCAGCAATTCAAGGTAGGAGATGCTGTAACCCAAATAGGAATTTATATTGCATTAGGATGGGATAATTTTTATAACTTAGTAAAAAAGAAAGGAAGTGAGAACATTTAATAATGATATAGAGCTAATCCTTCCTTCTGACCTGAAGTTTTTCTTCTAGTAAAAGCCATAAGGTGCTCCACACAAAACAGGAACCTAGCCTTCAAGAATTTGCACGATTACAAAGGGGAGTGCCCCTTGTAATACACAGACACACTGATTCCCAGATGTTGCATAGTGCCGGGCAGCTAACTAGTTGCTGTCAAGTGGCTTCCCCTCGCGGCCACCCCATTTGTGGAAGAGTTGGACTGTACTTTGTAGGGCTTTCAGTGGCTGATGGTTTGGATGTAGATCACCAAGACTTTGTTCCCAAGGGCCTCAAAAACCAAAAAAAAAAAACAAACTCACTGCCTTCAAGTCCATTCGACTCATAGCGACTCCTCCTTGGGTTCCTGAGGCAGTGTTGCTATGGAAGTAGATTACCCAGGAGTGGCTGGCGGGTTTGAACCACCAGTCTTCTGGCTATCAGTCAAATGCCTTAGGCACTGCACCACCAGAGCTCCCCTCAAGTGCCTCTGGGTGGACTCAAACCACCCATCTTTTCATTAGCAACCAAGTGCATTAACAGCACAATCCTGGGACTTCCAGGTGTCCTAATTCATAATATCTTGCAGATAAATGAATGACTAAATAAACGATGAAATCTTTTTTAGCGTCTGGGTTAGGTCAGATTCCCTGGGACCTAGACTCTGAGGCAGAGAGTCCGGTGCAGAAGGCATTTTCTGAAGCAGTCTCAAGAACACTTGTAAGGGGTGAGAGGAGCAAGACGAGGCAGAGGGAGCAGATAAACCAAGCACAGATCCAGAGAGGCCTCAGCCAGTCCCGGGAGGAGCTCTGCATGGCTCTTCAGAGTTGTTCTGTGCCTTGTCATCAGATGAGGACCATGCCTTTGGCTACAAGACTTTCTAGAGAGAAACTCCTTCCTGGAGAAATGTGGAGGATGGTGCTATCCACGGCAACGTCAACAGCACATCCCAGTGCTTAAAGGTGATAAATGACTGGTTCAGACTGATGGCAAAAGGAACAGAGGGATGCCTGGACCCCTTCCTGCTAGGCCTCCTCCCATCCCAGCTTCCCAGCTAGCAATGGAGGTATGCATAAGCTCAGAAATGCTCAAACTGAAACTGTGGGCATAAGAAATAAAAATCCCAGTTCCTTTTGTTTAGATACCAGGTCAACATAAATATAGACTGGTTGGAAAGCGCCTGGGCTACAGTCCAATGCTTACCATATTTGCCTTGGACAGTTTCTGCCATCTTTCTGATCACTGTTTCCTAAATGAAACATAACCATAGTACTTGTTTCACGGTGATTGCTAAGGATTAAATTAAATAATGTATTGCATGGCAGTTGGCATATAATAAGAATTCAGTACATGATAAAATGTTAGTATGAAAGAAGCCTTTGAATTACAAGGGTGATCTCTTTTTCTTGCTCCCCTCCCCCCAAATGAGTCCTCAATATATTATTTCTAGGAAGAAACTAAACTTTCCAAGTCTCAATGATCTGAAGTTCAAAGTTCCCTCAGGCAGGGGCTCACATTGTCCTCAAAAAAGTCAAATCCTAAATGTCTTGTAGAAAATGAACATAAAGTGACTTTACTAGTTACAGTGAAAGGCTCTCCAGAGGACATGTCCTGTTTCTGAAAGATAGACATTTCCATACCACCCGTTTGACTTTGAAGGAGAAGCCAGTGCCACTTCCTAGACTTGGGAGTTTAGAGAAGCTATTTTATCTCGCAGAACCTGTTTCTTCACTGGTGGTAGAACTTTCCTCAAAAGGTTGCCTTGAAAAGCAGCTGACAGAGCACCCACAAGTGAAGTGGCATCGGCTACTGAGGCTTGAAGTTCCAAATCACAGCTTCCTTTCTCTTTCCTGGTGTCTGCTTAGCTTCCAAGAGATCTGACCCCAGTTGTAATATTCAACTATTCTTCTCACTCAGTTGTATGGGCTTACACTCATAGAGATTCAAAAACAAAAAAAGAATAAAATCTCTGTCCAACAGAAATGGAAGAAATTATACCCACACATACACACACACAAAAATGAGTTGTGCTGTACCATTATAGTTGAAACAGTAAACAGAATCATTGGATTTACTGTGTCAATTACTTTGGATACTAATTCTGTGCAATGCTGCACTAACCCTAGGGCCATGCTTCAGAGCAGGAATTACCCCATCAGACACCTTGATTTAAAATCTCATTCTGCCACTTTACTAGCCACGTGATGAATTATATAGAGGAGCCCTGGAGGTGCAATGGTTAATGCTCAGCTGATAACCCAAAAGTCAGCAGTTTGAACCCACCAGGCCTTCGTGAGAGAAAAGACCTAGCAATCTGCTCTCTTAAAGAGTATGGTCTAAGAAACCCTATGGGCAGTTCTACTCTGTCCTACAGGGTCGTATGAGTTGGAGTCAACTCAAGGACACACAACACCACCAACAACGAATTATTTGAGATCTTTAAGCCTCGGTTACTTTATCTTCAAAATGGGAATGGACGGTAGTATATAACTCCTAAGATTTTGTGATGAACAAACATGATATGGCACTTAAAGTGCTCAGACAGTGCTTGGCATGATGGCTGGCATCAGGACAAGCAGCCGTCACATTCTGACCACTTAGCATTTATCTGCACATAGTTATCTGCCATGTATCAGGCACAATGCCAGAAACCACTTTCTTCTGGACTTGCCCCAAGTGTGTTCTTAACGTTACTTAATAATTCTTTTTACTCCTTAAGTCAGCTCCTTTAACAGCTGTCTGACTCTTATTTTCTTTTCAAAACAGAAATAGCTTCATTTTTTACTAGACACACAGTGCATGTTCATTGTAAACCACTCAGGCAATACAAAAATGTATAAGGATAAAAAGAAAGCTCTCCTTAATCTTACCACAAAGAAAAAATGACTATTTACAATTTTGTATATGACCAGATTTTTTTTTTCGGTCTTTTCTGTGCACACATATACAAACTTATTCTTTTCCCTAGCTGGAATTACACTCTGCCTCTGCCCATATTTTGCCCTTAAAACACCTGTCACCTCTTTGAATATCAAGAAATCCATCACGACTTTAATAGCTACAGAGTATTTCATAGTAACTCCCTTCTCCAACATTAACTTGTTTACAATTTTTTTTCTCTCTCTCTCTCTTATAAAAAATGAAAGGAGCTCTGGTGGCATAGTGGGTAAGGCATTTGGCTGATAACCAGAAGGTTGGTGGTTCAAACCCACCAGCTGCTCCATGGGAGAAAGATGAGGTGATCTAGTTCCCTAAGGATTTACAGCCTCAGAAACCCAATGGGGGTCCCTATGAGTTTGAATTGACTCGATGGCAGTGGGTTTGGTTTTTTTAATTATAAAAACCAGCTCAATGAATTCTTATTATAGCATCTTTGCCCTGATCATTTCTTTCATATCCTTTCTTATGGCTCAAAAGCAACAGTTTTGATAAAACAGTAAATATGTCCCTAGATTTGTTGATACATATTTCTAGATTACTCTCCAGAAAGATGTTTCAGGTTGATAGAATTGCCAGGGACATGCAGATTTTGCACAAACCCTCTTTTACCCCCTGCCTCCCCCAACCATAACCATCCTTTTGAAAAGTCATATAATATTAATTGAAGCAATATAGCCCAGGCCTTTCTTCTCAGAGTGACAAGGCTAAAACAGATGACACAATTTGCAAGCAACACATGGAAACATATATCCAAGCGCTAAATTGCATGTTGTACAGATGCTAAGCACCCTGGGAGGTTCAACTTATTTCCTTCCACTTTAAGTTTCCATGCAGAGTTGAAATGAAACAAATGCATGAGCTTTAAAGTGTTTTACGTGTTCATTAAAGCGCTACTGAATCTGCTGCTTCCGCACTGGAGGAAATGAAGCAAAAGCAGCCCTTACTCTCTACTTCTCTGCCTTCCCCTGGTAGCATGCCTGCCTTCCCCGCTAAACTCCAGGCAGCCTGTTGCTCCCTCTGCCTCAAATGCTCTTCCTCCAGGTCCTCCTCGCCCTGTGGCTTCATCTCACCATTTGAGTCTCAGTGTCATTCAACTCATTCCTAACATCCTCACCACAGCCCAATTAAAGGCACTTTCACCCCTTCTTCCCTGGATGGTGCCAACAGTTTGCACTCAACTACTACCTTAAAGGGAGCTCTGGTGGTGTAGGCCTAAGGCATTTGACTGCTAACAAGAAAGATGACGATTCAAAACCACCAGCTACTTCCTTGAACCCACCAGCCACTCCCCGGAAGGAAGACTAGGCAATCCACTTCGGTAAAGACTTACCACTTTGGAAACCCAAAGGGGGTCGCTATGAGTTGGAATCAACTTGATAGCAATGAGTTCGGCTTGTATTTTTTTTTTTTTTTTTTTGGTTACTACCCTAAAAGTTCATGGTTCAAACCTACTCAGCAGCACCACAGAAGGAAGGCCTGGTGATATGCTTTCATAAAGATTATAGCCAAGTAAAAAGCAAACCACTGAACTCAGTTCTGCTCTGCAGCACATGAGATTGTCATGAATCAGAATGAACCCAACAGCAATATGTTTGGTTCCAGTTCTCACTCATCTCTACTAACCTTCTGTTGCATCACTCTTTCTTTTTTTCATAGTACATACCATGGGCAAGGCTCTCTTGTTTATTTTGTACTTGTTTGGTATTAGCCTCTACACAGTAGAATGCAAGCTCCAAGAGTACAATAATCTTGGCTTTCTCATTCTTCATAATGCAGAATTCTAGGCTCTCATCTGCCATTTAGGGAGCTCTTGTAGTGGTGTGGTTAAAGCACTGGGCTGCTAGTGAAAAGATTGGCGGTTCGAACCCACCAGTAGCTCAAGGGAAGAAAGATGAAGCAATCTGCTTCTGTAAAGATTTACAGCCTTAGAAACTCTATGGGGCAATTTTACGCTGTCCTATAGTTTGGTTCACTAGGAGTTAGAATTAACTCGATGGCAGTTGATTTGGTTTTTGTTGGTATTTGACATTTACCATACTTACTAGATTTTAAAATACATTTTTTACATGTAAATATCAAGATATGTCTCACACTTGTGCTACTGAGACAAAATATAATGCAAAAAAAAAAAAATGAAAATACAAATATCAAAATTTGAGGGATACGTCCAAAGTAGTAATACAGGGGAATGTATTACATTAAACACCTATACTTAAGAAGAAAAAAAGAAGAAATGTCTCAAATCAATGACTTTAAGGTATGCTTGGGCATTGTCTAAAAATACCAAATTTGGTCATAGCTTCTTCTCATAGTATCATCTCTACAATGGAGTTATAAATACTGTTGAAACTGATGTTGAGCTTGGTGTCCATGTAAAATATATTTGAAACTATTACACTATGACAGCATTAAATCAAAAGGCTCGATACACAGAAAGTCATAGAAACAGAACACCGTGGCATAAATTTGATACTGTTGTTGTTTGGGGTCATCAAGTCAATTCCAGCTCACAGAGACCCTGTGGACAACAGAACAAAATACCGACTGCCCCTGTGCCATCCTCACAATCGTTGCTGTGTTCGAGCCCATCACTGAAGCCATGGTGTCAATCCACCTCCTCATATTACTAGAACAAATAATTGTACTAGGAGAAATAATCACATTTTCATATTACGTACATTTGATACCTATGAAACAAAGAGACTCTCAATAGTTTAAGGTGGGTTCAATTTTGTTACTGAGGTACATGCAAAACAAAAGATTAAAAATAATAAACATTTATGCACCTAAAACAATGTTTCAAAATACATGAACAAAAAAATTATAAACGGCATAAAAAGTCTACTTTCTGGAAGTCTATTTTAAGACAAATTTACAACTAGAGTCAGATATAATTGATAGAATAAGTAGACAAACTATCAGTAAGGATATAGAAGATTTGAAAACTACAAGCCAACAACTTGACCTAATTGATATTTACAAGGCACTTCTCCCCAGAACAGCAGGATACGTATTCTTTTCAAATGCCCATGGAACATGGAACCCACCAGCCACTCCTCGGAAGGAAGGTTGGGCAATCCTACTTCCGTAGTGATACTGCCTCGGAAACCCAAGGAGGGGTCGCTATGAGTC
>NW_006921596.1:20602604-20603887 GCF_000298275.1 Orycteropus afer afer | reverse complement strand
AGTCAAGAACGGAACTCTGGTAGCATAGTGCCTAAGGCACTTGACTGCTAACCAGAAGGCTGGTGGTTCAAACCCACCAGCCACTCTTCGGAAGGAAGATGGGGCAATCTACTTCCATAGTGATACTGCCTTGGAAACCCAAGGAGGGGTCGCTATGAATCGAGTGCGACTTGGCGGCACATAACAACAACACATAGTCAAGAAAACCCTATGGACCAGTCACAGAGTGTAACAGATGGGGTTGCCGTGAGTCAAAATCAAGTCCATGGCAACTAACAGCAAAGTGACCCAAGTGGCAAAGAAAAAATTAACAAAATTTTAGAAAAAATTTTAACAACAAAAATGAAAACACAAATATCAAAATTTGATTGATACTTCTAAAGCTGTAATGCAAAGAAATGTATAGTACTTACTACCTATTTAAAATGGAAGAAATGTCTCAAATCAATGACTTCAGCAACTATCTTGAGATATGAGAAGAAGAGCAGATAGACTATTACAACCTTTGACAGCTACATATATATATATATATATGTATATACACACATTTATATATACATTCATATTCAAACCTGGATCCAAAAGACTTGAAGACAAGGACTCAAGCAAATACTTGTACACCAGTGTTCACTGCAGCATTATTGACGATACCTCAAAGTTGGAAACAACCTAAGTGTCCATCAACAGATGAATGGATTAAAAAAATGTAGTATATATGTACAATAAAATATTATTCACCCAAAAAGAGAAATGAAGTCCTGATACATGCTACAACATGGATGAACCCTGAAAACGTTATGCTGAATGAGGTAAGTTACAAAAATAGTGTATGATCTCACTATGTCAAGGAGCCTTGGTGGTACAGTGGTTAAAGCACTCAACTCCTAACTGAAAGGCTGGCAGTTTGAACTCACCAACCATTCTGTGGAAGAAAGATGTGGCAGTCTGCTCCTGCAAAGATTACAACTGGGGAAAGCCCATGGGGCAGTTCCACTCTGTCCTGCTGGGTCCTGCATGTACGAATCAACTTCACAGGAATGGGTTTGGGGTTTTGGGTTTTATTTTAAATAAGCAAATACATAGAGACCAAAGTTTATCAGTGGTTACCAAGGACTGAGGAGAGAGGAAAATGGGAGGTTATTATTTAAAGCATACTGAGTTTCCTTCAGAGTGATGAAAACATTTGGAAATGGATAGTGTTAATAATGGCAGAGCAGGATGAATGCAAACTATATACTTAAAAGGGTTAAAATGACAAATGTTTTGTTACATATATTTTATCA
>NW_006921596.1:20600727-20601943 GCF_000298275.1 Orycteropus afer afer | reverse complement strand
AGGAAGATGAGGCAATCTGTTTCAGTAAAGATTTACAACCCTGGAAACCCTATGGGGCAGTTTGACTCTGTCCTACAGGGTTACAATGAGTTGGAACTGACTCCATGGCAGTAGATTTGGTTTTTGGTTTTAACATACGAGGCTCTTGTTCTTCAACTCCTGTAAAGCTTTGACTGCTCTTAGTAAATATATGGATTGGAAAGATAAAGCCATGATCCAATTCCACATTCTGTATGCTCCTTTCCATTCAGCAGGACCAGAGAAATTTTCCAGTATTTTCACTGTAATTTGAAGTCTTTTTGGGTTTAGTGTAAATAGTTGTAGGTCAGCATTTCAACAACTTTTCTATAAAACACAAAATAGAACATGTCCAAATGCTGTATTTTTCACAACTATTAAGTTCCAATGTTATTAAGTTCGAACTTGAACTAGCCCTGTAGGTGAACTGCAAGAAACACACTCATAAATTCTGTGTGAGTTCAGTAGCTTTCACTTGCAAAGTCTGCATGTTTTTTGAATGTTCCCAAGAGGCTTATTTCTGCTTTGGTTCACCCCCACCCCCATATTATGCATCCAAACCCACTACCATTGAGTCAATTCCAACCCACAGTGGCCAAAATGACAGAGTAGAACTGCCCCATATGGTTTTCAAGACTGTAAATCTTTACGGAAGCAGACTGCTATGTCTTTTTCCCACTGAGTGGGTTTGAATCACCAATATTTTGGTTAGCAGCCAAGCACTTTAACCACTGTGCCACCAGGGTTCCTTAAATTATGAATAAACCACTGACAATGAATCAATTCTGGCTAATAGTGACTTCCATTGGGTTTCCAAGGCTGTAACTCTTTATAGAAGTAGATCTGCTCATCTGCCTCCCATGGAACAGCTGGTGGGTTTGAACTGTTGGCCTTCTGGTTAGTAGTCAAATGCCTGAGCTACTATACCACCAGAGCTCCTTCAAATTATGAATACTTATTTATAAGTGGTATCAATATATAGTTCTATTGTATATAAATACAGAAAAATATGTTTAAAAATTAGGTATTATTTAAATAGTTATTTCATGTATTGATGAAAAGGTAACCTTGTTATTGTCATTAAATATATATTATTGTGATTCAAAGGTCTGTCTCTTAGTTCACCTTATTTCAAGACTAGGTTTTAGTGGGGAGTCTGGTGGTATAGTACCTAAGGCATTTGACTGCTAATCAGAAG
>NW_006921596.1:20594962-20595497 GCF_000298275.1 Orycteropus afer afer | reverse complement strand
CAATTCTACTTCCGTAGTGATACTGCCTCGGAAACCCAAGGAGGGGTCGCTATGAGTCGGGGCCGACTCGACGGCAAATAACAACAACAACAACAGCATGTTATTTTCAATCTTAATGTGTGCACCAACAGGCTTCTAAGGGGAGTTAAGAGAAGTGTGACACTCATTCTCTGGCATTTTCTTTTTCTCACATTATTGCTATTACTTTCAATTCATGATTTCTTTGCAATAATCATTCTTCACCAGCTTTGTGGAGGTATAATTGATATACAATAAACTGAACATTTTGAAGCTGCACAGTTCAATTCATTTTGGCATATGTAAACACTTGGGAATCCATCATAACCATCACACTGTCTTGGTTATGTGACTTTATATTAAGTCTGGAAATCTGATAATTAAGTCCTCCAACTTTCTTTCTTTTCAAAGAAGTCTTGGCTATTTTCCAGCCTCTATGTTTCCATCTGAACTTTAGAATCAGTTTGTCAGTATCCACACCAGAATTTTAAAAGCTTGCTGAGATTCGGGTGGGATG
>NW_006921596.1:20588353-20594017 GCF_000298275.1 Orycteropus afer afer | reverse complement strand
GGGGCAATCTACTTCCGTAGTGATACTGCCTCAGAAACCCAAGGAGGGGTTGCTATGAGTCGGGTCTGACTCAATGGCATATAACAACAACAACAACACTTTAAAGTGATATTATACCACTTGATATATAGTATATTATCCTTATAATAGTATATTTTCATGTCTCTGCTTCTCTTGTACTATTGTTGTCATGTCTTTTACATTTATATATTTTATCAACCTCACACTATGCTGCTATTATTTTTACCTTAGTAGTCAATGTTTGTTTTCAATATATTTTAAATAATTAAACCTTTTCTATATTTACCCATGTAGCTATCATTTCCAAGGGTCCTCGCCCCATTGTCTAGATCCATATTTCCTTCTGGTATCATTTTTCTTCAGCCTGAAGGACTTCCTTTAATATTTCTTATAGTGAGGGTCTATTATGGATCTATTCTTTTATATGTCTGAAAAAGTCTATTTGCCTTCATTTTGAAAGATATTTTTACTGGGTATAAAATTCTAGGTTGACAGATTTTAGTCACTGTTTCAAAATTGTTGCTTTCTCACTTTCATTGGTTCAGATGAGAAACCTGCTGTCATCTTTAACTTTGTTTCTCTAGCTGCTTTTAAGATTTTCTCTTTATCATTAGTTTCAAGCAATGTGAATAATGTGTAATGTTGTATTATTCTTACTCTTTCTTGTGCTTGTGGTTCATTGAGCGTCTCAGATTTATAAGGTTATACATTTCAACAAATTTGGAAAATTTTTGTTCATTATTTCCTCTATAAATTTCCCCTACTTTAGGGACTTCAGTTATACACATATTGTTATTATTGTGTTGTTATGTGCTGTCAAGTCTGACCTGACTCAAAGCAACATATGTATTAGACCACTTAAAGTTGTCTTGTAGGTAGTTCACTGATGCTCTGTTCATTTGTTTTATTATCTTTTCTTTTTTTTGCTTTCTTTTATTTAGTTTCTACCATTACATCTTTATGTTCACAAATCTTTTTTTCTGTAGTATCATCTAATTTACTATTAATCTCATCCAGTGTATTTTTCATCTCACACATTGTTGTTTTCATCCCCAAGAGCTCAATTTGGGTCTGTTTTATATATTTTATGTATCTAATTAACTTTTACTACATATAGAATGCAATTATAATAACTGTTTTAATGTCCTTGTCTAATTCTATTATCTGTCAGTTCTAGGTTTCTTTTGATTGTTTTATTTTTCTCCACATGATGGAACACATTTTTCTGCCTCATAAATTTTGACTAGATGCTAGACATTGGAAAATTTGCCTCACTGGGTATGGGAAATTTTTCTTTTTCCCTCGTAAATATTCTCGAGCTCTGTTATGGAATACAGTTGCATAACTTGGAAAGAGTTTGACCTTTCTGGATCTTGCTTTTACTATCTGTTGGGTAGCACTAGAGCAATTCTAAGAGCACAGCTGATTATTTTCCCAATACTGAAGCAAGATTTTATTATGTACTCTACAAAATACCCATGGTTCATGTGCTTTTCCAGTCTGACTAATGGGAACACACACCATTCCCAACCTTTTGTCAGTTCCTGAATGTATACTGTTGCATTTAATCTGTTCAGGTGATTTTTCCCATGATCTTGAATTGTTTCCTCACATGAATGTACTCTCAGCTGTGTAGCTCTCTAAAATTACTGTTCTATTTTTTTAGAAAACTACCAGCAGTATAAGAAGATTTATGTTATCTACATCTTCACCAAAATTCGGTATTTTTTAATTTTCTGTTATTTTTTCAATGTGATAGGTGAAATGGTATCTTGCTTTAATTTTCCTTTTTCCTATTACATTGAGCTTGATTATCTTTTCTTGTACTTCTTTGCCAGTGTGATAGCCATGGCAAAACACCAATAGCATGATACAGCAAAGTTTCATCTTTCATCTTCCTGAGTCTCTTGTATGCTGAACCATGCTTCAGGGTAACTATCTTCCTTGTGGTTGATACAGGCAGTTTCCATCTCATGACTCAGTATACTAACTGAGTACCTGGCCTCCATATCCACCACTGGAAAGAAGAAAGGGATGGAGGAGACAGTTCCTCCTGCCTTAGCCTGGATAGGACACATGCCACTTAACTCTAAGGAAACCAACCTGATGTAGAGGACCTCATGAATCTTTTGTGAGCACTGTCTCTGCCACAAGTTTACTTTCCAACAACTCTGTATGATTTGACTTGTTACAATACTTTTTGTGCCTTTATAAAGGAAAAAAAAAAAAAAAACGTAAGCAATGATCAAGGAGTCACTTTTGTGTGTCACTGCCAGACTTAATCATGTCACTCCTCTGTGCATAAGCCTTCAATGGCTCCCCACTGCCTAATAGGCTAAACTTCTTGGCCCAGTTTTCTCCCTAGTAATAGCAGATCAAATTTAGGATGACTTTTCAATCCTATAAATTTTTGATCAGTTTTTATTCAATCTTTGTGTAAATTGGAAGATAGTGATGGTCCCTTAAGAATTGGTATGAAATTGAATGAAATTTAATAAGGCGCCTGACAGTTATGTGATTGTGATTTGTCGAGCTTTCATTTTATAACCTTAAGCAATATTGACCTCAGAGAAGAACAGAATGAGGAACAAAAAGAACAAACATGTTATTCATCTTTGTTCTAGTCTTCCCACTTGATAACTGCCCAATAAAAGTCTAAATTAAGTTCTGACTAAAACTCGCACCAATTTTCTTTTGAGAAGGCTGATTCATTGCTGAGACACTTCATATGCAATATACAAGCAAAGACAAAAGGTAAATGGATTTTTCAATAAACATATTGATGGATAATATGAAGTTATAGAAATAAACAAAATGGAAGTGTCGTGGGATGATTCTCAGGAGAACAGCCTTGGGGATTTGGAAGGTCCCTTTAACATAGCTGGGATGACTTTGAACCCCAAGAGATGATCCTGATTTTCTCAAGCAGAAAGAACACATTTTGAAGCTATGCTCTCCAATTATTTCAGTCGAGCACACAATGCAAACAGCTCTTAGGGCAAGCTGAAATATCTGGAAGTTTGCAGTTCTACTTCAAAAAATTTACCTTAGCCAGGTTTTATAAAATGTCACTTCAATAATTTTTGCACAATAGCATTGGAGAAACAACATTTCCTCTGATTAGTTTGACACGTGGTAATAAAAGTTTAACTTTATTTATCTTTGAGTAGAACAAACTGTCTCTCTGCCCTTGTTTATACAAAGGCCTGTTATTTTTGTTCCTTTCACTCGTATAATCTGTGGCTTGGTTTCATCTTAAATGCTGGTAATTGGTACAGTGACGCAGGCTTTTGCTGCATCAAACACACAGCTAAGAAAGCAAAATGGTGTGCGGAGGAGAGGTGGGGGAAGATTCAGTACAAACATAAGACTTTTCAAACAAAAGTCAAGGATGAAAAAATAAAATACTCTGACAGAACAATGAACTAGCCAGTAGTTTCAAACATAAGGGGAGAAACTCAATACATTTCCAGAGCAACTTGGTTTCAATTCTACTTTACAGCGAAGACTATGTCCTTACTTTTCAATTTCTATCTATAAGTTTAGATTCACTATTAATATTGTCCCACCCTGATGGGAAAAGTTCACATGTGAAGTTTTAAGCCCTCCTTAAAGGATGCTGACACATTAAATGATGTTCAGATACAAAATGTCTGCCTTAAGCATGAGGCGGTTTTAAGATCTATCTGTATGGGATCAAATTGACAACAGTTAGTCAAAAGATTAGACGGGAGCCTTAGGGGGCAGTGAGTTTATGATAATGAGGAAAGAACGACTCCGAAAAGGAGGGTGAGAGTGGACGCACAGCTCAAAGAATGTAATCAACCTCACCGAACTGGGCACATAGAAATTTGAATTGGTGTGTGTTTTGCTGTGCATAGTCTCAACAATCACATAAATAAATAAATAAAAGTAATTATTTATGAAAAATAATATATGGAAATGGAAAAAAAGTGTTCAGAAAAGGCAATTAGCTTGAGAACATGTAAACACATACACTATTGTGATTTTAGATGTGAATTTTATTCCTTAATTATATTTAATGGAGCCATATCGCAGTAGGTTATAGAATCAGAGAAACCTAAAGTTTAAATGTCACCTTAGAGCCTACTTCAACACATAAAGCTTTTATTCCTCTCCCTCTAACACACTTTATTTTGAATCTGTTGACTTAAAGTAAATTTTATTCAGTTTCAATCATTGAACACTTACTAGGGGCTGGTCACTCTTTTAAGCCTTTTGTGCATATTTACTTTATAATTCTCACAATTATTAAAATTTACACTTACTTAATATATTTTATTTTTATTTATTTTATTCCTTTATAAAAACATGTTTTTTATAAAATATATTTTATATTTTATTAATTAACACATGCTTCTCAGAAATCTTGTAAAGGTATTCAGAAGGAACCTCAGAATAACCATAATCCATAGCCTAGGTATAATCAGTATTAAGCTTCTCTTCATTTTCTATGTGGATGCCTTAGTATTTAATGTAATTGGAATCACATAGGTTATTCAGTTTCTTGGCCTTCAATTTTCACTGATGAAATTATATCATCAACATTTTTCTATGTCATTATAAATTCTCCAACCTTGATTTTGAAGGGCTCCATTATGTTTCGTCATGGGATGAACCATAATTTGTCTAACCTCTAATATTTTGGTGGGGGGGGGCAGGCATTTCATTTGCTTAGAATCTTACTTTCTATGAAAGCAGAATTCATCTACCATAATAATATTGGGAGATGCTATGGCCACAATGTCACTTTGAAAGTTATTGCTACAACCTAACTGAAATACAAAAGTCAGCAAAAAAGCCTATCGCCAGTGGATGAAGGAATGGGTATAGCTTGGAGAGATATTCAGAAGGAAGAGTCAATAGGTTATAAAAGGCTCTTACTATTTTGTGCTATAATATTTCAGTCAAAAATTAAAAGGATTAGGTTCAAGATATTAGAGCATTCGTGTCTTGGCCTCCAGTTCTTCCTAAAGCCTAGAATTTGTGCATACCTCAGTAAATTCCAAAATTATTTTTATCTGTTTGTTTGTTTACAGTTAGATTGTTTTGCAAGTTGCAACCAAAAACAGCCCGATTCATACATACCAACTGAACAAACAATATTTAGTGTCTGTAACAAAGACTGTAACAGGCTCACTCCATTCTGAGTAGACCACACTGGGATTAAAGGTAATCAGTTTTAAGTGTCAAAATTTAAAGTAGATATTGAAAAAATTGAGCCCCTCCACCTACACAAGACAAAGGACAAGGACATGGAAGTTTCCAACCCAGGTCTTTTGAGGAATGGTGAGAATAAACTACTGAGCTTAGAATAGTGAGAGTTACTCATAAATATTTGAAATACTGTCTTAAGTAACAGGGAATAGACTTGTTCTATGTGGTAGCATGACTTAGAGTTTAGATCCATGAAATATAATTTAATATATGGAAGGTAATTCCAAAAGAGTGAAATAAAGAAATGGGCTACCTTAGGAAATAGTAAGTCCTCCATTATGAGAATGCTCAGGTATATGCTTAATAACCACTTGATAGATATGTTAAGAAAAGAATCAAGATATTAGTAGAAAGTTGTATGTGTGACATTTTAATTGACTTCCAAAGTTGGCATTTTATTATTTT
>NW_006921596.1:20581688-20587130 GCF_000298275.1 Orycteropus afer afer | reverse complement strand
GAGACAAAGAGAATGTGAACTGTTGTATGGAAAGTGAATTTGCTCTGTAAACTTTCACCCAAATCACAATTTAAAAAAAAAAAAAAGGATGTCTTCTTAAAGCTTAAAAGTTATTATTTTACAGTGAATGTTATCTGGCTTGTCTTTGAGGGGCCAGAACAGAAGCTTAGTAGAAATGTTACCCATTCTTGTGCCACCAAGATTATTTTTCTAAGACAGCACAAGAATATGTCATCGAGCATAAACACAAGTTACAGTGTAGAGAGAAGGAAGTCAATTATCCAAGGAGCAGTGTCAAGTCTGAGAGTAAGAAGAGACCAGAAATGTAAGAATAACAATATTGGGAGACTTTGAGGAAAAAATCAGAAAGAAGTGAATGGAATGAGACAAATTAAGTGGGTCAAAAATAGCACAGTGAACAATGAAGGCATGTTAACAATGCCCCATCCATGATGCTTTATATCAGGCACAGGCCTGGAACAGTGGAGAACTGGAAAATGAGAGGGAACACATTTATGGTGGCCATAGTATGATAGTATATTTCATCTCAAGATTTACATAACTTTTTCAGAGGGCTGTGACTTTGACTCTGAACGCTGCCTCAGAAGCAAGAGCTATCTATCCCCCTTCTCTCATGTTCCATTGTCACCAATAAAAACAGTTCATGCTGTAGTCAACAAAGAAAAAAGAGCTCACATAAAATTGCAAATATAAAACTTTAATAACTCTGATATGTTAATTAATATAGAAGGGGTGAGAGAAATTCAAAGTGCTAAGGAAAAGCAAAACAAACAAGCCAGATCTCTTAAAATTTTAATGTAAGTGCAAATCTTACATTTTGAGGAAGAACAACTGTACTGCAGTATTTTTGCATTGTTTAACTCTGTTGTAGAATTTAACCCTTGAGTGCTAAATAGGAGAATGTATGGCTAGGAAACACCATGCTTCTTTCAGTCAAGGTAAACCACAGAACTGTCAGCCATGGGGCAAAGAGTATGCATCTTGCAGTTCCACAGGCATGAGGTCAAATTCCAGCTTCACTTTGACCATGTTGCCTTCCAAAAATGACATGACCTCTCTGTGCTTCAACGTTCCCATTTGTAAAGTAAGAGTTAGATGAGAACATATATTTAATGCATGTGGCATAGTTCCTGGAACATTCAAAGTGTCCACTAAATGGTAGCTACAGTTATGATCTTTAGACGTCTGGTGAATTCATTGGTTCAGTAATTAGATGAACACAGCCTGGCTTGATCTATCAGCCTTTGCCATTAGAGAGGCTAGAGATTGTCCCAAAAGCCAAAGCAAAACATGAAATCCAGGATGGCATCCAAATAGAAGCATCATCTCAAGTTAGAATATGGAGCTATGATGAACCTTTCATTCTGCTTTCTGAGTAACCAAAACGTCTGTTGTAAACAGATAACAGATCTCTCTCTCTCCCTCTCGCTCCCTCTCTCTCTCTCTCTCTCTCTCTCTCTGTATATATATATCAATGTCACATCATGAAGTGAGTGACAGTGTTGTCCAAGGGTTCATTAGTATAAACCAAGAGCTCAAGAGGGAAGGTTAGACTCCCCAGGACCAGTTGGGTCTCCTCTAAATCTGTTACCTACAATTAAGTTAAATAGCAGCCAAAATTCTTTA
This sequence comes from Orycteropus afer afer, assembly GCF_000298275.1. NCBI lineage: Eukaryota > Metazoa > Chordata > Mammalia > Tubulidentata > Orycteropodidae > Orycteropus > Orycteropus afer. The sequence continues at coordinate 20,585,483 of NW_006921596.1, read as the reverse complement.
ATTTAGACAATTTGTTTTGATAAAATGTCTCTAAGTTCAGCTTCCCAGGGTCGAAGCAGTCATTTTACTTAATTTACAGCTGTTAGCTTGAAAGAAAACCAAAGATATAGCAAGACTTGGCACCTGACCAGGGAAAATGAACACATTGGGTCAATTTTTCAAAACATATTTTCAAATTACAATGAATCCATGGTGTGCCTTCTGGCAAATAAATGATTGGAACAGACACATCAACAAGAAACTTGGGAGCAGAGAAAGGTGAAGAAGGTGGAAAGGTATTAGAAAATTCTTGACATTCCAGGAAGATTTCTTGTTGTTCTTGTCATTGTTGTTAGGTGCCCTCGAGTTAGCTCTGACCCATAGCGACCCTATGTACAAAAGAATGAAACACTGCCCAGTCTTGCGCCAGTCTCACAATCCTTGCTATATGTGGTACTTCAGTGTGTATGTCAACTTGGCTGGGCCTGGTTGAGTGGCTGAGCAGCTGGTGGTAGTTATTCCCCATGACGAGACTGGCAATCAACTCCATGGTGGGATCTACCACAAGCAGCTGAGTAGCTGCCTTTGGGATGTGATCTGCTTCCTGTATATAAGGAAAAGCCTTGGAAATAGTCTCTAGCCTATGGCATGCTTGGACCCTGCATGTAGACATGTCGTTGTTCAGCAGCCTGCCATGCTCTGCCGACCTTGGGACTTACAATGGACTTGAATGAATGGCCTACCATGTGGTTTGGTAACATCAGGACTGTGCCTTTTTACTTGGCAACCTTGGGTTTGTCAGCCTCAGCAGCCAGCAGCTGTCTGAGTGAAGAAACACCTCTAGCTCCAGTGGGCCGGGAGCAGGAGGCAGAGCTGGACCCCAAAGCTGGACCCCAACAACCTGCATATCTCAGGTTGTTCATGAGACTTCCTCCAATCTAGATGCCACCCAAGGTTGAGGGGCTTTCATCCAGGCCCTAAAGCCTGGCACTTTGCACTTGGACTTAAAGCTTCCAAATTGTAAGAGTAACTCCTGTTCGTTAAGGCCATCCCATTTGTCAGAGTGGCACTAGGTAACCAGAAGAGAATATGGTACCAAGAGAGTGGGGTGCTGCTCTGACAGATACCTAAAATGTGGAAACAGGAGTGGAGTGCATCCTTGACCCAAGACCCTGGCAGAGAGACCCCGGCATGCAGCATGAGAGATGGCAGGAGCAGAGCCAAGAGACTGACAGAGAGATACCAGCAGAGACCAGCATAAAAGACAGCAGGAGCATAGTCCAGAGACCGGCATTAAACAGCAACAGGGTCACCAGCCCATGGACGAAAAGCTGCGTGCCATTGGGTAGGAGCCTTCCTGGTTGAGTGGGTTGTCTTCAGGCATTAACTGGTGAAGAGACTGGCATAAAATAGAGTAGCTGGTTGGCCGGCCCAGGGAGCAAGAAAGCTAAGTGTCCTTTGGGACAGGAAGATTTCTAGTGGAGTGGGTTGCCCTCGGGCATTAATTGGGAGAAGCAAAGAGACTAAGGAAATGGGAAGCAGAGCTGCCTCAGCCTCAAAGGGGTAGGACCATGGCCTTTGGGGGTGGACCACTATAGCCTCCTAGGTTTCAAAGAGTTAGACTTCACAAACTCGGTTCTGGAGGGTGGGGCTGCTTGTTCATGTGAGCCAGTGGGATGGAGCCATAGCTGCTGCCCAAGAGTAAGGGGGCAGGGCTGCCATGCCCAAGAGGGAGAGGAACGTGACCTGCCAGGCCAAGGATGTGAGGTCACCATTTAGAGGAACTAGGGGACTAGAGCCACCTAGTGAGAGAGATCTGTACAGATGTCACCCAGTGAAGATCTGTACAGGTGCCAAGTTGACAAGGGGTGGAATTGTGGTAGTTAAATTTGTGTGTCAACTTGTCTGGGCCTGGTTGAGTGGCTGGGGAGCTGGTGGTAGTTATTCCCTATGATGACACTAGCAATCAACTTCATGGTGGGATCTACTACAAGCAGCTGAGTAGCTGCCTTTGGGATGTGGTCTGCTTCCTGTATATAAGGAGAAGCCTTAGGGAGTGGTCTCTAGCTTATGGCATGCTTGGACCCTGTATGTAGCCATGTCATTGTTCAGCAGCCTGTCATGCTCTGCCGACCTTGGGACTTACAATGGACTTGAATAAATGGCCTGCCGTGTGGTTTGGTAACATCAGGACTGTGCCTTTTTTACTTGTCCATCTTGGGCTTGGCAGCCTCAGCAGCTAGTAGCTGTCTACCTTCTGTGGGCCAGGAACAGAAGGCAGAGCTGAAGCCCAAGGCTGAGGGGCTTTCACCCAGCCCCTAGAACCTGGCACTTTGAACTCAGACTTATAGCCTCCAAATTGTAAGAGAATAAACTCCTGTTTGTTCAGCCATCCCATTTGTGGTATATTCTTGTCAGAGCCACACTAGGTAACCACAGCACTATACCTGAGCCCATTGTTGCATTCACTGTGTCAATGCATCTTGTTGAGGGCCTTCCCTTGTTTTGTTGACCCTCCACTTTACCAAGCATGATATCTTTCTCCAGGGAATGGTCCCTTCTGACAACATGACCAAATTGGTCAGATGAAGTCTGGCCATTCTTGCTTCCAAGGAGCATTTTGGCTGCACTTCTTCTAAGACAGATTTGCTAGTTCTTCTGGCAGTCCATCCTACTTTCAGTATTCTTCACCAACGCCACGACTCAAAAGCATCAACTCTTCTTCAGTCTTCCTTATTCACTGTCCAGCTTTCATATGCATGTTAGGTGATTGAAAATATCATGGCTTGGGTTAGGTGCACCTTACTCTTCAAAGAGACATCTTTGCTCTTCAGCACTTTAAAGAGGTCTGTTGCAACAGATTTGCCCAGTGCAATATGTCCTCTGATTTCTTGACTGCTGCTTCCATTGGTGATGATTGTGGAACCAAGTAATATGAAATCCTTGACAACTTCAATCTTTTCTCCATTTATCGTGATGCTTCTTACTGGTCCAGTTGTGAGGATTTTTGTTTTCTTTATGTTGAGGTGTAACTGTAATTTTTAATTGTCATCAATAAGTGCTTCAAGGCATCTTCACTTTCAGCAAGCAAACTTGTGTTGTCTGCGTATCTCAGGTTGTTCATGAGACTTCCTCCAATCTAGATGCCACACTCTTCTTCATACAGTTCAGCTTCTCAGATTATTTGCTCAGCATACAGATTGAATAAGTGTGGAAAGGACACAACCCTGATGCATTCCTTTCCTGATTTTAAACCATGAATTGTAGGATAACATCAAGAACATCATCCTTGAAGAAAGCAAGAGGTCATTAAAAAGAAAGGAAAGGAAGAAAAGACCAAAATGGATGTCAGAAGAGACTCTGAAACTTGCTCTTTACTGGAGAGTAGCTAAAGCAAATGGAAGAAATGGCAAGATAAAAGAGCTGAACAGAAGGTTTCAAAGAGGAGCTCAAGAAGGCAAAGTCAATTATTATAATGAAATGTGCAAAGACCTGGAGTTAGAAAACCAAAAGGGAAGAACTTGCTTGGCAGTTCTCAAACTGAAAGAACTGAGGAAAAAGTTCAAGCCTCAAGTTGCAATATTGAAAGATTCTATGGGCAAAATATTGAATGATGTAAGAAACATCAAAAGAAGATGGAAGGAATACACAGAGTCACTGTACCAAAAAGAAGTGTTCATCCATTTCAGCTGGGAGCATATGATCAAGAAGCCATAATGGTATTGAGGGAAGAAGTTGAAGCTGCACTGAAGGAATTGGCAAAAAAAAAAAAAACAAGGCTCCAGGAATTGACAGAATTCTCATTGAGGTGTTTCA
>NW_006921596.1:20576029-20576978 GCF_000298275.1 Orycteropus afer afer | reverse complement strand
GTAGATTGCCCAACCTTCCTTCCAAGGAGTGGCTGGTGGGTTTGAACCACCAGCCTTCTGGTTAGCAGTCAAATGTCTTAGGCACTATGCCATGAGAGCTCCTGTACAATTTTAGTCAATCTAGACCTTAAAAGAAGTGCATGCCAGGAAAGCATAGATTTTTGTTTTCTTTTGTTTTTGTTGGCAGTACTGCTGTTGAGATTTTCTCCTTTCAGTCTGAACTTAGAACAGCAAAAGGAAGTAGAAGCCAAGTGCTTTTGTTTTTTGAGTTATATTCCCATTTCTCATTTGGACAATGGCCCTGAAGAGGCTACACGAATGTGTTCTCCAGAGCTAACCCATGCAACTATCTATCATAGACAAAGCTGAAGCCACAAAAACCTATATACTGTAGAGGAGTTTAGAGAAATTGCTCTCAATAAATGTAGAATTTTCTCTTTTGGTTATTTGGAAATGATAGGTAAGAAAGAGGCTATCTGGGTGGTGCAAAAGGGTAAGTGCTCAGCTGTCAACAAAAAGGTTGGCAGCTCAGTCCACCCAGAGGTGCCTGGGAAGGAAAGCCAGGCAACACACTACCGAACGCCATGGAGGACAGTTCCACTCTGACACAAATGGGGTCGCCAGAGTTGGAATCCACTCAACAGCAGCTGATTTGATTTTGTTGGTTTTTAGGTAAAAGAGAAAATAACATGTCTAGTACCTTTAACATGTCAGCCCCAGGGTCACAGGTGAGGAGAGACAACGCAGGGACGCCAGAGTAGCAGGCTGGAAGAGCAGGAGAAAGGGGATAAAAGCCTTGAACCTGGGCAGAAGAGCAGTCAGCCAAAGGGATTAGGTGAGGAGGGGAAACTCAGGCCCGCCCAGAGTAACAGGCCGGAAGAGCAGGAGAAAGGGGATAAAAGCCTTGAACCCGGACAGAAGAGCAGTCAGCCCCAGGGTTACAGGTGAG
>NW_006921596.1:20565498-20572706 GCF_000298275.1 Orycteropus afer afer | reverse complement strand
GACTTGACGGCACTTAACAACAACAACAACAAGTACCTTTAAGAGCTTCCTTTAATATTCTGCATGTTCAGAAGCCCAGGTAGAAACAGAGGCAGGGACAACTAACTAATTTGGCCATCGCTGTGTTTTAAATGGCATCAAAGAACAGCCTATGGACTCCTTTCGCTCTTTATTGATCCCAATCACCAAGGCCAAGTATCCATTATCTGACCCACCCGTCTATGTTCCCCACAGCCAAACTTCTCAAAACAGTCACTTTGAAAGTCTACAGCTAGAAGAAAAACAAACAAAACTGCGAAATCTCACCTCTTACTTGCTAGAAATTTGCTGTTCAAAATGGAGTTCTTGGAATTACCTGTGAGTTACTTAGAAATGCAGACTCTTGGGCTGCGGTTCAAATGCACTACTACAGAACCTGCATTTAAATAAGATCCCCCAAGTGATTCCATGCACAAGCAAGATTGAGTAGAACTGCTGTAGAATTTTCCATCATCAGGAGAAGCACTACAAAGTCTCCTGCACCTGTCCCGCTGTTATGACCAAACAGAGCACTGACAGCCCAGATTACAAAATGATTGCTTCTTAATCGAGCTGGCATTAGACCAGCCTGGCAAGGATTCCGATGCAAATACATGCAAAGCTGTTCTGCTCATTGGTAAGAATATACTTTGTGAATTCACACCTGGCTTGTGGAAATCATGACTATTTAACAGCCTAAATGGAGAGAGCTGTAATTGAGGGGCTATGTATTCAAGGGGCTCATGGTTGGATGGTATGTTCGCACCACTATATTCTGGCCTCTAAACTGACCTTATAGCGACAAGTCCATCTTTCCTGGTCAAGCTTACACCAGCAAACCTTGCTTTACTTACCACTACTAGCATCTCACTTCTCAAAGTTTCTATCTTATGTTATAAAGGACATGTCTTAGATTTAGCCATGAGCTACAGCCATGCATATGCTGTAGATATCTATGAGGAAAAAGGCATTTTGAGAGAAATTCTGCAGGTTATCAAATAGAAAAATCATTCCTTTGGTAACTATTTTGTAAATGGTTATGTCTCATGCTGGACAAGACACATCCATAGGGTTATAATTAATTTTGAGCTGATAAGTAGAAGTAAATAGCATTATAGAGCTCAGTTATATGCACTAAATCAGGAAAGCACAGCAAAGGTACCCTAATAAAATCCCCAGAGGTCAAACCACATTACTTAGAAAGCATGAAACTTAGTTCAACATGGCCAAATCACTGGTATTTGATGAACAGGGAGAAGAAAGAAAAGAATGTACCATATATTTTATAGAAGCTCCTCTCAGCTTCTATTCCTGGGTTCCATGGCCATCTTTGGGAGCTCTGGTAGTATAGTGCCTAAGGCATTTGACTGCTAACCAGAAGGCTGGCAGTTCAAACCCACCAGCCACTCCTCGGAAGGAAGGTTGGGCAATCTACTTCCATAGTGATACCGCCTCAGAAACCCAAGGAGGGGTCACTATGGGTCGGGGCTGACTCCACGGCACATAACAACAACAATTATATATACATATACATATATATATGTATATATATATATATATCACACACAAAGGAAACATAAAACTGAGGATCTGCAAGTGATTTATTAGGTCTACAGTATAGGAAGGAGTCAGAGAGAAGGAGCACAGAGATGAAATCTGAAGGGCAGGCAGGATGCAAATCATGAAGAGCAAGATAAGCCATGACAATGAGTTTGGATGTTGTTGAGAATAACAGAAGTTGGAGAATCAGGTGAACTTCTTAGAAGGATTTCTTGATTGCAGCTGAGCCAACAGATTAGAGCAAGGCTAGACTACAGGTAGGGAGACCAAGTAAGAGGCTACTGAAGTAATGCATCTGAACTATGAAGACAGCCTCAACTAGCATGCTAGCAGAGATACTGGGGAGAAGTGGCAGACATGAAAAATATAGAGACAGAATTTGGTCTGTGGTTGAAGGCAAGAGGATAACAAAAAGAGAAAAAACACTAGGTGATACCTTTTCTTCCTAGCTTGGGCAACTGGGGTAGTAGATTCTATCACAGTAGTGATGAACCTGTTGTTGTTGTTGTTATGTGCCATCGAGTCAAACCCGACTCATAGTGACCCCTCCTTGGGTTTCCGAGGCAGTATCACTATGGAAGTAGGATTGCCCAACCTTCCTTCTGAGGAGAGGCTGGTGGGTTTGAACCGCCAGCCGTCTGGTTAGCAGGCAAGTGTCTTAGCCACTATGCTACCAGAGCTCCCTAGGAAACAGGATTACAGGAGGGGATAAGGAAAAGAAGATAAGGAAGTAACATGTTCAATTTGGGACATTTGGAGTTTGAGGGTCTTATAGGGCCTCTGTGGTCACAGTGGTTAAGCGCTTGGCTGCTAACACTTTAGGCCTGGAATTGAACTCACTCCCATGGCTTCCAGCCAAACAACAGACAGACCTACAAGGTGAACAATTAAACCAGGTAGGCACATGCCTCAGAACAATCAATCACGGGAGATCCGAAGGGCAGTATTCGTACAGGGAGATAGCCCAGAGGGCAGGAATGCCAGCAGCAAGAGAGCTATTACATTATGGGGATGGCAATCAATGTCATGAAATAAAATGTATATGAACTGCTGTATAGAAAATGAATTTGCTCTCTAAACTTTCACCCAAATCACAATTTAAAAAATAAAAAGAGTAAGTGTCCTAAATTGGAATCTTTGAAAAGTTATCTGTTTTCCAAAAAGATTGCCTTATCCTAAAACCCGATGAAGTGAGGCTAAAAATACTCATGGAAAGAGTTTTCCATCCCCCATCAAAAGAAGTCTTATGTCTTACTTCTCCAGTGGTGCTTTAGCAGAAATACTGCAAGTGGATGGCTCTAACAAACAGGAATTTATTCTCTTACAGTTTAGGAGGCTAGAAGTCTGATTTCAGAGTGTCAGCTTTAGGGACTTGGTGTAGGCCCCTTGACCTTGGGCATCAGCTCTGCCTCTTGTTCCAGGCCCACTGGAGCTGGAAGCTTCTTTTAACTCATGTAGCTGCTGGCTGCTAAGGCTAACAAACCCAAGATCAGCAGGTAAAATGGCATGATCCCAAGATTACCAGGTAACAATGCCCAAAGTGTTCCAAAAAGCTAGAAACCTTTCTCAAAACTTTACTATGTATATTGGTAGTAGGCTACACCCCAAAGGCAACTACTAAGCTGTCACAGGAGAATTCCACCATGGAAGTGATTACAATCTCATCATGGGAAATAAGTACATTCAAAAGCCAAGTATTCAAAACGATGGCCCAGCCAAGTTGACACACAACCTTAACTACCACACTGTATTAGTGTTTTACTGCTGCCCCAACAAACCATTACAAATTTAGTAGCTTAAAAGAACACCTATTTGTTGTCTCAGAGTTCTGTAGGTACTACGTTTGGTGGGCTCAGCTGCTTTCTCTGCTTGAGTATTACAAGGGCAAAATCAAGGGGTCAACAGGGCCACATTCCCTTCTATAGGCTTTTAGGGAGAATCCGTCTTCAGGTTTTCGGTAGAATTCAGTTCCATGTAGTTGTAGGGACTGAGGCCCTGTGTTCTTGCTGGCAGTCAGCTAGGGTCACTCTTAGCTCCTACAGGCCTCTCTGGTTTTAGCACATCATCCTTTACTTTTCAGAACCAGCAATGGCAGAGGAAGCCTTCTCACAGTGCCATCTCTTCTGCCTTCTTTTCTTCTTCACCATCTCTCTGACTGCCTCTTCTACTATTAAGGGCTCCTGGGATTACACTGGGCCCACCCTGACACTCCAGGATAATCTCCCTATTTTAAAGGTCCCTTCACAGAAGTACCTAGATTAGTGTTTGATTGAATAACCTGGGAACAGGACTCTTGGCAGGAGGGGTGCATTTTTAGAGATCTGCCTCACACGAGGTTAGAAAAGGTGACCCATCCAGGAAGGCTTCATGGATAGCGCCATGAGCAGATTCCTGGATGTCAAGAGGCTGCTCTGTGGTTTATCACACTAGTCACTGAATGTCCTTAGAAGTCTTGCTTTCCAACAGCATTAATGCTGATCACGCCATCTGCTGCCCCAGAGTTCACATCCAAGCACGTCCAGGGCCCTATCTCTGTCTATATGTCACATTGGAGCTTTAGGTATTCTAACTATCAACCAGGGAGCTCTGGTAGCATAGTGCCTAAAAGCACTTGACTGCTAACCAGAAGTCTGGCGGTTCAAACCCACCAGCCAGTCCTCAGGAGGAAGGTTGGGCAATCTACTTCCATAGTGATACTGCCTCGGAAACCCAAGGAGGGGTCGCTATGAGTCGGGTCCGACTTGACGGCACATAACAACAACAACAACAACTATCAGCCATAAAAATGCAGTAAACTAAGCAAAACAGCCAAGGGAAAAAAAAAAGGTTTCATTTTCTGCAAAGCTAACATGATATAGTTAGACAGCATGCTCTCATTTCTGGATCTTAGGGCAACTGCTCTGGGCATGGGGTTCCAGTTACATTTCTGGTACACCAGGAGCTCATAGCAACATTATGGGGGATGAGAGAAGAAGAAAACCCAATTTGTGCACTGAGGTTTGTTATTACTTAACTGCAATTATGCTTTCAGGAGAGAGTGTTCCTTAAGAACCGCCCATTTAATTTCTTAGACTTTGAAAACCTCTGGTAAAGTAATTGCCTGGCAAAGAACACCTAGGAGGTAGATTGAAATGAAAAGCCTTTTACTGAGTGCCAAAAAGAAAGTACTAAATGCTTGATTAGAAGTTCTATGTCACTAATAGTGGACGGGGAAAAAAAAAAAGGATAGATGAAAGTTCTTCTCGCACATCCAGTCTCCCCAGCCTGCTTCTCTCTGTTCTGTCACTCTAGAACATGCAAACCTACATTCTGCATTGGAGACCCCAAAATGGCTTCAAAATCCTGTTTTCTTTACTGAAAACAATTGATGAGTTTGGCTTAATGTTTGCTTGCTGAAATCACCTCCCAGAAAAGATTTCTTCATAGTGCTCCAATCTTGTATCATGTAAAGATGACAGGCTTTGAGCCTGGCATCCTGGGGTTCTGTCACTTCCCACCATGATGAACTTGGATAAGTCATGGATACCCTCCAAGCCTCAGATCCCCAGATTTCTCAACTCCAGTGTGAGAATAAGAACACCCATCTTTTGAATGCACCATGAACAGCCAAAAGAACAACAGCAACAGCAAATCATTCTGAAAAGCAATCCAAGAAGGTACCTTAGAAGCAAGGATGGCAAGACTTCAGCTCACTTACATTGGGCATGTGTTCAGGAGAGACCAATCATGAGACAAAGACATCATGTTTGGTAAAGGAGAGAGAGAACCAAAGCAAGGGAAGTCCTCAGTGAGATAGACCAACACAATAGTTGCAGCAATGAACTCAAACATGCCAACCATCATCATCATGAAGAAGTGCTGGACTGGTGATCATTTTGTTCTGTCATTCATAAGGTCGCCATGAGTCAGAACCAACTATATGGCAACTAGCATCAGTAACAAGAACACCCATCTGATAGGATAATAAAGAGAATTAAAACACAGAAAATTATCTGCCACACAATAGGTGCTCAAACATTAAATCTCCTTTCCCTGTTATCCTGCCTCCTTGTTTATGTTCTCAGAAATCGTTGACTTGTGCATTCTAGTATGTCTTAAATAGATTACAAATTCTATAAAGGCAGGAACTATATACCAATTTGACTCTATGAAAAGAGTCTTTCATTAAATTCAAGAGACTTAAGTGCACAAGTGCAAAAGTGATCTTGATTAAAACATTTGCTCTCTCAGAGAAAAAAGCCAGCAATCGAAGGAGGGTATGGAATGTGTGGCTAATGGCCTCCATGAACAACTGCCTCCTTTGCCATGAGACCAGAAGAACTGGATGGGGCACAGCTACCATTACCGAAGCTTTTGATCAAAGATGCTATAGAAGAATCTTTGATCAGAAGAGGGAAAATGCAGTACAGAATTTCAAATTCTCACAGACTCTAGACTTCCTAGAGCTATGAAGGTTGGAAGAGCCTCTGAAACATTTGCCTTGAGATAAACTTTAAAGTAAAAACAGCCTTTGAAGTCTTCTTAAAACCAAACAGTATTTAGCTTAACTAGTAAAAAATGTCTGCCTTGCGTATTATGTTCTTTTAAGAGCTACCAATACGAGATAAAAGTGACAATAGCAACTTGATAGACAGGAACCTTAGGGAGCAATGAATTTATGTTAATGAAGGAAGAATAACTCAGAAAAGGAGGGTGAGAATGGTTTTACAACTCAAAAAATGTCATCAATGTAACCAAATGGTATCCGTAGAAACTTAAACTGGTGTATATTTTGCTGTGTACATTCTCAACAACAAAAACTAAATAAATTTAAAATTTTTAAAAAAAGATATTCATTCTGTGTTCCAATTTCCTCAGTTATAAGAGAATATTTGGGACCTCCAGCAAGATGACAGAATAGGCAGACAAGCTACACAGACCCTCTACAAAAGAGAAATGAAAAACCAGTTTAAACAGATATAGAGGGTGATTCTGGAACCCTTAGCTTCAAAGGGAAGGAGAAAGAAGTGGAATCAATACAAACTAGTAGAAGAAACTGAATGAAAACAGCAAGTAGGGAGACAAAAGGAAGTATGGACTGTCAACTGGCCTGATGGCATGACTACTTTGAATATTTGCAACCAGTGTTCTGATCCAGACAGCAACCTAATAATCAGCTCCACTTGCTGAAGACTGCACAGGCAACCACACTAGTGGCTGACAAGCAGAAAGGTGTGATATTCCTCTTGTTCCACTTGTACCCTATACCTTCCCAGTGAACAGAGGTATGGTCATCCCCCACCCTCATCACCTTTTTCACTGACAGGAGTTCCATCCTGGACTAGGTATCCTGCCACCAGCTGCTTTCTGGGCAGGCAGGAGATGGTCCCAGGATTAGGCGACCTGCTCCCAGCCACATTCTGGGCCAGTAGGAACCTTCTCTGACACAAGCCACTCAACATTCAGCTGCATTTTGGGATGGCAGAAACTTTTTGGCAATGGCTCCCTGTCTCTACCTGCCTTCTGGGTAGACAGGAACTAGTTCTGAGATCAGCTGCCCTGCTCCCCACTGTCTTTTGGGCTGGCAGGAACTTTTTCTGAGACCAAGCACCCCACACCCAGCTGCCTTTTGAGACAGCAAGAATTTTTGG
>NW_006921596.1:20563022-20564813 GCF_000298275.1 Orycteropus afer afer | reverse complement strand
TTTATTTATTTATTTATGGTGTTTTTTGTTTTGTTTTGTTTTTTGTCACACTTGGAAGGAGACAGCAACTATAATCACAAGACCCAACCACATCTGCACCTCCTGCAGTCTCACCCACTGAACAAGGACCACAATTTGCTGATAAACAATAGACAGTGGTCAATAGCAGCCCAACTCACCCTCAACTTCTCTATATGAACAGCTAACAGAGCTCTCTGCACACATTCTCATCTTATATCACACCCACCAAGAGACAAGTGATAAGTGCCTAAGTGCTGCCAAACTACCAGGAAAAAAAAAAAGAAGAAAAAAAGTATGCAAAATCACACCAACATACAATCACCAATTAAATATAAATATAAAAATACCAAAAATTTCTCAGAGACAATTGATAATTCCAGTTCACACAAATAATCAAGATGAAGTAATACCAAAGGGACACAAATATAGCTAGAAAACCTCTGTGAGGAAGAAGTAGCATTGGAAATACCTGATAAGGAATTCAAAAGAATTATATTTAGGTACCTTGAATTGGCTGAGATATAAATCAAGGAAAACATTGAAAAAAATCAAAGAAAACACTGACAAGATTAATAAAAACAGAGATAAAACTCTAGAACGATTTAGAAAATGATGCAAGAACAAACTGACAAAATTAGTGAAAAATTAGAAACCATATAAAAGCAGCAAATAGAAATACAGAAGATTAATAATAAGATTTCAGAAATAGATGACATATTAAAAGGGCAAAGGACTAGAATCAAATCAAAGGAAGATAGAATTAGTGAGATTGAAGACAAATCTCTCCATCCTATTTTGTTAAGGGATCAATCAGAAAAAAAGAACAAAAAAAAAAAAGAATGTCTAATATTTTATGTGAGACACCATCACAAGAGGAAATCCATACATGTGATAAGAACTCCCAAACAAGAAGAGACAAATAAAACCACAGAGAAAACTGTCAAAGATTTGTTGGAAGAGAACTTCCCTAATATGATGAAGGATGAGAAGATGTGCATTCAAGAAGTTCAATTAACCCAAAAAAGGATGGACCACAAAAGAAAATCACCAAGATATATCATAATCAAACTTCCTAAAACCAAAGATGAAGAAAGAATCCTGAAACCAATATGACGAAAACAAAAAGTTGCCTACAAAGGGCAACCAATAATACTAAGCTCAGATTTCTCAGTAGAAACCACACAAGTGAGAAGGCAATGGAATGACATATATAAAACCCTAAAAGAAAAAAATGGCCAACCAAGAATTATATACCCAGCAAAACTGTTCCTCAAATATGATGGTAAAATTAGGATATTTCCAGATAAACAGAAATTGAGGAAATTTGAAAAAAACAGACCAATCTTCAAGAGATGTTAAAGGGAGTCCTTGAGACAAACAGCCAACAAGAGCAGACAACAACTGGTGATTAACACACATGACAACAAAACCCGGAAACTAACCCAGAAATAAAAGTATCTAAAATGAAATAAACTCACAAGACTGTAAACAGAGAGCCTGAGACATCAATTTGGGAATGAGGACAACTACAAAGGAAAAAGAGGGAGTAAACAGTATAGGTATAGAGCTTCCAAATGGAGAGAAAAACAAGATGATTTCAAGATAGAACAGACTTTTAAACTTGGGAGGAAAATACTAAATCATAAGGTAATCTTAAGGAAAATTAATAAAATAAAAAATAAAATAAATAAAAATTAAAAAAGGAAAGCCATAAATATATTTAGCAACCACTAAAACAATAACAATGAAGGAAATGATGGGGGGAAAAAA
>NW_006921596.1:20561214-20562632 GCF_000298275.1 Orycteropus afer afer | reverse complement strand
AGATTTCAAGGAAAAAAACCATCATAAGAGATAAGGAAGGGCATTATATAATGATTAAAGGATCCATCAAATAAGGGGACATAATCATAATAAATATCTATACACCCAATGAAAGAGCCGCAAAACACATTAATCAAACTTCAACAGAATTGAAAAGAGAATTAGACAGCTCCATACTATTAGTAAAAAACTCATTGCCATTGAGTTATATTGGACTCATAGTGACCTCTCCTTGGGTTTCTGAGGTGGTATCACTACAGAAGTAGATTGCTTCCAACTTTCCTTCCGAGGAGTGGTAGGAGACTTTACTATACCACTTACAATGAAGGAAAGAACAACTAGAAGGAAACTCAACAAAGACAGAAGAACTAACCAGTACAATCCACCAACATGACCATATAGACACATACAGAGCACTTCACCCAACACCATCACAATAGGCATCCTTTTCCAGCACACGTGGACTATTCTCCAGAACGGATCATATGTTAGACCCCAAAGCAAGCCTCAGTGAATTTAAAAGCACTGAAATATTGCAAAGCATCTTCTCAGATCACAATGCTGTAAAATTAGAAATCAACAATGGGAAAATGAAAGAAAACAAAGCAAACACTTGGAAACTGAATAACATCCTCCTTCAAAACTAGTGGGTAATAAAATAAAATAAAATAAATTTAAACTTCCTTGAATCAAATGATAATGAAAGCACAATATACTAAAATCTTTGGGACATAGCAAAAGCAGTGCTCAAAGGGTAATTTATAGCAGTAAATGCACACATCAAAAAAGAAGAAAGAGTCAAACTCAATAGTTTAACTGACTATCTCCAACAATTAGGAAAAAAGCAGCAAAAAAAAAAAAAAAAAAAAAGCCTACAGCCACTAGAAGAAAAGGAATAATAAAAATTCAAGCAGAAGTAAATGAAACAGAAAAACAATAGGAAGAATCAACAACACTGTAAGTTGGTTCTTTGGAAACAGTAAAATCAACAAACCACTGGCAAATTTAACAAAGGAAAATAAGGAGAAGATGCAAATAACGTGAATAAGAAATGAGATGGGTGATGTCACTACAGAACCAACCAAAATAAAACTGATACTATCAGGATACTATGAAACCGTACTACAACAAATTTGAAAACCTAGAAGAAATGGATGTATTTCTAGAAACACAGTACTTACCTAAATGAACACAGACTCAGGCAGAAAATTTGAACAGACCAGTAACAAAAGGAGAAATTGAACAGGTCATAAAAAAAAAAAAAAAAAAAAAACTACCAACAACAACAAAGTCATGGCCTAGGCAGCTTCACTGGAGAATTCTATTAAACATTCAGAGAAGAGCTGACACTAATCCTACTCAAATTATTCCAGAAGACAGAAAAGACAGAATACTCCCAAATTCATTTTATGAAGCAA
>NW_006921596.1:20559750-20560911 GCF_000298275.1 Orycteropus afer afer | reverse complement strand
CACATAAATAAAACAAAGGAAATCAATGAAGAAAAGGCATTGATAAAATCCAACACTCATTTCTGATTTAAAAAAAAAAAAAACTCTCAGCAAAATAGAAATAAAAGGAAATTCTTCAACATGATAAAGGGCATATATGTGAAATTAAAGGTCAACATTATGCTTAATGAAGAGACTCAAAGCATTCCCCTTGCAAATGGAAAACAGACAAGGATGCCCTCTATCACCACTTAGATTCAACATTGTATTAGAAGTCCTAGACAGGGCAATAAGGCAAGAAAGGGAAATCAAAAGCATCCAAATTGGTAAAGAAGAAGTAAGACTATCTCTATCTGCAGATAATACGATCTTATACGTAGAAAACCAAGAGACTTAGCAAGAAACTACTGGAACTAATTGAAGGATTCAGCAAAGTGGCAAGTAACAGGATCGATACAAAAATGAGTTGAATTCCTCTCCATCAACAAAGAGATCTCTGAACAGGAAATAAGGAAAACAATACAATTTACAATAGCTACCAAAAAGACAAAATACCTGGGAATAAATCTTACCAAGGACACATAAGACCTACACAAAGAAGACTATAAAACACTGCTAAGTGCCCATCAATGGAAGAATGATCATCAAAGTCTAGTACATACACACAATGGAATATTATGCAACATTAAAGAATAACAAAGAATCTGCAAAATACCTCATAACATGGATGAACTTAAAAGACATTATGCTGAGCAAAATAAATCAACCACAAAGGACAAATATTGTATGAGTCCATTATTATCAAAAGTCAAAGAAAGGTTTACACACAGAAGGAAATTTTCTTTGTTGTTTACCAGGGATGGGAGGGGAGCAGAAGGAAAATTCCTAGCTAGGTAAGAAACGCATATTGAGCTAAGTGAAGAGAAAGGCAATATATCAAATGCAGGTGACCAGCACAACCTCACTAAGGAAAAGAAAGACAGTGGAGTGTACACAAGATGTGGGCAACAAAGGCAAATACTATTATATCCACCAAAACCAAACGCACTGCCATCGAGTCGGACCCGACTCCTAGCGACCCCTCCTTGGGTTTGCAACGTGGTATCACTACAGAAGTAGATTGCCCAACCTTCCTTCCAAGGAGTGGCTGGTGGGTTTGAACCACCAGCCTTCTGGTTAGCA
>NW_006921596.1:20557967-20558825 GCF_000298275.1 Orycteropus afer afer | reverse complement strand
GGGCTGTAATCAGTGTCGTGAAACAAAATGCGCATGAACCATTGAACAGAGAAAGAATTTGCTCTGTAAACTTTCACCCAAATCACAATAAAATGTTAGGAAAAAAAAAAAAAATAGAGGATATTTGTTCATGTCATGTTAACACTTTTTTGATTTACCTCTTTTAAAGACTCTACTGAGCATGCAGTACACATTCAAATAATGCATGCGAACGGTTTGCTTAATTCATGTACTCAATAGAATAGGCTTAGTGGCAATAGATACCAGGTAGTAACAGGGATCAATAGCACAGGGCCAGGCAAGGTTCTGTGATATGTAAGGGAGTCATGAGTCAGAGCCAATGCCATACCACCTAACAACAGTAATAGGAATAGGTACCAGGTAAACCATTCTTAATCTCAAACAAATATTTCCAAGATAATTTAAAAGCAAAACAAACAAAACTTTCTTTTTAGTATATGATGATATAAGATGGTATATTAAGGTTTTCTCATCAAGTGGGTTTGGCTAGATTGCAGTCACTCTAGCTTCTTGTTGCTCCCAAAGATGACTGCATTGATCTAGTTCTCATTTTGGGCTTGGATTGCTATTCATCGTGAAGAATTACACATAAGAGGAAACAATGAAGAATTCACAAAGCTGTGATCTCACTTTCACTTTTGAGATAGTAACTAGGAGGTCTGGTGCGTTTTGTTGAATATATTTTAAGTGCACATTTTGATGAATGCTGACAACATATACAAGGAGTAACTACTACTTTAGTCCATACACAGAACATTTCTATCATCCCAGAAAATTTTCCTATTCCCCTCCAGTCAACTCTCCCCTGAAGGCAGCCACTGCTCCAATTTCTATCAC
>NW_006921596.1:20551430-20556088 GCF_000298275.1 Orycteropus afer afer | reverse complement strand
GAGTGAGTGCCTCCAATGGGGCATCCGGTTGTTGAAATATCTCATCGGGTATTCCATCAATTCCCAGAGCCTTGTTCTTCGCCAATTCTTTCGTTGCAGCTTTGACTTCCTCCACTTGGCTAGGCCATGATTTTCAGTGAAATGGCAGCTATGTAATGATGCAGTTATCCTCCATTTTGTGATACAATGTGATCACCTCCAGGATGTGATCTGATGTGATCAGCCAACCAGTTGTAAGGGGAATTTCCTCACGAGAGTGGCCTGGATGCAATATACATGGACATTTGAGTGAAGCACACTGGCTTTTTTGCTCACTCTGGATCCTGCTTCCAGCTCATCATCATCCAACTGCCAGTCCTTGGGACTTGAGCCAGCAGTCTGCCATCGTACCTGCTAACCTTGGGCTTCAGCAGCCTCAGCAGCCCGTGCACCAGCAGCCTGCCATCTAATTTACCAGTCTTGGACTTGTCATCCCCTTTAGCTCTTGAGTCAGCAGCATGACTTCTGACCTGCCAATCTTGGATTCATCAGCCCCTGCAGCTACTTGAGTCTGACTTGGAACTTGTCAGCCTCTATAACCGCACGAGCCATTTCCTTAAGATATATTTCTCTATATGTAAACACACACATAAACTTCACTGGTTTTGCTTCTCTAGAGAACCCAGTCTGTCATCATTTTGCTTTCTTCTGGTCTCCATCTTCATTACGAGACAGTTCAGCCCAATCTCCAACAATAAGCAATGTGTACTTAGCATTTACTGTGTAGGACTTTAGATAAGCTTTTGTTATATTATTTCCCTTCCTCCACAAAGACTCGACTTCTCAGCAATAAGAACTATTGAGGCTTTGGGACAAAACAATGAGTACTTCTCAACCAAATGGGAAGGTTTCATCTCTTAGAGCCTCCCAGCCAAGAAAGCACCAAGGTTCCCAAGAACCTGGCCAGCAAAAGTGGTCCTGACAGTCTGTGACTCTCCCAGCTGTTGTGGTTACTAATTGTGAAAATGTGGCTAGCTCAGGAGGAATTTAGTCCCTCTAGCAAGGGAAACTTGGAATTAAATCATCCTATGGCTGCAAATCCAGAGAATCATCTCTGGGATATATATATTACTAATTAACAATCTTCAGAATGTATAAAAATCACCTGATGAATTTCAGATTTCTGAGCCCTATTCCCACAATTTCAGATTCAGTTAGTCTAGAGTAAGGTCTGAGATTTTGCATTTTTAACAAACTCCTAAATGATGTTGATGCTGCTGGTCCTCAGGTCACATTCTGCATGACATTCATCTAGATTATCTGCCTCACTATAATAAATTTCTAGTGTGGCAACTGAGTTTTAGTTAGGGAAGGTGACTTAGAAGGTTATCTAGCCAGTTAACATAGGCCCAGGGTTATAATGTAATCCTTAAAGTCTTGCCTCTATAGCACTGGTACCCAGATTGGAATTTCATGAACAAGTTAAATTGCAAAATTAAATAAGTTAAATAATTACCTAGATTTGCCTGTGCATTTTAGGGAAGACTGTGTGTGTGTGTGTGTGTGTGTCTATGATATGATCTCAGAATAAGCGTGCTTTTAAATGGAACAAAATTTAATTTCGAGAAAAATTCACTATCTTGCTCTTAACTTTTATGCTTTACCACCTAAGAAGGAAGTCTCTGTTGGGATTTGGTGTTCTGTAAGGCCACACAGTATTACTCATCACTGTTAACACTTTTTCAGTGGCCATATAGATCCAGTTCTCTATGGGCCCTTTGCTGGATTTCCAGAAGGAGTATTTCATTTCTTTACCAAGGCAAAAGTTTGACTACTGTGTGATTAATTTAACCTCATACTTCTTTGTCATTAGAAGAAATCTAAATGTCTCTGCTGACAAACACCACTTTAGAAATATCCTGATTCTGACAAATGATTTCCTTAAATGCCTTAAAAGTATTATTAGTAAAAATGCTTGTTTGATTCTGAACTTCTGTCTCCTGAGAGCCCTGGGCTGGGAACCAAAATCCAGATCAGGAGGCCGCAGTGCCCTTAGGCAGTCTTTGAGATTAGTATGCAGAACCTGTATGAGGAACTCTTTGAATTTTTAAAGTCACTTTTCCTTTTTTCTATTATTCCATTTTCAGGTTCCCAAAGGAGAACGCAATTATTCACTGTTATAAAAATGGCCATTGATTATCTTGAAAATCCAGGGGAGGAAAAAAAAAAAAGTAGCAATACCGACTGCTCAGCTGCTTAAATAGTGAGCTTTTTATTAATAGATATAATTGTTTTCCACACCTTATTAAATAACATGAAGAACAGGAAAGAAATTGTATTGTTGGTGATTTTTAATCAGGTTTCTATAAGTCTCAGTCATAAAGTAATCATTCGAACAAATGGAAGAAGACAGCATAATCCATAATTTCACTAAATATCTATTAAAGGAATAATGTCTCACCTTAAGATAAAGTAAATAAATGGTATATAATCCAAGTAAAACATTTTTCTTTATGCACTTTATCACTTCATGAAAAACAAATTACAATTAAATCCTTTTAATGATTATGTGTTGTATAAAAAATAAAACATCGTTATTTTTTCTAATACCTTTATCATTACAAAAGATTAGTATCATTATTATTATTATTATCATTAACTATAACTAAAGTTCATTTTATAAAGTACTTCTTCTATGCTAAGTGTTAGCATACAGACTAACCGTAGTAGTATAGAGTTAGACAGTCTTTATTTCTTGTTGAAGAAACTGAGGCTAAGAGAGTAGAAGATTTGCCTGGGAATCAAATACATGTTTGTCTGATGCCAAAAATCCATCTTCTTTGCCCCTCCCATACTACCACCAGCTACGGAGCTGAAATATAACACACTTGATATAACAAATTTCAGTGCTCAGTCAGGTGGCATTGGTGTTTCTCCATATGGACTAGGCAAGATGACATCGGGGGTAGCACACCTCTACATTCAACGTTCCCTACCCTCAGTTTCCTGTTCTCCTTTTCATATATCTACCCTTGGTGCCAAACGCTTGTTGTGAAGGTCTGGTTGACCAGTGCTTTGAATTCCGTAACCTAATTACCATGTTCCTAACTTTATTAGGAACACTTATTCATGTGGTCAGAAGGGACCATTCTCTAGAGATGGGTATCATGCTTGGTAAAGTGGAGGGTCAATGAAAAAGAGGAAGGACCTCAATTAGATGAATTGACACAGTGGCTGCAATGATGGGCTCAGGTATAGCAGGGATTGTGAGGCTGTCACAGGACCAGGTAGTATTTCATTCTGTTGCATATAAGGTCCCTATGAGTCAGAGATGACTCGACAGCACCTAACAACAACAACTTTATTAGCAGAGAAAATCGCTAGCTTTGTTTTGCTTTGGTTGAGTTAACTTACTAATAAAATACCACCGCATTTTTTGCTCTCTCAATCTTTCACCAATATGGATTGTTTTAACTACGGTGGCCAGAGAGCCAATGCAATTAACCCAGGAAGGTAATGGGCTGAATCTAGGAAACTCATAAGCTCCACCTTATGTAAGCACCTTTCTTGTTGTTGTTGTGTGCCGTCAAGTCGGAGCGACCCCTCCTTGGGTTTCCGAGGCAGTATCACTATGGAAGTAAATTGCCCAGCCTTCCTTTTGGGGAGTGGCTGGTGGGTTTGGACCTCCAACCTTCTGGTTAGCAGTCAAGTGCCTTAGGTACTACATTACCAGAGCTCCCAAGCATCTCTCGTAACAATCCCTAAAGTAGTCCTTCTTCCTTCATCTCTTCTTTTTCTCAATAAATGTTTTCTGAACATTTTGCTGATGCAGATCACTCCAGCACAGTGGAAAGATGGTTTCTGAACTCAGATAGATTTCACTTACAATGCTGGCTCAGCATTTTAGTAGTTGTGTAACCACACCACAAACCCATCTGAGCCTCGAGTTCAACATCTATAAACTGCTACAAAGAGATATTTTGAGGATTTAAGGAGCAATTATGCATAAGAATCTGATCCATCAAAGATGCTCATATAATTAACAGTGGTTCACTTCTCTCGCTCTTTTGGAGATGTAGTGAAGAAAAGGTGCATGCCTAACATCAATGATATCTCGAAATACAACAGAACACACAAACCTAGAACCAAATCAATATTAAAATGGTACTCAATAGAGCAGCAACTCACCTGCCTTTGTGTCTTTCCTCAATTCAAAAAGTATATATTGATTGTCAATGATGCCCATCACCACCCATCTGTCAGTTTGTCACGGTGTGGTGACTGGCATGTTTCTGTGATGCTGGAGGCTATGCCACAGATATTTCATACCAGCAGGGTCACCCATGATGAGAAGATTTCAGCAGAGCTTCCAGACTGAGACATACTGGGGGGAAAAGTATGGCAATCTACTTCCCCAGATTAGCCACTGAAAACCCTATGGATCACAGAACATTGTCCCAGATTTTGATTCACTTACTTTGGGCACCTTGATAGGAGGGAGTGAGCACTGGTGAGGGACATTTCACCAATACAGGTCACTCTGGCACAGTGGAAAGAAGATGGTTTCTGAACTCAGATAGATATGGCTGACTTTGGTAAAATGGAGGGCCAGCGTAGGCAGGGAAACCCTCAGTGAGACAGATAGACCTAATGGCCACAATAAAGAACTCAAACACGCC
>NW_006921596.1:20547985-20549190 GCF_000298275.1 Orycteropus afer afer | reverse complement strand
ATCCTAACTCCTGCCAGGTTTAATTTTCTCCTTTTTTATTTTTTCAGATCCAGAATTTGAAGGCTGTCTGCTTTCCATTTAGTCCAAATATGAAGCAGAACTGAGGCACTGGGGTCTTCTCTGGTCTCCTACTGGATTCCACCTTCAGGGGATACTCTGAAGGGCTGCTGTGGAGTATTCATCCTCTCTTCTCAAGTGTAATCTTGACAAAGTCCCTGGGGAGTAACAAGGTAGGCTAAAATGCCTATGTTCTCAAGGAACTCCAAGTCCTTATGACTACACACCAAAAGAGGAAACTGTTATTCTATTCTGTTCTCATGGAAGAGCAGGAGCACCCTGCAACACTCCTCCTAGATTTTCAGATTAAATTTTGATTGGCTGTCTTCTTCCTAGGAAAGTCTGGAAGATAATAGTAGAAGAACTTCAAAGTGTACAGATGTCCTTTCTAATGTTCAAATTCAAGGAGTCAAGATGAGCCACATTTCTCTAATCCCTTCAAACAAATGTACAGAGCTCTTCTCTCCTGAAGACTTGTAGAAGGCTGGCTTCTTAACCATTGTTATTGTTTTATGCCATAGATTTGCCCTTGACTCATGGCAACCCCATGCATAAACAAACAAAAATGCTGCTAAGTCATACACCATCTCCGTGACTGGATGCAGACTGGACTGTTGTGATCCATAAAGCTCTCATTGGCTGACATTCAGAAGTAGATGTCTACTCCAGGTCCTTCTTCCTAGTCCATCTTAGTCTGGAAGCTTCATTGAAACCTATATACATCACAGCAGTAAGAAGCCTCCACTGATGGACAGATGGTGGCTGTAGATGAGGTGCACTGCCTTAGAAACTAACCCATATTTCTTATGTGGGAGGAGTCCTGGTGGCACAATGGCTAAGTGCTCAACTGTTAACCAAAAAGTCAGTAGTTCAAACCCATTAGCCACTCCACAAGATAGAATACCTGGCAATCTGCTCCCATGATGATTATAGCCTAGGAAATTCTATGAGGAAGTTCTGCTCTGTCCTACTGTGTCACTATGAGTCGGAATGGACTCCATGGCACAAATAACAACTCCCATATGGGAGGTGAGAATTCCACTACTGAACCACCAATGTCCTCCTCTTAATCATTAAAGGGGCAAAAATTGAAACTAGCATTGAAAAGAAGACTAACCTTGTTATTTACTGATGGAGCCTTGGTGGCC
>NW_006921596.1:20544940-20545680 GCF_000298275.1 Orycteropus afer afer | reverse complement strand
TGCTTTCATACATCCATGGCATACTGCCAGTATTAAATACTTCTGTAAGCTTTTGGTCTTTACATTTAAAGTTGGAGAAATGGCAGGGGTGCCTTGCAATTAGATCTTTACATCAGAATGGATTTGATTTTTGACATCAATGAACAAACCCATTTTTCTAGCCCTGCACTGCTGTCCTAGAAATCCATCATAGTTTATCTGCCAGCTGTTGGTTTGCCCCAGTCATGGCTTCTTATTGAAAAATGCTTCCTAACCTCCAGCAACGTCCTCACTACATTTGTAGTTTGCAAGTATCTGAAGAGCTTGCATTTTTAATGAATGCCTAATGTACTCACTCAAGCAAACAAGGAAATTATAACCATGGAACACTGCATTTCAGACATTAATCATAATTACTTAATAATACCAAACAAGGAGATTTTATTGCAAACTTAGACTTCTTATTTAACTTCAGAATCAGACTAATTGTCACATTTGCACATATTCTAAATGATAACACATATTTGAAAATGCCTTATATTAAACAGTTTAGTCATAAAGAAATATTTTGTCAGCTAATTTAATTTAATTGCATGGCATAATCATTTCACCTATTTCTCTAAAAACAGGTATTTTAATAAGAGAACGGCATGGAGGTTGCAATTTAAAAAAAAAAAAAAAAAAATCTCACTTTATTTCTCAGTTGCCAGGAAGGTATCTGCTGAAAGTTACCAGACAATTATAGATTCAGGGGGTTTCTA
>NW_006921596.1:20540768-20544840 GCF_000298275.1 Orycteropus afer afer | reverse complement strand
ATATGGAGTGGGAAGTGCTTTGAGTTATGGCTAAAAAAAAAAAAAAAAAAAAATCTCACTTTATTTCTCAGTTGCCAGGAAGGTATCTGCTGAAAGTTACCAGACAATTATAGATTCAGGGGGTTTCTATAGTTCTTCAATGTATTTGTTATATACCATTAGTCACCAGGTGAAGCCCTTCTCTAATAGCAATGCCCTTCAACAATAGCCCCAGAGAATTTAACACTGATTGATGGCAGGTCACCTGGAATTGGTTAGCAGAATTTCCAATTTTCTGTTGGGAAATTGCTTATTTCTCCAACTCTATTCCCATTTTTACAAGTGGACAGCAAGCTGAGATTATACATTATTATGTGTCTAAATATAAAATTGTGATGGATGGTGTCAAATATTTAAAGAAAGTTAAGCATTTCATTTAAGATTTTGAAAGTTTAAAGAAGTTTAAAATGTATTTTTAATCTTTCTTGGGAATTCACTGGCTGATCCACAGTTGGAGAAATATTGAGAGACTGCCTAAGGTTTGTCATTTAAATGGAGTATTCTTTTCATTTAAAAAATTACTCCTTTAGGTTTTCAAAACTTCTTTGTAAATACACCTGAGGATATCAGGCTTATCAAAGGACCAAAGGGATAAATAAGGTCTTCTCGTAAGCAGGGCTACTAATGCTAAATTGGCAAAAGAAAGACGCAACCAAAATTACAAACCCACATTAAATCAGAACACAAGACTTGCTATAATTTGTTTGAAAATATGTGTTAGGGTCAATTTTAAGGGTATGTATTTAGATGCTAAAATATTGTATGCTACAGTAATATTACTCTGTGAGTATTTTGTCTATGTGAGTTCTGCCAAATTCTTGAATCAAGCATTATGACTGACTGTCTATATAAGGATATGGGAAGCAACAGGTAACAATCCAATAACAAGTTTGAAATGCAGTCAATAAGGATCACTCTGGAGAAACAAACTAACAAAACCCACAAAATCTTTAATGCTCAAAATGATTGCATAATTTGTGGACAACTTACTTTAGATTTTTTTTGCACAATACTTGCAAAAATGCAGAGCACAGCAAAATTAAACTGTTTCCTCCACTCAGAAAAAGTGACCACTAACATTTTTGTTTCTTTCTCTAACACAACACACGTGTATGTGTGTTTATATATGTATGTATATTATATACGTACAGTCATACTCTGCATAAAGTCCATTCAGGCAATGTCCAACAGCATATATTTCCATGGTCCCATAAGGTTATAACAGAGTTCAGAAATCCTGACTGGATTTCTTTGTTAATAGAAACATAGCTAACACAACAGCTTTTCACATACAACACATATATTTCATGTCTCTTGTATATAAGCAATTGCACTGCTAGGCATATAATGTTATAGTACATATATAACCTATGCTACATATGTCTTAATATCTTAATAGTCATAATAAGTACATGTTACTGACTGCTAACCAGAAGGCTGGCGGTTCAAACCCACCAACACTCCTCGGAAGGAAGGTTGGGCAATCTACTTCTGTAGTGATACTCCCTTGGAAATCCAAGGAGGGGTCACTATGAGTCGGGTCCAACTCATAACAACAATGCACATAACAATGACAACAATTGGCTTATGTATGTACTATACTCTACTTTCTATCCAAAAAGTTTACTCTCTAACAGTGTCTGCTTTGACTCAAGGGTAGCAGCATCCAATCTCATGTATCATGCATCTCTTGAGTGTTATAGCATTAACTCTTTGCTTAATGTTCTTTTGAAAACATTACCATGTAGTATATCATAACTCCCAAATGCAGCAAAACCAGTGCTACTGATAGCAGCATCAAAAGGAAAAGAAGTATCGATTTGGACGTGAAACAAAAGATTATTAAACTACCCAAAACCCCACTGTCATTGAGTTGATTCCAACTCACAGTGACCCTTTAGGACAGAATAGAACTGTCTCATGGCATATGATCAAGAACATGTGGTACTGAAGTAAGAGAATACCAGAAAGATAGTAACTCTGTTTCACTGTCTATGCAAAGGCATTTGACTGTGTGAATTATAATAAATTATGGTTAACTTTTCAAAGAATGGGAATTCCAGAACACTTAATTGTGCTCATGCAGAACCCGTACATAGACCGGGAGCCAGTCATTCAAACAGAATATGAGCATACTCTTGCAAATGGGAACCAGAAGAGGACGCCCTTTATCACCACTCCTATTGAATATTGTACTGGAAGTCCTTGCCAGGGCAATGAGGCAAAAAAGAGAAATAAAAAAAAAAAGGCTCCCAGGCTGGTAGGGAAGAAGTAAAATTAATTCTATTTGCAGATGATATGGTCATGTACATAGAAAACCCAAGAGACTCAACAAGAAAACTGCTGGAACTAATTCAAAGATATAGCATTGTGGCAGGATACAAGGTCAACATACAAAAATCAGTAGGATTCCTCTACACCAACAAAGAGATCTCTTACAAGGAAATAAGGAAATCAGTACCATGTACAATAGCTACCAAAAATATAAAATACTTGGGAATAAATCTTACCAAGGACACAAAAGACCTATACAAAGAAAACTGCGAGAAACCAAAAGGGACTTACATAAATGGAAGAATAGATCATGTTCATGGGCTGGAAACTTAACATTGTGAAAATGTTAATACTACGCAAAGCAATCTATAGATACAATGCAATCCCAACCAGATTTCATCAACATTCTTTAAACTGATGGAAAAAATAATCACCAACTGTATATAGACATTCAGTGGCTAACAAAGACATTAAGAAATGCTCATGATCATTAGCCATCAGAGAGATGCAAATCAAAATAACAATGAGATATCATCTCAGGCCAGCCTTAATAGCAAAGTTCAAAAAAACAGAAAATAACAAATGCTTGCAAGAGTGTGGAAAGACTAGAACCCTCATACACTGCTGATGGGACTATAAAATGGTACAACAACTGCCAATGTGGAAAATTGTATGGTGCTTCCTTAAAAAGTTGGAAATAAAAATACCATATGATTCAGCAATCATACTTCTTAGTATATATCCTAGAAAAATAAGAGCCATGACACACAAAAAAATATACACACTCATGTTCATCACAGCTTTCTTCACAGATGAATGGATTAACAAACGATGGTACATATACACAATGGAAAGCACTCCATTGTGTAGTAACGCAACACAAACAAAGAATAATGAATCTGCAAAACACCTCATAAACTGCATGAACATAGATGACATTATACTAGTGGACCTTGTGAATTGAAGCCTCCACAATCCTGAAAAGAACTAGATGGTGCCCAATTACAAATGCTGACCACTCTGAAAGAGATCACAATAGAAGGTCCAAGATAGAGTGGGAGAAAAATGGGGAACAAAACTCAAAATCATAAAAAAGACCAGGCTTACTGGTCTAATGAAGACTGATGTAACCCCCAAGATTATGGCACACAGGCACCCTAAAAGCCAGGAACTGAATTCAACCCTCGTGGCTCAACTTTCAGCCAGAATGACAGACAGGCCTATAAGGTGAACATGATACCAGGAGAGTACACACTCATTAGAACAATCAACCATACGAGATAAAGAGGCAGCCTTTGCCCAGGGAGAGAGCTACGATGGCAGAAGGGGATGGAAAGGAAGGACAAAGAGAAGTGTTGGGCACAGGGAGGAAGTAGGAAGAGTGCTGTGCCATTGTGGGGACTGCTGTGAATGTCACAAAACAAAACATGTATGGATTGCTGAGTGGAAAACCAATTTGCTCTGTAAACATTCACCCAAGTCACAATAAAACAATTTTTAAAAAGCTTGGGAGCACCCATCTAAAATACAACTCTTGGTCCCTCCCCATCTGGAGCCAATAAGAGTGAAGAAAATCAAAAATGCAAGGAAACAACTAATAGAGACGTGACTCACAGCCTCCATGACAGTGAGAGTAGAACCAGATGGGGAACCAGTGCTGGGAACCAGTGCTGACTGTCCTGACAGGGATCACAATAGGAGGTCTCGGAGTGAGAGAGAAACATGGAACAAAACTCAAAATCATGAAAAAAAAAAAAAA
>NW_006921596.1:20523063-20540668 GCF_000298275.1 Orycteropus afer afer | reverse complement strand
AAAGAAAAGAAAAAGACCAGGCTTACTGGTCTTACAGAGACTGGTGCAACCCCCAAGACACTCTTCAAGGTTGGAACTGAATTCGCCCTCATGGTTCAACTTTCAGCCAAAGAACAGACAGGACTATCGGGTGAACAATAACGCCAGAGAGGAACACATGCATTAGAACAATTAGCCTTATGAGATCAAAAGACAACATTTGCCCAGTGATGAAGCTCAGAAGGCTCGGAAGGAAGGTTGGGCAATCTACTTCCGTAGTGATACTGCCTCGGAAACCCAAGGAGGGGTCGCTATGAGTCGGGTCTGACTTACAGCAATAACAAGAAAGCTTAGAAGACAGGAAGGAATAGGAAAGGAAGAAGCAGGGAAATGGCAATACAAGGAGAAAGTGGGAAGAGTGCTGCTGCATTGCGGACACTGCAGTGAATGTCACAAAACAGAACAGATAAGAATTGCTGAATGGAAAAATGTGCTCTATTAACTTTCACTCAAATCAATAAAATAAAATCAGTAAAAATCACGCAAATCAATAAAAATAACAAGGGGATACTGTGTAGTTTCAAATCTAGAAAGGTATGCATGAAGGTTGCATCCTTTCACCATACTTATTCAATCTGTATGCTGAGCAAATAATCAAAAAAAAAAAAAAAAAAAAACCAAACTCACTGCCATTGAGTCAATTGCCACTCATAGTGACCCCTCCTTGGGTTTCCAAGGCAGTATCGCTATAGAAGTAGATTGCCCAATCTTCCTTCTGAGAATTGGCTGGTGGGTTTGAACCACCAGCCTTCTGGTTAGCAGTCAAATGCCTTAGATGCTACACCACCAGAGCAAATAATCCAAGAAGGTGAATTTTACGTACAAGAATGCAGCATCAGGACTGAAGGAAGCCTCTTTAACAATCTGTGAAATGCAGATGACACAATCTTGCTTGCTGAGAGTGAAGAGGATTTACTGATGAAGATCAAAGACTACAGTCTTCAGTACGGATTACACCTCAACATAAAGAAAACAAAAATCCTCACAACTGGACCAATAAGCAACAAACATGATAAAAGGAGAAATAATTGAAGTTGTCAAGGATTTCATTTTAGTCGGATCCACAATCAGTGCACATGGAAGCAGCAGTCAAGAAATTAAATGATGTGTTATAGTGGACAAATCTGCAGCCAAAGACCTTTCTAAAGTGTTCAAAAGCAAAGCTGTCACTATGAGGGGCACATGACTCAAGCCATGGTATTTTCAAATGTCTCATATGCATGTGAAAGCTGGACAAGGAATAAGGAAGATTGAAGAATGACTGCATTTGAATTATGGTGTTGGTGAAGAATATTTAATATACCATGGCCTGCCAGAAGAATGAACAAATCTGTCTTGGAAGAAGTACAGCCTTAGAATTAAGAATGGCAAGACTTCGTCTCACTTACTTTGGACATGTTATCAAGATTGATCAGGCCCTGGAAAAGGATACCATGCTTGGTAAAGCAGAGGGTTATGAGGGGGGAAGACCCCAAGTGAAATGCATTGACACAGTGGCTGCAACAATGGGCTCAAACACAGCAACGATTGTGAGGATGATGCAACGTTTCATTCAGTTGTACACAGGGTCGCTATGAGTCAGAACTGACTTGATGGCACCAAACAACATCCACTTCTCTTTTGCATGTGGATACTTTTAAAACAACCAGATGATCTCTATTTAGACTAGCTGTTTCAAAGTTTTAAGTTATAAAAATTAAAATAACTTTGCAATGGTTTACCAAAACCAAAAACCAAACTCACTGCCATCGAGTTGAATTCAACTCACAGTGACTCCTTTGGTTTTCTGAGGCAGTAAATCTTTACTGAAGTAGATTGCCAAGTCTTCCTTCCACAAAGCGGCTGCTGGGGATGAACCACCAACCTTTGGGTTAGCAGTCAAATGCCTTAGGCACTACACCACCAGAGCTCCTTCTGCAATGGTTTCGTCTGACACAGTCGACAATATGTATAGTTGAGGATGTCTTCAGTTTTTAAACTATATCTGAATGTTCTCACATCTGGACTTCATCATCTTGTAAATTTCCTTATTAATGATATATATCTTATTTCCCTACTTTTATTCGCCTTTTAACAAGTTAATTAGAACAATATTCACTGAATACCTACTTTTGATGCTGAGGGATTAAAATGAGCAAGCTCTGGCCCCTGGCATCTAGAATCTCCCCTAGCAGTCCAAGACACAAAGATACTTGTAAGTTACAATGCGATGTGAAAATTTCACCATACACATATTTAAAAGCACTATAAGAACAGGAACAAAGTGATTATCTTTAGTGGAACTTCAACTGTCACTTGAAGTTCAAAAAGAAGATAGCATTGCGTTTAGATCTAGACTGCTAAGAAAGAATTTCAGGTGGAGAAAATACTATGAAGAGAAAGTACATTACAAACTGGCAATAGCCTATCATATACTAAAGCAGAAGAGTTTGAGAGACTGGACTAAGTTGGTCCCCAAAAGCACTAAATATCACATGAAATTCTTGTATATGTCTGTATCGATAACGTATGCAATTAATATCTCATTCAAGAAAATATAAAATGAAATGGAGATAGAGTCTACCCACCAAAGATGGGTAAGTAGAGCCCAACTCAGAGCCAAACACACAAAGCTTTACTTTGTCCTCAAACCACTACCATTCAGTCAGTCATCTGAGATTGTGACAGTGGCAGAAGGTAGACATCCATGGTCATTCTGATACAGTGTTTAAAAAACTTAATGAGCCATGCTTCCACTAATTTGATCATGTCGTAGAACCACTGTTACCATTAATTAAGGGCTTCTCTGCATGGGGCACCATGATAGGCACTGCTGAAAGAGTCTTTCCTCATCATCCTTAAATGCTCAAAATCAAAGTCACAGAAAATGGATGTAGACGGATTCCAAGGACATCTGAATGCAAATTTCCATCAAATTATAAAACCATATAAAGGGACATGTCATAGAGAGAGAGAGAATGGATATTGAAGAATAGAGGATGAATAGGTGTCATGGGCAGGTATGTATGTTAATAGAGTAGATCAGGGGATCTTTGGGGAAAAGTTATTACTTCTTGCATTTATCAGGAAGGTTCACCCAAGGATGTTTTGAAGAAGTTCAATTTTTAAAGATAACAATTTCCTTTCTACATTTTGCACATAGAGGCCCAATCATTAATATAGTAAATCACCAATCAAAGTTAGTTAGCATAATGTAGATGCCAGAAAAAGAAATTTTTCACATGTAAAAAGTAAGACATTTACTACCAAAGTAATACTACCAGGCATATGATCATTTTTCACCCATACAAAGGAGTATGATACACAAATCTTTTCACAACACTTGGGTGCATGTGAGTTAACCTTATTTTCTCTATTCCCAGAGCCAACACTTGTATAATTATTTGATATATATAATTTTTTTTTTTATCAAAAACATCGGTGCACATCAGTGAGAACTTTCAACCACCTTGAAAATGACTTTTAGAATATTTCATTAGCAGACTGTCTTTCAGAGCCTGAGTTGACATTCATGTTTCTTCATACAGTCTTTCATCCATAAAACCCTTTGTTCTGTTGAGCAGTTCCCAGACAATGTGGGCAATCAAAAAAAAAAAAAGGGAAAGCAGCCATTTCAGCATTTGATCAATCTTATTCAAATCTCATCTGTTAATATTCTTTTGAGAACTTTCTAAGAATTTTATTTCCTTTCTTTCAATATCATCATATTATTTCTTCCCCCCCCCAAAAAAAAAAAAAAACAAGAAAGAAAGCACTTCAAATTTAATGAAATGGAAGCTTGCTTTTTCAAGAAAAATAGGCATACTTCATGGTAAAACTTTATTCATTATTATCACTGGCAATAAGGCATGTGGGAGAATAACTGCTGTGTTCAGTTGGCAGATTTATTTTTAATTACAGAATATTGAATTTTGAGCATTTAGGTTATTAGGGGAAAATGCTCAGTTACTTAAGTCGCATTTTATACACACCAAAAAATAATGTGTTTGAAACAAAACAATACAAATAATCAAATAGATACTTTTTTCAGTAGTAATAAAAATGTAATGTTAATGGAGTATTTCAAGGATGTGTTTTCGAATCATAAAGCCTTGGGACTGCACACGACATGGAAACCCATGATGTCGAGCTGCAATGCAGGAACCCCCTTGGCTACATCAATCTTCCAATATGTATGTGAAAACGTGTATTATTATAGCTGCTGATTTACTTCGTAACTTAAAAATGAAATTATTCCTAACCATGAAAATCCCAATATATCTCCACATATTTTAATGTAGAAAATCCGCTTTTGTGGCATGACTGTGCCTACTGATCTTTCCACAGTAATTTAAACAACCTTTAGTGAGATTGGTCTCCAAGGTTAAACATAAACCATTAAAATCAAGAAAACACCAAGCTCAACTTGATTTAATGACTGTTATATACTTCAAACAGGAGCTTGGTGGTACAGTGCTTAAGTGTTTGGCTGCTAACTGAAAGGTCAGCAATTTGACTCACCAGCCATTCCTGGAGAGCAAGACATGGCATTCTGCTTCTGTAAATAATTACTGCCTTAGCATAGTGTCTAAGGCACTTGACTGCTAACCAGAGGGCTGGCAGTTCAAACCCACCAGCCACTCGTGGGAAGGAAGGTTGGGCAATCTACTTCCGTAGTGATACTGCCTCAGCAACGCAAAGAGGGGTCACTGTGAGTAGGGACTGACTTGACGGTACACAACAACAACAACAACAAAAACTAATCAAAAGGTCAGTGGCTCAAACTCACCAGCCCCTCTACAGGAGAAAGATGTGGCAGTCTGCTTCCATAAAGACTACAGCCTTAGAAACCCCATGGGGTACATCTACTCTGTCCTGTGGGGTTGCTGTGAATTGGAATCAACTAGAAGACAAACAACAATATATATGCTTCTGCCTGGGGTTTGTAGGACTCCAGCAACCAAGCTTAAATTTTAAAAAATCCTTTTCATAATAAAGATATTAATTTCACCTTTTTTCCCTAGAACTTAGAATTCCCCAGCTTCATTATGTTTTACTCTTTGGTTGTTATGGAACTCATGATATTTTAAATATAAATGATAAATTATATTAGAAATAGAATTTGGTTTCAATTAATGTAACCTAAAATAATGAAATGGCAAATTGTTAGAAATCAAAAGATTGGTAGAAGCAATATTCTTCTTATACTTTTCTTTCAAAAAAATATTACTGAGAATTTCTAAATATGTCAAAAATATTTCTGAAATGAGAGCAGTATTTAATATAGTTACAGAATACCTAAAACCAACTACCTGCCCCTTTGCAAGGGCTCCCTGGGGGAACAAAGTTGAAGGGCTCACCTGCAAACCAAAAGGCCCAGACTCACCCAGGGACTCTGTGGGAAAACGATCAGGCGATCTGCTCCCATAAAGATGACACCCTAGAAAACCCTAGGGCAGTTCTACTCTGTCATATGGGGTTGATAAGAATCGAAATTGGCTCATCAGCACCTACAACAACAATATCCCCTACTAACCAGTCAGATAGAAAATATTCCTCAGTCAGTCTTAGAATGAAAGCATTATAACACAGACGGGAAATAGAACCATTTAAGACAGGAGAAAAACTTCTATAAACTTTTATAAAGATCCTTCATGGGGAGGAGAAGATGAGCAAGTAGACTTGAACATGAGAGATATTCTAATATTTGTCCAAAGCTGAGATGACTTACCAAAAAAAAACAAACTCACTGACATCGAGTTAGTACGGACTCATAGCAACCCCTCCTTGAGTTTCCGAGATGCTATCACTACGGAAGTTAATTGCCCAACCTTCCTTCCGAGGAGCGGCTGGTGGCTTTGAATGGCCAGCCTTCTGGTCAGCAGTCCAATGCCTTAGGCACTACGCCACCAGAGCTCCCACAAATGCAAATAGTCTGAGTAAAAACAATATGTTCTGCTGGAAACACAGCTTCAAGACAAGTTCTCGATACAGTGCTCTTGCTGCCTGCAACACACACACACACACACACACACCCCACATTTCTACCCCAACCACTTTCAGAAAATTAATACTCTGGGTTCACTAAATGGCTTTTCTTCCTCTGCCTATCCCTTTAAATACTGTTACTTTCCCAAGCTGCATTTTTGTCCTTTTCTTTTTATTTTGTATATTCTGTGAAATCTCACTTGAGTCTATGATTTAAATTATCATACAAATGCAGACCACTTCCAAATCCTTACCATGTGACCAGTCCGTCCTTCTGACCTCCAGTCCCAAGCATCCTTCTGACTACTAGACAACTCCCCTCAGGAGTTCTCAAAGAACCTCAAACTCAACAAACTCAAAACTGAATCAAGAGCCCTCCAAAATGTACTCTTCTTCCTTTTCCCTACCCCAGTGAATGACAGTGGTCTCTGCTCAGAATTTCAAGACAGAAAATTGCAAGGTATCCTAGGAACCTCTTACACTCATTATCCTGCACCCCACTCAACTGTTCAGAAAAGAATACAGGCTCTGTCCCCTCACAGGCAGATAGAATAGCTCCTATCACTATGTCTCCAAGTTCACTAATCTTTTCTTCTGCAGTGTCTCATTGAACCTATTAATGCCATTAATCCCATTCAGTGGGTTTTTCATTTCAAATACCATAGTTTTCATCTCTAGAAGTTTGATTTGGTTCTTTCTTCTATTTTCCATGTTTCTACTTAACTTTTTGAACGTATGGAATAGTTATTATAATTGTTTTAATATTCCTTTCCACCAATTCTTTGTGTCAGTCTGGGTCAGTTTCAGTTGATTAATTTTTCTCCTAAATATGTGCTACATTTTCCTGCTTGTTTGCTTGCCTCAAAATTTTTTTTTATTATTATTGATGCCAGATATTATGAATTTCACCTTCTTGAGTGCTGTATATTTTTGTGTTCCTATAAATATTCTTGGACTTTAGCTCTGGGATGCAGTTACGTTCCCTGGAAATAGTTTGATCCTTTCAGGATTTGCTTTCAACATTTATTAAGTAGGGTCACAACTGCATTTAGTCTCTCAACTCACTGCCAACAAGGCGATTTAACTCACAGCAACCCTTCCTTGGGTTTCTGAGGCAATAGCACTACAGAAGTAGATTGCCCAACCTCCCTTCCAAGCATTTAGTCTAGTGCTAATTATTTCACATCAAAAATGCAAGAACTTTCTGAGGACTCTACATAGGACACCGTGGATTATGAAGTTTTCCAGTCCAGATTGTAGGGATGGGCACTCTTTTCCAGAGAACTAAGCACTGTTCCCTTGATCCTTTCTGGTGTCCTTTCTCTGGCCTTGGATAGATGCCTCACACTCATGCTTGCATCAGTACCCAAGGAAAATTCTCTGCAGGTCCCTGGGTTCTTCTCTGCATGAAGCTCTCACGCCTTCAATACTCTGTGCTGTGAACTCTTGCTGTCTTCGTCTCCCAGACTCCCAGTTCTGTCTTCCTAGCAGAGAACCTTCTGAACTTGACCTGTGTTTTCCCTCCCTGCACAATGGCCTGGGAACTCTCTCTAGGCAGAAAGCTGGGGAAATCATAGGGTTCATCTCATTTGTTTCTCATCTCTCAGGTTCCACTCTCCTCCTTTGCCGCAAACCCAGTGTCTTCAAACTATTATTTCATACGTTGGTCTAGTTTTTATTTTTTTCCAAGTGGGATGCTAAATCAATTACCTCTTACTCCATCTTGGTAATAAGAGGAAATCTCTCTGAATAATCTTTTCTCAATCATTTACGAGAGTGTAAATGTTATTACAAGGAGCTCTGGTAGCGTAGGGGTAAGGCTAGCCAGAAGGTAGGCGGTTCAAACCCACCTGCTCCTCCGTGGGAAGAAGATGAGGCAATCTACTTCCATAAAGATTTACAGCCTTGGAAATCCAAGGGGGGTAACTATGAGTTAGAATCGACTCAGTGCCAGCAGGCGGTGGTGGTAATGTTATTACTGATTAGAGACATCTTCCTTTCCATTTAATCCACTTAAATTTGCAACAACTTAGTCAGTTAGATACCATTATTATATCTACTTTGAAATGGAGAAACAGAAAAGGTTTAAGAAAATCGTCCTTCATCACTCAGATAGTAAGCGCTAGGGCCAGGTTTCAAATATGGATAGTTTGAATCAAGTTGATTATCACAGTTATATATCACTACACATTATCAGACTAACCACAAACATAAGCTTTTTAAAACACTATATAAAA
The DNA here is from genome assembly GCF_000298275.1 of Orycteropus afer afer. Lineage (NCBI taxonomy): Eukaryota > Metazoa > Chordata > Mammalia > Tubulidentata > Orycteropodidae > Orycteropus > Orycteropus afer. Next base: position 20,532,425 of record NW_006921596.1, on the reverse strand, counting down.
GATGAGGAGCTCTGGTAGCATAGTGGCTAAGGCACTTGACTGCTCACCAGATGGCTGGCGGTTCAAACCCATCAGCCACTCCTCGGAAGGAAGGTTGGGCAATCCTACTTCCGTAGTGATACTGCCTCAGAAACCCAAGGAGGGGTCGCTATGAGTCAGGGCTGACTCGACGGCACATAACAACAACAACAACAATATAAAAGATGTATAATATCTATTTTTCAAACTTTGACTGTGGCCCAAAATGGAAATAAATTACCACCCACTTGCACATACACAGCTCTAAGTATACAACTAAAGTAAATCCAAAATTTCATGGTAAAAATATTTATTGTTATAGGTGATGATCTCTGATATTTTTTCTATTTCTTTTTTAATGGTTATGTGACTCTAATTTTGTGATCCCATTGATAAGTTCTGACTTTCAATTAAAAAATAATAATGATTGCTTGAATCAACTTACTGTAAGTCTTCCTTCTGAGGAAAATTAAAACAAAAGCCAGGACTATAAGCTTTTGTTTTAATTTTCTTGGAATTTTGCAGTTACCACACAGATACAAGAGCTTAATTAAGAGTTGGTTGTCATTATTCTAAGCATTAAAGTTTTGACTTTATTATTATTTTATTAACTTTTCAGCTTTGTAAATTTCTTTACAAACTGATATCTGATAGATGTTATGAATTGACTGGAAATGTTCCCTTTTCCTGAGGATAGTTCTCAGTCAGTAATTTTATAAGATGAAAGTTCTGATATGATAGTCTAGCAGCTGATTACATTCTCCTCAAAAGAGATGATTTCAAAATAATCATTAGACATTTACTTAATCTTAGGTACACGCAAATGAAACCTAGTCATAAGGTCTCCTTATTTCAATGTAATAAATTTAGATTGTATTGTTTCTGATTGCCTGGAATATCATTGCTATTATTTTGATAAATTGATAGTTAACTACCATCTACATCTAATTGAGATTCATTGACTGTTAAGGCCATTTAATTATCAACAAAGCAAGGAAAATCACTATTTCATTTTAATAAATAAAAAATATGAGTGGCAGGTAATTAACTTTGCAAATAAAAACTAAGCATTTTTATTTTTATTAATAAACTATTTTTATGTAGTAGTTTTTTACTTAATGGGCTATTTATGGGAAGATTGATATCAGTTAATATGCCTATTAAATACCACCATTTTTTAAAGCGATCCCTAATTATCTTGCTGTAGGCTATTTTGATAAATGTGAATGAAGTATCTGCATATTTCTTATATAGCTAATATACAAAGAATTAAATCGGGCATTCCTTGCTTATGTAATTTTCATATAATTGTATAGCCATTAGATAAATCTCTCAAAAGCTCAATAATTCTCTCTTTACAATCAACTTATGTTTAATTAAAAAGCAGTGACTTACTTGCTAACTCTGCATTAAACACTCACTTGTGATATAAAATTAATAGCAAGCCTAAACTATTTTAAGTGATTTAAGGATTTTCAATATATTCTTCCAACTTCTAAATTCCTTGATTCAAACAAAGAGGAAATAAAAATATCCTGTTAATTAAATATTTTCCTGTAAAATAATAATGAGTTTGTATTTTTCTTTATTTTAATCTTGGGATAAAACATATTAACACTACACAAAATAAGAAATACAAATGGCTAGTGGATATACATAAAGGAGCTTTGTGGTACAGTGGTTAAGGTATTTGCCTGCTAACCAAATGGGGGCGGTTTGAACACACCAGCAACTCCAGGGCAGGAAGATGAGGCAGTCTGCTTCCACAAAGATTGCAGCCTTGCAAACTCTATGGGGCAATTCTACTCTGTCCCAGAAGGTTGTTATGAGTCAGAATTGACTCAATGGCAGTGAGTTTGGTTTTTTGGTTTGGGTGGATATAAAAAATTTATTCAGTGGCATTTATAAACATTGAAATGTAATTCACAATGAAAACAGTGTTGGAGGGCAGCCTACTTTGCTCTGAGTTTCTACAGTTTCTGCTGTGGATGTGTTCTTACACATGGTTTTCCCTGCTCTTTGTCTCTGTTCCCAGTGTCTCCAGTTATAATTGATGAGCTTGGAGAGTCTACGGACTGAGACATCACAGAGCAAAAACATATCCCAATGGGAAAATTCACGATTCTCTGAACCAAGACTGTCATTTATCTGGAAATTCAAGCATGATAAATAATATACATTTGGTAAAAGTGGCAGAGAGCAGTAAGGAAAGTCATGTGAGGCATCAAAATAGAAGTGTGTTAAAGTAGCAGTAAGCAATCTCTGACTGAGGGAAGAGGGAACAAAGATCCAATAACTAATACCATACTTCATCTTGCAAAATCCTACATCCAATTAAGTACCAGGCTCTTTGGTGCCTGGCTTTTCTGTTAACCCATGAGTCGCAGTAAACTCAAGCTTTCTCCAAAAGTCCCCATTACAGGAAATAATACAAATGAATCTCTGTACTTTCCAACCAAATGACTCTAACATACTGAGATTCCCCTTTCAAGCAGGGTATTAACCAGTGTTTACACAGTTATGTATGTAACACCCAAGCCTGATGATTCCTAGCGTATGTGAAAATCCATATACTATCAATGGGAATGAAAACTGTTCCACTTTCCTACACAGAAATTTCACTTGTAGGAATTTATCCAAAAATTATAACCAAGGGTAAGTGTTGACAATTTAGTTAAGAACTTTATCTGTGGTTTTTATATAAAATGCCAATTATAAGAGATTGGTAACGTCAATTGTGAGGTGATGGAATTCTAAAGATTCATTAAAAGTGATACTATAAAAGTACATCTATTGGCCTAGAAATATGATAATGAAGTATTAAATGACAATAAAAAATTATAACCTGATATGTGGGGTACCTTGTTTAAAATGCATATCCCAAATATCTGTATAAAAATGTGTAATAGAGATAAGGACTGAGGCCAACATGTTAAAAGCAGTTGTCTCTTAGTGATAAGACTATGAGTGATTTTCACTTTTTTATTTATTGTATGTCTATATTTTCAAAATTTCTTCTCTAAATATATTTAACTTGTATAACAAGACAAATTAAAATTTGTTGTTGTTGTTATGTGCCGTCGAGTCAGACCCTACTCATAGTGACCCCTCCTTGGGTTTCCAAGGCAGTATCACTACGGAAGTAGATTGCCCCATCTTCCTTCCAAGGAGTGGCTGATGGGTTTGAACCGCCAGCCTTCTGGTTAGCAGTCAAGTGCCTTAGGCACTATGCCATCAGAGCTCCAATTAAAATTTAGAAATATGAAATAAGAGATTACACCTGGGTGTGTGGGATTATGCTTTTCCCTTATTTTTCTAAAATGAGCAAGTATTACTTTTATAATTGAAAAAATAAATTGTATTTGGAAAAACAGCATAGGTGTAATATAAAATGAAAGAATAATTTTGATTCCACAAGAGGTTTATATCAGGATTGTGATACGCAATTGATAAATTCTCTATGCACCATTCTGTTTTAAAACATAACACTATAAAAACAATTTTTGCCCAAAATATAGTACACTATAAACTTGTTTGGTGGCAGAGTTTCCAATCACAAATTCATCTTTGTGGCCTTTGTGATATAAAAAGGCAATGTTCCTCTTCAGATATGAAAAATTCCAAGCTATGTGATGGTGAATCCAACCAGGAATTGCTACCTGCCACCCTCATTAGATAGATCTTTCTCTGTACAAAGCCAGAAGATTGGTAGTAATTCAAATATGTCAATATATCTAACTACATCCTTGTTAACATCTTAACAGATAATATACTTTTTATGTAGTAATTAAAAAAAAAAAAACAACTCACTGCCATCAAGTCGATTCTGACTCACAGCAATCCTATAGGACAGAGTAGACCTGCCCCATAGGGTCTACAAGGCTGTAAATCCTTACAGAGGCAGACTGTCTCTTCTTTCTCCTGTGGAGCAGCTACTGGGATCAAACCACTGACTTTTTGGTTAGCAGCCAAATGTTTTAACCACTGCATCACCAGAGTTCCTTTTTATATAGGCACTCCTTAGAACGACCAATCATACAAGATAGAAGAGGCAGCATTTGCCCAGGGCTAAAGCTCAGAAGACAGGGAAGGATAGCAAAGAAGGACGTGGGGAATCGGGAAACACAGAGAAGGAGTGGGAAGGGTACTGATACACTGTGTGTGTGTGTGGGGGGGCAATCAATGCAACCCAACAAAATGTATGAATTGCTGAATGGAAAAACAGTTTGCTCCGTAAACTTTCACCCAAATCACAATAAAAAGTAAAAAGAAAAAAAAAAAAAAAAAAAAAAAAGTCACTGCCTTCATGGAGCTCACAATTGGGAACTGGCTTTAAATGTTGTAAAACCTCCAGTTGCCTGAATCCTTCCTTAACTCATGCCCCCAAGGCAAGAATTTTTTACCTTTTCAATTGATTCTTTGTGTATTTGTGAAAAGCCATCAAGAGCACCCAAAAGAGACAAGATGAGGGTCTTCCTCTGCTCTCCTCTCCATCCCCCAGCATTCAATTCTCTAAAAAAAAAAAACTCCCTGCTTCAGGCATGGAAACTTAATCATTTGGGGTTCTTCTGCCAATTAGGTTCCACAGAGGACAAAAACACAGGACACGTATAAGGTGACAGAAAAGACTCCCATGACAGAGACCCGACGATGAACTTCCAAAGCATCCACTGTCAAGAGTACCAGCCCTTCCTGAGCTGCAAACCTACTTCGAGCATGTAACCCTATGACGACACAGAATCCAAGAACTCCTGGATGGAGGCAAATACTGTTAGTGCCATCAATGACTCTGACAGCCCTCAGTATACCATCCCAACACATGATGCACTCAGGAAGACGGCCCACTTTGATCTATACAAACAGGCTCCCTGAATTTTACTCACTGTTCCTATGATGCACAGAGGCTTATATTACTAATTATTATTAGTTTTGCCTCTGTAGCAAACATTTCTTAACTATCATTTCAAATCAAATAGCCTCATCTCTTTTCCTAACCGCTACTCCTACAAGCAGGTTCATGCAGGTGCAACCTGAGAGCGTATTTCTCACCTTTCCCCAGGTTGCAAGAGCAACTGGACTACTTGGAGTAAATTTCCCTTGATCAGCAGGGAAAGGGAGCTCATGGATGAACGCTTCCCCTCAGAAGTCAGCTCTGAGACACTCATTAGGATACTCAGAAGGTCCACAGATCCAGCAGTCTGTGTCCTTGGCCAAGTGGTAGCACATCTTGTCTTCCTTTGTCTACTACCTCTATCTCTCACATCTATTCCTAGGATCGCATTCCAAAACACACTACTTGCAACTAAGCCTTTGACTTGGGTACTGAGATTCTGAGAAACCCACACTAAGATAGCTTCTCTGTTGTCTTAGAAGGCAGCTTTGTGTAGAGAGAACACAGGCAACACCATCAGGCAGACTTGATTTCAAACCTTACTGTATAATTTTTTTAGCTTTGGACACAGTTCATTATCTGGGTACTTTTTTTAAAGATTAAAGGAGCTCTGGTGGTGTAGTGCCTACAGCATATGACTGCTAAGCAGAAGGCTGGCAGTTCAAACCCACCAGCTGCTCTGCAGAAGGAAGATGGGGGAAGATCTACTTCTGTAAAGATTTATTGCCTCGGAAACCCAACGAGGGTCACTGTGAGTCAGGATCCACTTGATGGCAGTGAGTTTGGTTTGGTTTTCTGTGTTTTTTTAAGACTGTGGATTAAGTAAGGTGAAATTATTTGTTAGTTTGCAGACTTGCACATACTTGCCCAACTCACACCATCCGTTCTCAGCAGGTTATGGATCCCTTTAAGAAGCAACAGTGTGGAAATTAAAGCATACAGATTAAACCACACATTCTCCTGTAAATGCACATTTCCTCTCTTGTCCTAGAGTTTCTTTGTTTGCTTTGGAGGCTTTTCTTCCCTTTAGAATTAGATTTCCTTTCCTAATTCACCTTGCAGATGGTGTTAGTTCCAAGTACATATTATTTTAAGAACACATATTATTTTAAGAACATTTCAGACTCTGAGGCAGTAGTCTTTTTAATTTTGCATTGAAATAATCTGGACTTGGCAGTAACTCTTTCAAAAAGGTGAGCAAAGAAAGGAGTGAGAAGAAAAAAAAAATGGTGTGAGAAGATAGGAGAAACCTGGGAAGAGGGTACTAGAAGGATTCCTGAGAGGCAGTGAAATCTTAACTGAGGCTGGCTTCCAGGTGAATGAATCCTGGTGAGTTCCGAGAAAGTGCCTTCCCTAATCCTTCCAAGGCACTCTTCACAGGTTTTCTATTCTTATCACTATCACGCAAAGCAAATCACGATAAAGTTTAATTGTTTATCTCCTTGTCTACATCATTCACTAGGAAACATTACAAAACATATAGACTTTTTCTCCTGAAATAAATAAATAAATAGATAAATAAATAGGTACTCAATATCTGATATTTTATAAATACTTTCAGGGAGTCAATTTACCTCAGGATGAAGATCTCAGTATTCAATTGTGAGCTTCTTGTAAGAAGGACTCAAATCATGTTAAACTCTCTCTCTCTCTCTCTCTCTCTCTCTCTAGCACACATTTCCTGATACATAGGAGCTATTCAAAAACATTTTTGGGAGAATTCATAAACAAATATTTTTTCAACTTGGGAGAAGAACTGAATGAAGCAGACAAGAACTAGGGACTGATATCACAGGAATCATAAACAAGTAATGGAATGAGGAAGTGCTGAGATGAAAGCATTTCAGAAAGGCAGATAAATGATGTGAAAGCAAAGAAGACGGATGGGCTGAAGTTATGAGCACATTCAGTGTACATAAAAGACAGTGAGGAAGACTGAGGAATGCTGTGGTCAGAAAAAGCCAAACCTAACACCGGAGATCTATTGAAGGACTGTCATATGACTATAAGCAAGAAACATCAGTTCTAGAAGTAGAGAGTAGTCTTTATCTATAAGAAGAAGAAATGTAAACTCAGGAAACCATTACAATGTCTTGATATATAATATGTAAATTAGAAAATCTCATCTAATCTATCAAGAAATGACTACAAATGAAAAATATAATAGGAAGCAGGAGTAAGACTTTACTATCACAGGATAATTTATCAAGTTATCCCTATTGACATCCCATCTTAATTATTTTCTGCAGCTTGGAAAACCGTCACCAGATAAATGACCATGTGATGGATTTTGTACCCATGAAATAAGGTTTTAGCTCTCCAAATCATGAAAACCAAGAAAACCCATAACATAGCCAAATATCCATCCATCTCTCCATTCATCTATCCATCCATCCATCCATCCATCCATCCAATAATTCATTAAATAAACATTGTTTATCAATATATCTCAGAATCTAGTACACAGAAGTTGCTCAGTAAATCAAGCATTTATGAATGAACATTGTGCTAATGCTAAGTTTACAAAGATAAACAAGACACTCTCCAAAGCACTGAAAAGCTCATAATTTAAAAAAAGAGAATTAGAAATGTAAACAAACAGCTATAATATATTTTGAGGAGGGATATATAGGTAGCAACACATATTCCCACTGTTTGTATTTTCAATTCTTTTATGTAAACTCAGATTACATAAATTCAGATTAATTTTGGACCAATGTAAAGAGATGTTGGCCAGAATGGTAAACATCTATAAACAAAATAATAACCAAGTCAGGTCAAGCTTTAAAAGTAATTCTTATACCTATGCACAGTTTAAGGACTCCATATCATAAAATTCATCATGTTATCCATCATTGCCTAACCCTAGATTTTTCTAATAAGGCTAAATAGGTTGCAGCATTCATTTCTGGACAAGATATGTTTTGATGTTTCTTGAGTCAGCTCTTCAAATATAGTCAAGGTTTCATACCAACAGTCTACCACCCAGCATCTGTGGGTAACTGAGAATAAGCCTTTTAACAACTTTCTCAGAATCACCAAAAAAAACAAAAAATATAGCAATAGAATAAAAATAAAATAAATGTGTGACCTCAGCTTTCCAAGTTTTATCTACACACTTCTTATTCAAACCATGTCCCTTTGGCCCCTCTCTGCCTAGAAGGGCATGTTTCTTCCTCCGTGTGACTGAGGTACTTGCAATTTGCTCCACTCCCAGCCCCAGTAAGGTGTCAACTTGTGATCAACGGAGACTAGATCATGGAGAAATGGTCCATTTCTCCACATGACATGTTTCCCTGTGACTGCCTTTTCCTGGTCCAGAAGAAAAGTTTCCATGACAACCAACTCACTCCAGTTCACTCCCCACCAGCTGACTTGCTTCCTTCCCAGTTGATCAGTTGGATATTGTGTTAAAGTTATTTTGCAGCGACTGGCTAATCTGCAGGGATTATTTGTCTGTTCATGTTTGCAGAGCTGTCTCCTTGGCAGAAACTTCTTAAATAGGTCTAACTTTCTTCTCCGGTCCTTTAAAAGCATAATCTCAACTAACAAAGACATTTTGCTCAAGACATTAGATAGTCACTTTACAGGAAATAAAATATGAATGTTAACCTTCCTTTATTATGAAGGGCATGTAAGTGTTTTGAGGGTAGAACTGAACGTCATTTTTCTTTTCCTCCTCATGTGCTTAACACATGGTCTGGCAGGTAGTAAACATTCAATAAATACTGAATATCTCAAGACTCAAGCTTCTCTGAATGAACATTCATGCTTAGGCTCATGGGTTGAGACAGAGTCAAGCTCCTAGTAATGCATTAATCTTCTGGTTCTTAAAAATGTCTCTCTACAAAGAAGGCAAGAAGCTTGCACTAAGTATCACTACATACTCTTTAGTCTACAAGGATAACAAAGACTGGAAGGAAATATGCCAAAATCGTTGTAATTGTTTTATTAGTAGGTAAAAATATGGGAGTATTTCCTCTGACTTTTCTCAATTTAATTTTTTTTTTTTCCTCCCTTTTTTGGGCTAACTGAATAAATTTATCAGTTGAGTACTTACTATGTTCAAGGTACTGTACTAGGTCCCATGGTCAGAAAGACTGATAAAACAGCCCCATTTTCAGAACCAAAAACCCAACTAAACCCACTGCCATTGAGTCAATCTGCCCCATACGGTTTCAAAGGCTATAAGTCTTTAGGGAAGCAGACTGCCCCTTCTTTATCACACGGAGTGGCTAGTGGGTTCAAACTACCAACCTTCTGGTGATCAACAGCCCTGGTTAACAGACCAATTAACCACAGCACCACCAATGCGCTTTCATTTTCAGAACAATATTATGTTAAAGACATTCAGCTTTACGGTGAGACAAAGAATAGGCATGGAAAGGCTGTACACACTTGTGCTAAGAAACTTCTCTGTGCCTGAAAAATAGAAAATGGACTTGGGGAGAAG
>NW_006921596.1:20446699-20517028 GCF_000298275.1 Orycteropus afer afer | reverse complement strand
AAAAAAAAAAAAAAATCAATATAAGTTGTTAATGGGACAGTTAGATTTTTGACTGCTAAATAGAAGGTTGGTGGTTCAAACCCACCAGCTGCTCTGCGGAAGGAAGATGGGGTCATCTACTTCTGTAAAGATTTACCACCTTGGAAACCCAATGAAGATCACTATAAGTTGGAATCAACCCAATGGCAGTTAGTTTGGTCTTTGTTTTTGGTAAACAGATATATGAAGTTAGCAACTTGATATGGGGCTGAGGGGTATGTGTGTGTGTGTGTGTGTGTGTGTACTTCAAGCAGCTCACCTCCCTTATTTGCCCAGCTATGCTCTATAATTTATAACACCCATTGAGATCTCAGGGGTACACAGCCACTCAGCAGATATGGTGTGGTGTACTTAGAACAGGTCTTTGGAACCAGGTAGGCCTTAGTTTTCATCTGAATGCCACGATTTTCTTGCTACACAAACCTGGACAAATTACCTATATAAGCCTCAATTTCTTCATCAAAAATAGGACTGTTAATCACCACTTTGCAGGATTGTCATAAGGCTTAAATAAGACTGTACATGTAAAATCACCTGGCATGTATTTGGCCTTCAGTGAGTCTTTAGTTTCCAGGACCATATGGTTTCTGGTCTTTGCATGGTATCTGTCCCCCAGCAGTACCTCCTGAATCCAGTTCAAACTCATATTGTTAATATAAAGCATTATTTCAATCACCAGAAGGAGATAAAATCCTTCCCCCACCCTCCCTTTGTTCTGTCTGGTCATGCATGTGTTTGTAATTCTCTCCTGGCCTTGTCGACATCTAATTTACTTTCTTTCAGCTGAACGTTATCACAAGTCATGAATTGTTCTGACCTCATAGTTACTACAAACAGATAATCATGATCGCCAATGGGTTTACCTCTACTTGGCTTTATCTTAGTCATTTTACATTCTGCAACATTTTAATGATTTCATTTTTTTTCTCTACATTAGGTTGTTTCTCTTCTGCATTAATGGTTAGACAAAGAGAAGAAAACAAATTTGTAATTTAAAACAGCTTTTCAAACATATTACTACTAGAAATAAGCTGAGGCCTTTAAAGTTTGTTTTGGTTGTAAAGTTCAATGACCATATCAAAATTCCTTGGCTAGTAAAGATGAAGCTTTTCAGATTCCCCTTTACAGGGAGCTGAGTTAATTCATTAACGGATCACAGTCAAGGCTTGGTGGTTCCAGAGGGCAGGGCTCCCTCATTGGAGGAGTTATACAGGCAGCTGGAGGAGACAATACCAAAGGGAGAGTATCAGACCATCTTCCGGAGGAAAAACAATGGACAAATTAGAGAAGAGAACGAGTTGCATTATTCAAGGGAAAGAGACAGGATGAGAATAAAGAAGAAACCAATACTCTGGAATTAGTTAAAACAAGGATGAAAAGAGAGGGTTCAGATCTTAAACTGTAAACATGGGACCAAACCAAACCAAACTCACTGCCACTAGTTGATTCCAAATCACAGAGACCCCCATTAGGTTCCCAAGGCTGTAAATCTTTACACAAACAGGCCGTCTCATCTTTCCTCTGTGGAGCAGCTGGTGGATTCGAACCACTGACCTTTTGGTTAGCAGCCAAGTGCCTTAAGTACTATACCACCAGAGCTCCTTTAACATGGGACAAGGGTATTTAAACTTTCCTGTTAAGGAATGGTGGTCCTTGTGTGGCACAAACAGTTAAGAACTTAGCCACTAACTGAATGATTGGTGGTTCAAGTCCACCCAAAGACACCTAAGGCAGAAAGACCTTGCCATCTAGTCCTGAAACATTACAGCCATTGAAAATGCTACAAAGTACAGTTCTACTCTGAAACATCTGAGGTTGCCATGAGTCAGAATCAACCTGACAGCATCTGACTTAGCTTTTGGTTTCTTAAGGGATGATGGGCAAATTTCCAAAATACTTCATCCATCTCAGACTGCAGCAGACAATGGCAGGTCCATTTTTTCTCATCCTTTTGACGATGGTTATCTGATTCTCATCTAAGAAATTTACTCTAGAGCCTATAAAAGATTCCCCCCAGTAAATATCTTACATTTTCTCCTTACCTGCCTTACATCTCATTCTCCTCCCTCATCCCCTCAACTCTCTGCTTCTCTCTCTCAATTCTTCATTTCTGTTTCCTCTTCCCATCTCTCCAACCCCTTGCACACATAATTTAGCATTTTGTTTTGTTTTGTTTTGCTTTGCTTTTGGGGGGGAGTCTTGATCACACTACCTAGCAACAAATTTCATCTCTACTGTCCTTGGTTTTGTATCTCATACATCTCTGCAGATTGAAATGTCTAAAAAATAAAAACATAAAGTAAAAACAGCAACAATCTCCTTCTATTTAACCTTTAACATATATATAAGACTCTGAAACTTGCCGTTGAATGGAGAGTAGCTAAAGCAAATGGAAGAAATGACAAGATAAAAGAGCTGAAAAGAAGATTTCAAAGAGCAGCCTGAGAAGACAAAGCCAATTATTATAATGAAACATTCAAAGACCTGGAATTAGAAAACCAAAAGGGAAGAACACGCTCAGCATTTCTCAAGCTGAAAGAACTGAGGAAAAATTTAAAGCCTCAAGTTGCAATATTGAAAGATCCTAGGGGCAAAATATTGACTGATTCAGGAAACATCAAAAGAAGATGGAAGGAATACACAATCTCTGTACCAAAAAGAACTAGTCAATCTTCATCCATTTCAGGAGGTGGTATATGATCAAGAACCAATGGTTCTGAAGGAAGAAGTCGAAGGTGCACTGAAGGAATTGGCAAGAAAAAAAAAAACAAGACTCCAAGAATTGATGGAATACCCATTAAGATGTTTCAACAAACAGATGCCCCACTGGAGGCACTCACTTGTCTAGGCCACGAAATTTGGAAGACAGTTATCTGGCCAGTTGACTGGAAGAGGTCCATATTTGCAACCACTGCAAAGAAAGGTGATCCCACAGAATGTGGAAATTATAGAACAATATCATTAATATCACATGCAAGTAAAATCTTGCTGAAGATCATTAAAAAATGGTTGCAGCAGCATATTGACAGAAAACTTTCAGAACTGCAAGCTAGATTCAGAAAAGGACGTGGGACAAGGAATATCACTGCTGATGTCAGATGGATCTTGGCTGAAAGCATAGAATACCAGAAAGATGTTGACTTGTGTTTTATTGACTATGCAAAAGCATTTGGTTATATGGATCATAACATATTATGGATAACATTGAGAAGAATGGGAATTCTAGAACACTTGATTGTGCTCATCAGGAACGTGTACATAGACCAGGAGGCTGTCATTCAAACAGAACGAGGGGATACTGCATGGTTTAAAAGGAGGAAGGGAGTGTGTCAGGATTGTATCCTTTCACCATGCTTATCTGATCTGTATGCTGAACAAATAATCCGAGAAGCTGGGCTACATGAAGAAAAATTTGGCATCTGGATTGGAGGAAGACTCAATAACAACCTGCGATACTCAGACAACACAACTTTGCTTGCTGAAAGTGAAGGTGACTTGAAGCACTTACTGATGAAGATTAAAGACTACAATCTACAGTATGGATTACATCTCAATATAAAGAAAATGAAAACCTCACAAGTGAATGAAGAAGCATCATGGCAACAAATGGAGAAAAGACTGAAGTTGTCAAAGACTTCACATTGCTTGGTTCTACGATTGACACCAATGGAAGCAGCAGTCAGTACATCAGCCGACGTACAGCAGTGGGCAAATCTGCTGCAAAAGACCTCTTTAAAGTGCCGAAGAGCAAAGATGTCTCCTTGAAGACTAACATACGCCTAACCCAAGCCATGGTATTTTCGATTGCCTCATATGCTTGAGAGCTGAACAATTAACAAGGAAGAATGAAGAAGAGTTGATGCTTTTGAGTTCTGGTGTTGGCAAAGAATACTGAAAGTATCACAGATTGCCAAAAGAAAAAACAAGTGTGTCCTGGAAAAAATGCAGCTAGAATGCTCCTTGGAAGCGAGAATGGCCAGATTTCATCTGACCTACTTTGGTCATGTTGTCAGAAGGGACCAGTCCCTGGAGAAGGATATCATGCTTCCAGTTCATCTCAAAACTTTTCTGAAGCAACTGGACTAGGGGCTTTCTCCACAGGCTTGTAAAGTAAAGAAGTGAGTCTGCAGTGCCTTGGAACCATCCTGAGAGGAAAGCCTGCCTGGAAATGAAACAAAAACAGAGGATTGAAGAATTCAGGGTATAGAGAGTTAGCTTCTGATGATATTGTTTGAGCAGCTGGACCTAGCTAGACCTGAATACCTAATATGTTAAATTATGTTAGCCTATGAATTCCCTTTGTATCTAAAGACAGTTTAGAGCTGAGTTTCCATCACCAAGATTGAAAGGGTGCTGATTAACATGATTATAGAAAATAGGAAAGAGGCTCAAACACTTCAGACCTGTCATGGCACATCTTTCAGCCTGTGCAAAACAAAAGAACAAAAGTTGTGAACAGATAGAACTCATTTAAATCTTGACTCTCCTAAGGACTCGTGCTATAACTCTGAGCAAATTACTTCATCTCTCTGAGACTAACTGTGCATACATGAAATAGGGAATCAACTAACCACCACGCAGGAACATGTGGAGAAATAGAGAAAGTGACATAGCGTGGACTCCAGGCACTATGTCCTAGAGGACTGATGAACCAATACCCTGTTGCCATCAAGCCAGTTCTAACTCACAACAACCCCATGTCTGTCAGGGTAGAACTGTGTGCTCCCGAGGGCTTTCAATGGCTGATTGTTTGGAAGTAGATTGCCAGCCCTTTCTTCCAAGATGCCTTTTGGTAGAACTCAAACTTCCAAGCTTTCAGTTAGCAGCCAACCATGTTAACCGCTTGCACTACCCAGGCACCTTAGAAATCTGGAGATGAGAAGGAAATGGTAGGTTCTCAGTGACTGTGCCCGTGAGGACCATCACCTCGCACATGGAGTTCCTGGTTCTGTTTTCCATTCACTTGAGTTCCATGGCAATGTGACTACCTAGATTACTATCACTGACCAGCTTCAGTGATTGTTTTACTCTCCATAAATCCCAGAATCCTTTAATCAGCAAAAGTATTTAAAACAAATTTAAAAAAAAGGAGGGGGAGGAATGTTCATCAGAGATGATTGGAATACTATTCAGCAATAAAAAGGGATGAACCACTATGTTAGACTGGGTTCTCTAGAGAAACAAAAACCAGTAAAGCTTATATATATGTATATATAGAGAGAAATTTATCTTAGGAAAATGGCTCACACACTTATAGAAGCTGGCAAGTCCAAAGTTCCTGGATCAAATGTCAAGCTGGAGGCTTTTCCTGACTCTTGCAACTGCAGGGGCTGAGGAGCTCAAGGCTGGCAGGCAGTACATCGGCTGTTGACTCCAATGAATGACGAATCCAAGATCTCCAGGCCAAATGGTGGACTGTTCACTCACGGACAGTTGTAGGCAGCACAACAGAATCCTGATCCACAGAAGAATGTCTCTCTTCCCAGGATGTCCTTGGATATACTGGAAGCAGGCCACACCCCTAGGGAAACTCTCTTTCAACAGATTGGCCACTCAGAACATAGCCATCTGATCCCATCCTGGGAACAACCACACCACAACAGCTCAAACCACACAGAATTGTGGTCCAGCCAAGTTGACACACAGCTCCAACTATCACAACCACTGACACATGCAACAATTTGGATGAATCACCCCAGAATAATGCTGAATGATAAATGCCAATACAAAAAGGCTACTTATTGTATGGTTCCTTGTGTTTTGAAATGACAAAATTATATAAACGGAGAATAGATCTGCAATTGCCAGGATTAGCGGTTGAGGTGGGAGAGACATGGATGTGACTATGAAAGGCCAACACAAGGGCTCCTTGTGATATAACTGCCTGTATCTAAACCATGGCAGTGGATACACAGATGATAAAATTGAACAGGCCAAACACACACACATGCATACATGAGTACAACTAAAACTGGGGAAATCGGAATAAAATCAGTGGATTGTATCAACTTCAATTTGCTGGCTGTGACACTGTATTGCAATTTCGAAAAATGGTACCATTTTGGGAAGCTGGGTAAAGGACTTACAATCTCTCTCTCCATTATTTAGCATTTTATTGTGATTTGGGTGAAAGTTTGCAGAGCAAATTGGTTTTCCATTCATGTTATGAGGTATTTAGCAGATTTCACTGTTACTCTTTTAACATTGTATAGTATTCCATCGTATGTATGTACCATACATAGTTTATTGATCCATTCATCCATTAATGGGCACTTAGGTTGTTTCTATCTTTTTGCTATTATAAATAGTGCTACAATGAACGTGGGTGTGCATGTATCTATTCGTGTCATGGCTCTTACTTCTCTAGGATATATAACTAATAGTGAGTTTGCTGGATCATGTGTTATTTCTATTTCCAACTTTTTAAGGCAGTGCCATACTGTTTTCCACAGTGGTTGTTCCATTTTACAGTCCCATTGGCAGTATATGGGAGTTCCAGTTTCTCTACATCCTTTCCAGCATTTGTTGTTTTCTGTGTTTTTGTTTTTTTGTTTTTTTTAACTTTGCTATCAATACTAGAGTGAGAATGAGATATCTCATTGTTGTTTTGATTTGCATAACTCTAAGGGCTAATATCTGCAAGCACTTCTTCATGTCTTTGCTGTCTGCCTGAATGTCTTCTCTGGTGAAGAGTCTGTTCATGTCCTCTGCCCCTTTTTTTAATTGGCTTGTCTTTTTGTTGTTGAGGTGTTGCAGTTTCCTATAAATTTTAGAGATTAGTCCCTTGTCCAATATGTCACTGACAAAAATATCTTGGTTTTCTATTTACTCTTTTAATGCAATCTTTTGATGCACATAAATGTTTAATTTTTAGGAAATCCCAGTTGTCTAATTAGAAGGGACCAGTCAGTCCCTGGAGAAGGATATCATGTTTGGTAAAGTAGAGTCGGTGAAAAAGGAGGAAACTCCCCACAAAATGGATTGGTTCAGGGGCTGCAACAATGGCTCGAGCACAGCAAGGATTGTGAGGATGGTGCAGGACCAGGAGGTGTTCCGTTCTCTTGTACATACGGTTGCTGAGTCAGAGCTGACTCAATGGCACCTAACCACAACAACAGTCATCTAACTCGTCTTCTGCTATTGGTGCATTCTTAGTTATGTTTGATATTGTATTTATGCCATGTATTAGCTGTCCCAAGTTTGCCTCTATTTTTGCTTTGATGAACGTTATGGTTTTAGGTTTTACATTTAGTTCTTTGATCTATCTTGAGTGTTTTTGTATAAGGTGAGTGGTATAGATACTGTTTTATTTTTTCTGCAAATGAATATCCAGTTTTTCAGCACCATCTGCTAAAAAGAGTAGCTCTTTCCCCCATTTAATGGGTTTCAGCCCTTTGTCAAAGATCAGCTGTCCTTAAGAGGATGGACTGACTTCCAGATTTTCAATTCTGTTCATTGGTCTGTGTGTCTGTCCTTACACCAACACAAGACTGTTTTGATCACTGTGGCTCTCTAGGAGGTTGTGAGATTGAGGAACACGTGCTCTTGTACTTTGTTCTTCTTCAGTTGTGCTTTGCTTATCTTGGGTCTCTTTCTATTCCATATAGAGTTGGCTATTAGCTTTTCCATCTCTTTAAAGAAGGATGATGCAATCTGGATTAGAACTGCATTATAGCTGTAGATCATTTCAGATAGTATTGACATTTTCACAAATGTTTTTCAATCCTTGAGCACGGTATGTTTCTTCCATTTGTGTAGGTCTCTTTCACTTTCTTGTAGTACGGTTTTGTAGTTTTCTTTTGTATCTTTGGTTAAATTTATTCCCAATTCTATTATTTTTTTAGTAACTATTGTAAATGGTATTATTTTCCTGGTTTCCTTTTCAGAGTTCTCTGTTAGTGTAGAGAAAGTCAACTGATTTTTCATTGTTGATCTTGTACTTTCTCACTTTGCTGAATCTTTCAATTAGTTCCAGTAGTTTTCTTCTTGAGTCTCTGGGATTTTTCTATGTATAGGATCATATAAGGGGAGCTCTGGTAGCGTAGTGGCTAAGGCACTTGACTGCTAACCAGACGGCTGGCGGTTCAAACCCACCAGCCACTCCTCGGAAGGAAGGTTGGGCAATCCTACTTCCGTAGTGATACTGCCTCGGAAACCCAAGGAGGGGTCGCTATGAGTCAGGGCTGACTTGACGGCACATAACAACAACAACAACAACAGGATCATATAATCTGCAAATAGGGATACTGTGGCATTCAGTTCTACCTACCTTTGGTTCTTGTTTTTTCCATGTTTCACTCCACTAGAAAGAGAACTCCTTAAGAGCAGTGATGCTGTTTGTTCTTCTCTACTGTATCGCCATCATCTGCAACACTGCTAGACACATAGTAAGTACTCAATAAATATTTATTAAATGGATATAGATGTGAGTGAATGATAAGTTGTGCAGGGAGGTCTTGCTTCATACCTAGTCATGTACTTCTTGAGTATTCCCGTGAGTTCAAAATATCTATCCAGATGTTATATCTTAATGTGTTTAAATGCAAGTCTCAATTTCAGTAGGATAAGCCAGACCTGAAGGACCAAAGAATCCAGAGGCAAATACATTCCAGAGGTGAACAGAGAATGGGGATGACATGAGGCACAGGAGGGGTAATAGAAAGGTGGAAAGACGGAAAAAAAAACAGGCAAATTCAGCAATCACACACTAACCTCCCCAGGTGCCAGGCACTGAGCTATGTATGCACTGGAGAGGAGAGATGACACAGGCCTGTGCTCCGGCCTCCAGGTGATTTCTGATGACCCTACCTGAGAGGCCCAGCAGCAAGGGGCATCATTTGGGTGACCCAATAGGTAGTCTGGACAGCCTGAGCTTAATGGTCAGAACTCAGAGGGCCCCATCTTAGAGTTGGCAATCACTGGGAAAATAACATAGGGACATGGAAGCCAGCCCATGGAACCCATCTCCCTTTAACTAGAACAAGTCCAGTTTTACCTGTATCACTACTGAGTTCCTCTGATCCACATATGCTCCCACAGTCAAAAACTGCCTGAAAGCCAGTGATCTGTGTGTACGGCGGACCCAGATCTTGGGCTAGCCTAACAGCAAAAGGAAGGATTTTGACAACATTCCACTATCTCAAGACAATATTTGCTTTAAATTTTTCCCACTTCTGTCTTTAAGAAACAAATACAAGCAATGTACTGACATTCTCATTTTCAAGTCCTAGTGGGTTCCATTGTCACAGTCACCTAGGATTATCAACTTGTTTCCTTCACAATCGCTGGCCAGGCTAGGCCTGGCACAGGCTATCATATGCTTCACACATCCCACTCTGATTGAAACAGGGCTGTCTCACTCTTCAGAACAGAACAAAAGCTGGGTATTGCTGGGTATTGATTTCTCCATGAGCAACAGTGATTAACTCCTGTGCTTTCAGCCTGGAAACCCCAGGAATGTTCCCAGAGTTAGGCATCTTTCTCTTGAACTGGGCATGTCTGTCTCCATGGTTTCTCAGATCTACAGCAGGCAGCACCATCCATAAGCGGAAAGGCCACACTGCAAAAAAAGCACTGTGTCATTTATCAAACCTCACACCCTTACCTGCTACTAGCCTTAGTTTTCACCAGGATTGGCCATTCTTATTCACTGATTGGACAGATTTTCTTTTAATTTTTAAAATTAAAAAAAAAAAAAGTAAGCTGTAAATATGTACAGCACTCCAATGGTTAACAGAGGACATTCCCATTCAAGCCTCTGATACGGTCCTCCTAGAAACCCTAAGTAAGGGCTTTCATGCCCGTGTTAGATGACAAAGCTGAGTCCACAGAGCAGTTGAGTTTCTAGTTTTCAGGGCTCTCTCCAAACCACTGCTCTTCTCATAAAAGCCACTGCCTACTTTTAGGAAAAACTAATGTGCAGACAAAGGGGACATATGGGAATTCTCTGTACTTTTCTGCACAATTTTATGTAAACCTAAAACTGCACTAAAAAATAGTCTATTTAAAAAACGATTTGACACTGAGTTTCTGTTAAGGGTGATGAAAAAATGTGCAGATAGTGGTGATGGCTGCACAACATGATAATGCAATTAATGTCACTGAACTGTACGTATTAAAAATGCTGAAATAGAAAGTGCTTTGCTATATACATTTTTACCATAATAGGAAAAAAAATATTTGAAAACATCCTTGAAGGAAAATCACGTTTCAATACTATCAGTATGAAGAGAGGCGAGGGCTTCAAGGGAACATCCAAACCAAACACCAAACTCACTGCCATCAAGTCAATTCTGACTCATAGCAACCCCCTTTGGGTTTCCAAGGTGGTAATTATTTTTCTGTAATATTTTATTGAAATATAATTTATGACCAGTGAAATACATAAACATAAAACTAAAGTGACATGGGTCGATGCTTTTTTTTTTTTTTTTTTGCAGTATTCCCTTCCCTCCCTTCCCACCTAATAACCAACAAAGAAAGTTTCCTTCCATAAAGAAAAATGTCCTTGACTTTTTACAATAATAAACTAAAACTATATTTGTCCTTCTGTGACTGACTTGTTTCACTCAGCATAATGTCGTCCAAGTTCATCCACGTTATGCAGTCTTTTGCAGATTCTACATTATTCTTTAGTGTTGCATAGTATTCCATTGTGTGTATGTACCATAGTTTGGTTATCCATTCTTCTGTTGATGGGCACCTAGATTTTTTCTATCTTTTGGCTATTGTAAATAGTGCTGCGATGAACATGGGTGTGCATATATCTGTTCTTGTCCTGGCTCTCACTTCTTTAGGATATATACCTAGTAATTAAAGGGCTGTGTCAAATGATATTTTTAATTCCAGCTTTTTAAGGAATTGCCATACTGCTTTCCACAGTGGTTGTATCATTTTACAGTCCCACCAGCAGTGTATGAGAGTCCCAATCTCTCCACATCCTTGCCAGCATTTGTTATTTTCTGTCTTATTGAACTTTGCCATTAGTGCTGGGGTGAGATGGTATCTCATTGTTGTTATGATTTGCATCTCTCTGATGGCTAATAATGAGCATTCTGAATATCCTCTTTGGTGAAGTATTTATTCATGTCTTCTGCCCATTTTTTAACTGAAGTAGTTAATCTTTACAGACGTAGATTGCCAAGTCTTCCTTCCATGAAGTGGCTGGTGGGTTTGAACCACCAACCTTCTGGTTAGCAGTCAAATGCCTTAGGCACTACACCACATACTCCTAGATCTGTGTGAATCTTTTCCTCATTTTGTGTTACATTTTTGTGGCTCTAGAGTCTCTCTCTCTCTCTCTCTAAAAGAATCAAATCCTTTCTGAAAAGGCAAGGGTGGAGTTGTCGCCACTGTTTTTGCTGTGGAAGGAAGGGGTGGGTTAGAGCACAAATATGGGCAGGACAAAGAAGGGAACAGAGTCATTCCCTACGCAGCCCCTCATGTAATCAAGAGAAAAGCTGAACTTCCTCAGGATTCCTCATCAAACCTTTCTGGGGCATTTTCTTTTACCTCCCTTACTTCTAAGACTGAATCTTAGACTTGTAATCTGGGCCATCCTTTTCTTTTGGAAAGGAAATGAGGAAAAATCAGAGACACGAAGGATGAATTTGATTCCCAGTCAGTTGTACCATGTCAGGGGTACATGTGGTTGGATTTCATACTCTTTAAGATAATGTCCAGTCAATAGTGATTTTAATCTAGATATCCAGAAATATGATTCTAGCATTTTCAAATCGGAAGGGACTTTTTTAAAGTTGCCCTTTTACCTCTGAAGTGAAAAGTTATTTGAACCAAAGGGATTGAAATGACTGTTGTTGTTCTGTTGTTGTTGTTGTTAGGTGCCATCGAGTCAGTTCTGACTTACAGTGCCCCCATGTACAACAGAATGAAACACTGCGCAGTCCTGCGCCATCCTTATAATCGTTGTTAAGTGTGAGCCCATTTATAGCCACTGTGTCAATTCACCTCGTTGAGCGGTTTCCTCTTTTCTGCTGACCCTCTATTTTACCAAGTATGACGTCCTCCACCAAGCATTGCTCCCTCCTGATAATACATCCAAAGGATGTGAGACAAAGTCCTGCCATCCTCACTTCCAAGGAAGATGTTCTTCTTTCAGGACAGATTTGTTTGCTCTCTGGCAGTCCAGGGTATATTCAGTATTCTTCACCAACACTTTAATTCAAATGCATGGGTTCTTTACTTCCTTTAATCAGAGCCACCTTTAACCCCTATTTAGTGAAAATTGAATGGAGAAAGGCCCTGGTCTTGGCATAAATCTCCATTCCTCAAATCTGCACTTTCCCAAAGAACCAGCCTCTATAGTTAGTTCTTCTGTCCCAAAGATCCAGTCAATACTGGGCTACATTAATCAGTTTCTCCTGATGCAGAGGTTATAAATACAGTTTGTGCAGAAATAATCTTCTATGGTAAGAAGAAGAATAATAATGATAAATCATTTATTTAATGCTCATTACCCTCAAGGCACTCTGTGTGCCTCATGTTATTTAACTCTTACAACACAGTAAAGTAAATATTGGTAGCTTATTTTACAGAGTAGACAAATGAATTGAAGGACACAAAATTTGGTAAATCATATGAGATGGCATGCCTCGTGAAGGGGAGATCTGGCTGCAAGCAGACTTGCTGGCCTCTAATATCTATTCTCTTAACCCCATACCTTGCTGCTCAGGCAGAAGAGTTAAGGAGAAGGTACCTGTGTGTGTGTGTCTAGTGAGAAGACTCTCACATGCTCCCTTCTTTCCATAAATACGTACTGAGCATCTATTATATGCCAGATATTAGACTACTCACTAGGTGACAGCAGTGAATAAAACAAAGGCCCAACCCTCTTGAAGCTCAAAATCTAAAATATACCTTAAAGGTTTATAAATGATTAGTTATTATCTCTTACTATCTACTTTCCCCCACCAAAAGAAAATAAGACTCCTTTACAGACACATCACAGAATGAGAAATTATAGCTCCAGTCATAGTTAAATGTGAAGTTGGTATTCTTGGTCTTTATACTTTAAGGTGCTAGTTAAATACCTGCCTCACCACTCCCATTCACTATCCTGGCATAGACCAAGCAGGCTGGGAGTTCTGTACAATTCCCTGAACGTTAGCTGTATCTTAATTGCATTTCCTCTTTGTCAAGAGAGTATGACAGAATGCAAGAAAAGTACTCTGTTATTATTAGGATAACCATGAATCCATAGGTAATTATTTGCAAACTTCAGTTCATTAACATGAATTGTAACAAATTACTTGTGACCCACCTCACATCCTAGGTAGATATTGAGGCATTAGATTCAGGACCAAGTTATTATCATTAGGAACCCCATATTGTAAGTGTCTTGCCCTGAAGAAAGGAATAATTTACTAATTTCTCATAAACCACGTTTATCGTATCACGGATCTGTATGTTATATGTGTTGGCTACCAGTTTGAAAATGCATGTAGCTTTCAGAATAAATTTTTAAAGTTCCATAGCTCAATACACAAGGGCTTTCTTTAGCAAAGGAGAGTTCAGAAATGGCCTGCCAATAAAAAAGAGGAGGAAACCAGGACACATGGAGCCCCCAACTTTGAAATGAGCATACAGGGATTCTACCTTTTCTGTTCTCTAAAACTACCCACCTTGTGGTGTTTTATTATGTTGTTGTTGTTGTTTATTATGGCAGCCCTAGGAAACTAAGACAGTGGGCATTTCAGAGTCCTAATCTCTAATGGGTACTGAGACATCACTCTATAGGGAATGAGTTGGAGACAACTGAATTGACCAGAAGTCCTCCCAGTGTGGTATGGGGTAATGGTGGCAGGATGAAATCCAAGGGGGCTGACCAGTTAAAACCAGGCAGTTGATGAGCTGCTTTGCAAGAGGGTGGGTTTGCATAACTGCAGGACTTTCATTCTGCTGAATGGGGCAGGCAGGAGGCCCCGTGCTGAATTGCTCAGGATAGGAAGGGAGAGCCTCAGCCCTGCCACCACTGCTCCTCATGCAGCGCCTCCTTCACATCATCAGAGTGCTCCCACTTCCCAACGCTGCTAGGGATTAGGTATGCCTGCTATGTGCTGTGTCACACATGCAGTGATGTGACTAGCAGGTCTCTTCCTCGGTCCAATACGGTAAGATTCAGTCCTGCTCATTCTTGTTCAATTCTGTCCAGTGCTTAGTTCACTTCCAGGAACTTCTCAGGTAAGTCTTCAAAAACTATATTAAATAACTAAAAGAATGAGGTCAACATTTTTACCTTATTTAAATATATATACAAAAAATATATACACAAATTTATATTTTTATATAAATTTATATAGACACAAATTTATAAATTTATGTAAATATCAATTATAGATAAATTTATATACATACTCCAACTTTTGTATATACAAATATATACATATCTATAAATGCAATCACTATATATAAAAAAATAGGGATTGTATTTTATTCTGTGCTGATAAGACACCATTTGCAATTTTGAGTTCAATTCCAGACATCTTCATTTTAAGGAGGACCTTGACTAACCAGAGAACTCCTAAGAAAGTTATGAAGACTTAGTAATCCTGGAAGTCATCTGATAACTGCTACGGCGGACCTCTGCCTAGCTCACTCCACATCTATTTAAATGCTGCTTCTTTTCCAACTATTGTCAAATCCATGTACATAGAGATTTTTTTCACTGTGACAGGTAGCTTCCTCATTGGTATGTGGACACACACGCCTACTATTTCTTATCTCAATTATGAGATTTTGAGATTGTGCATTTTTGCATGAACTGGCAAGAAGGAATAAAAGAAAATGAAATTGTCAGTATAACACCAAAACACAAGCGCACGTTTCTACACATAGGTCTATTCAAAGAGATCTGCAATGAAGGGAATGCACAGACTTGTCATAAAGGTACAGCTTACACACCAATGGATTCTATTCGACCCTTACCTTAAGTACATAAAATACACCCCAACAAAATAAAAATAAGGAGACATGAAAGAAAGAGCCATCATGTTAAATGGCTCTATATGGCAAAACATGATACCTAGAATTTTATCTCTTTCAAAGAAAAGGCCATTTTCCAAACTAAACTCTTAAGAAACTCAAAGGAAAAGATGTTTTATTCAGAGGCCTTCCTGCTTTCACGCAGCAGTATACACTCCAATAGCAAGGCTGCTTCTAAGAAATGCGTTTCTATTGATGCCCATTACGAGCATGCAGCTGGAGCTTGATTAGATCAGAAGCCGCAAACAAGGCTGCAGATGGAACATCATCTTAGACGTTGTAAACACGCTGTACTCTGAGGCTTAAAGGTCCGGGGATGTGACACTGAAGAGTATCCATGCGTGTCTTTTCTTCTTCTATTCTGGCCTATCGTTAGAGTCCATTCTAATATCATTTTCCATTTCCTAGAAAAGAAATTAAAAGTCAGAAACAATTTAAATTACTTGAGTCCGTTCTCATGAGAGGAGCGTGTATACCTCCGAAAGGAAGGTGGTTCTTTGATGGGCAATGCTTATTTGCTGTTGACAGCTTTTTAGTGAAAAAGATAGAAATCAGATTGAATTTCGACAGTGAGAAATTGAGAGCTTGTTCTGCCAGCAGGAGACTGAGGCCTCTAATTTTACCTCTGCAAAACAAAGATGAATCAAGAATATAATCTACCTACTTTTCAAAAACAAAACATAAAAATTCTTCATGGAGCTGGCTTCAAAGTAAGAAAAATTGCACACAGGGCCAGCTCTGTTCTAACCGTCTTGGTATTAATATAATAGCTGGACTGCATTCAAAAGCAGATAGAATAGATTCCAAATTCCATTATACTCTCTATTCTGAACTTTTCATTTGAACAATGAAGTCCACAGTAACTCCATCAAACTTCCTTAAACCAAAGGTCTGCCAGTTCCTGAATACCAAAATATCTCTAACACACACAATTAAATTCTGCTCTACCCACGAAATATTGATCATCAAAGATACCTTGTTGCAACAGTAGTAACATACAGAGAGCCATCATTAGACTCCGGTAAGCTTCTAATTATACATAATAAATCCAACAGACAATACTTGTTAAGTAATAGAAATAAATTTAGCTTGAGCATGTCTGGCAAATTCTTCAAAGACATTTAGCTTTCCAACATTCAAATCCGAGACATCAGAAATGTTTATGGATTTCATATGTCAAATGAAGCCTGAGGGGAAGAAATATTACAACAATTTTCCAAATTAGCGTATGATGGTTGGGGAAGATATTTTTTGCTAATAGAGATTTTTAACATCAAGAAACATCTATTCCTGATACCATAATCCTGTGTATATTATTTCAGAAACAAGGCAGATGTGATCATAGATACAAAAAAAGAGGCTTAATCAGGTACCAGCACCTGGGCTCTCCCCTTCCTCCATCAAAACAAAAGAGAAAGAAAATACTAATTGTAGCAGCAGCAGCAGCAGTTAACAACCAGGCTGTCAAGCAGGATAGCAGGTGATGTTTCATGTACAAAATCAACTCAACACAAAAGTAAACATAATAAAAGGAAGCAGTACCGTATGTTAAAGAAAATCTCAAAGCAACTATTTGAGATATTGAGAGGCAAGGTCCACATAACTATAAAAATTATATATACAGGATGTTGATATTTGATTGAGGAATGAAAATAATGTTACAGACTACAATATATTATCTTTCAGCAAGCCTCAATTAACCATGTGTTTTCCACTATTTTAAAATAAATTCCCTGCATATTTAGTCATCAACACTGTATACTAATCTCGCCAGAGAAAATAATTAAATTTTGATTGAATTTCCTGGTTCAGAATAATTAATTTTACTAAGTTATTGAATTTCCATTGAAAGTAATATCAGGATAGGGGGAAAAAAAAAATCTGAACGCTCATCCAGTTCAGTCTCAGAATTCTACAGCAGAGAAAAAGAATTCACTGGAAGGAAGTCACTGATTTCTGGAACTGTGGTAGATGACCCTGAAAAATCTTTTAAAAATAACTAAGAATACTGCATAAAATATAACATGCATGCTTTTATAGGGTGTTGACCAGCCAGAAATAAAATGATCCCAGATGGAAACATGGATGCAAGACAGAATGAAAACCAAAGAGAGAGATTTAAAAAAAAAAAAAATCATAAAACAACAATGAGATACCATCTGGCTCCAGCACTAAGAGCAAAGTTCAACAAGACAGAAAATAACAAATGCTGGTGAGGATGTGGAGAGATTGGGACTCTCATACACTGCTGATGTGACTGTCAGGTGATATAACCACTGTGGAAAGCAGTTTGGCAATCCCTTAAAAACTTGGAATTAGAAATATCATTTGATCCAGCAATCCCATTACTAGGTATGTGTCCTAAAGAAGTGAAAGCCAGGACAAGAACAAACACATGCACACTCATGTTCATCACAGCACTATTTACAATAGCAAAAACATGGAAACAACCTAGGTGCTCATCAACAGAAGAACAGTTAACCAAACCATGGTACGTACACACAATGGAATACTATGCAATACTAACGAATAATGTAGAATCTGCAAAAGAGTGCATAACATGGATGAGCTTGGAGGACACTATGCTGAGTGAAATAAGTCAATGACAGAAGGAAAAATATTTTATTAGTTCATTATTGTAAATAGTCAAGGAAAGGTTTATATAGGGAAGGAAACTTTCTTTATTGGTTACCGAGGGTGGGAGGGGAGGGGAGGAAACACCGCAAAAATTAAAAATAAATAAATAAAAACATTACATAACGTGGATGAACTTAGAGGACAGTACACTGAGTGAAATATATGAGTCACAGAAGGACAAATATTGTATTAGTGCATTATTTTAAAAAGTCAAGGAAAGGTTTATAAATGGAAAGAAATTTTCTTTGTTAGTTATGGGGGGAGACGTGGGGAGAGAACACTGCAATAAAAAAATAAAGATAAAAATTCTAATATACTTTCCCAGGATATAGGCAACAACAACAACAACAAATTATTGGGAAATGAATGTACATTTATATATTTAAGTTAAAATAAAATACTATGTATATTTTTATATGTTATATCTATATTTTTTTACTATATATATATATTTATTTGTTGTTGTTGTTATGTGCCGTTGAGTTGGCCCCAACTCCTAACGACCCCTCCTTGGGTTTCCGAGGTGGTATCACTACAGAAGTAGGATTGCCCAACCTTCCTTCCAACGAGTGGCTGGTAGGTTTGAACCACCAGCCTTCTGGTTAGCAGTCAAGTGCCTTAGGCACTATGCTACCAGAGCTCCTATATAGTAAAAAAAAAAAAAAAACAGTCAGTGAATTTAAATAAATGTCAATTGCACACATAGTAACAGTAATGCATTATGATGTTTAATTATAGAAAACATAGGATAACAATAACAGACAGAAGGGAGGGAAATAGAACTAAAGTGTCCTAAGGTCCTAGTATTTAGTTCCAGTACCAGATGCCATCAAATCAACCTGCCTCATGGCAGTCTGGAGTGTGTTAGAGTAACCTGTGCTCCAGGGCCGTCAACATCTGATTTTTCCAAAGCAGATCACCAAGACTTTCTTCTGAGACAAATCTGGATGGACTTGAACTCCTAGCCTTTTGGTTAGTGGCTGAATGTTTTAAATGTCTGTACCATCCAGAGTCGGGGCCGACTCGACGGCACATAACAACAACAACAACAACAACCATCCAGAGACTCCAGTATTTTTAGGGAAGTTGTAAAAGCACTAAGTCAAATTAGGCCAGAGTAAGTCAAGGATAAAGGTATTAATTTTTAGAAGAATAACTAAAACAAAAATGAAATAATAATAAAATCAACAATTTAATAAAAGAGAGAAATGGAACAATAATTTTTTAAAAATAATTCATCCAAAAAAAGTCAAGAAAGATGAGGGAGAAAAGAACAAAGCAAGTGGGATAAAGAGAAAACAGTTAACAAAGCAGTTAAAATAAAGGTAAATGGAAATGAACTAAATACAATGTAGACACACAAACACATACCAATATCCAACAACAGACCACTGTACCCACCAACACAGGGATACAAGCTAAAGCTATTCTTAA
Source organism: Orycteropus afer afer (assembly GCF_000298275.1). NCBI lineage: Eukaryota > Metazoa > Chordata > Mammalia > Tubulidentata > Orycteropodidae > Orycteropus > Orycteropus afer. The sequence goes on along the minus strand of NW_006921596.1, from coordinate 20,497,918 downwards.
ATGTATGTATTAGAAAAGAGGAACTAAGTAAATATCCACCTCAAAAAAATTTTTAAAATAAAGAATAGAAAATCAAACCCCAGGAAAATAGAAGAAATAAAGTTAAAAAAAATAATAATAAAAGCAAAAATTAATATGAAGGACAAATGAGCCAAAGAATAAGCTGACAAACATAAAAGTTGTTTCTTTGAAAAGAAAAGAAAATCCATAACCTCTTAACAAAAGTGATTAGTAAAAAAGAGAGAAAATGCACAAACCTTCAAATTTCAGTGATAAACAGCCATCACTGAAGATCCTACAGACATTAACAGATCATAAAATGATAATTCTCTCTATATTGAAAAATTTTAAATCTTAGATGAAATTAAAAAAATATTCCATATAAATGCAACTTAAACCAGAAAAATACAGGAAGAAAATCGGGAATCTGAATAATTCTATACCTATTCAATAATTTAATCCATTATTAAATTATTACCACAAATAAAATTTCAGCCCAGATGGCTTACCCAGTGATTTTTTTAAAATTGTAAATTGGGTGAAAGTTTACAGAGCAAATTCATTTTCCAGACAGCAGTTCATACACATTTTGTTTCATGACATTGACTGCAATCCCCATAATGTAACAGCTGTCTTCCTACTTCCTCCCTGTGATTACCTTCTCCCTGTGTCCTTCTTTCCTATGCATCCCTCTGAGCTATCTGCCTGTACCTTTTACTAAATACTTAAAGAAGAAAGAACTCCAATATCAGATGACCACTTCCAAAAAATAGAAGAAAAAAACAAGAAAATTACACAGGCTTATTAGTTTAAATGTTTGTTAATCAACAAAGATCTATGATACAAATCAATGAAAAACAAATATTTACTGATCTTTGCTGCACTCAGTCTCACATGAGTTTCCACCGAGAAGAGATGGAAGAAAAAAGAGAGTGAAAGGAATATAGAGAGAATCGATCTTTGAGGAACTTTTGACAGAATTAGGAATTTGAGATAACTTCATTCAGTTAGAAAAAATCACATGCCATCATATGATGAAATGTTAAGTTTTATAGGCCACACTCAGAGAACAAAATCAATACAGAGATGAAGTCGTCTGTGAGGGCTCCATGCAAAAGCTGGAATGTAAGTCAGTCTTTGTAAATTAAGTTGAATAAGGACAGACAGGTAGCTAAGTACAAAAATTGCTGTTACTCAGTCTACCAGTCAGCTTTCTTGATTGCATCCATCAGGAACCTGTTCTGACTGACTTAGACACACAAAAACGAACTTACTGGAAGGATATACTATACCTCATAGAATCAACATAAAGTGGATAGCAAGACTAGAAAAATAGGCAGGAACCAAGAGACACCACACACCACCAGAGCTCCCAAGTAAAATACAGTTAGGGTTATTTGCTAGAAATGGTCTGGTGAGGGTACCACCAAAGACATTCAACCAGAACAATCATCAGCTGATACCACCACAGATAACACTTGACTCTGCTAACGTCATTATGAATTTCTGAACTATTCTCGACTCTTTGGATAACATGCCCTGAGAAGGAAGAGAGTGGGAGGGATGGAGAGAGGGAGGGAGGAAGGAAGGAAACAAGGGAGGAAGGGAGTGCAGGCTGATTGACCTTGGTAATAGCAGATTTTGTAAAATGGTGCCCTAGATGCCTGAGGCTCGGGAGAGAAATATCCTTCCCTCTCCATTCCCAACTCCCTTCAGTTTCTGAAATGTGAGACACTCCTACTCTATAAACCAAACCAAAAAAATACCAAACTCACTGCCATTGAGTCTATTTGACTCATAGCCACCCTTCCTTGGGTTTCCGAAGCAGTATCTCTACAGAAGTAGATTGCCCCATCTTCCTTCCAAGGAGTGGCTGGTGGGTTTGAACCTCCAGCTTTCTGGTTAGCAGTCAAATGCCTTAGGCACTACGCCACCAGAGCTCCCCTCCTAACTCTATATACAATAGGCATTGCTTCCACACAGAACCAGTAACCAGCAATTCCAATTCATGGTAACCTCATGTGTGTCAGAGTAGAACTGTACTCCATGGTGCTTTCAATGGCAAATTTTTCAGAAGTGATCACCAGGCCTCTGTTCTGAAGCATCTCTGGATGGACATGAACCTGTAATCTTTCAGTTAACAGCCAAGTATGTTAACCACTGGCACAACCCAGGGACCCCTCTAAATAGAAAGGAGATCCAAACACTGGCTAGCCTCAAACTTTTAAACTCTCCTTCCACCCCAATAGAAATATCTCCAAAATATCTTAAGACATCAGCAAGTGTTCACTATATTCAGTTTTCTAGGAAACTGTGGATCTTCATACGGTCTATGTGGAACTTTATATGATTGCTTTTTAAGAACACAAATGGAGTTTAAATTACTTTATTTCCTTTTAGTGTTGGATGTATTCTATGCAGAGATTCTGCAAGGATTTCCAGGAAGTTTTAATGTTTCAAGAATCACCATCATGATTCCATAAACTGGCTCTATAAACTTTCACCCAAATCACAATTTAAAAAAAAAAAAAAAGAATCACCATCATGATTCTAAAGGAAACAAACATTGGAAAAGCATAGCAATGCTGGAAATTCTGTCCTGGTTTTCCCATGAAAGGAGTTTGATGGCTTCCAAGAGCTTCCTTGTTTCAAGAACAGCCACATGAAACACATCCAAGGGAAAGCCAGAAAAACACTGCGATCTTGGGAAAGCAAGATCTAATGAAATATCCTTTAGATAAATTGATTCATTGTCAACAGTTTGCTGAAATTATCACGGACACTAAAGCACATAACAAAAGAAAAAGTAAACACTGACAAACAGGACAAGAAGATTGAAAATTATTTAGAACCTACCGTGTACCTATCATTTTGTTAACAGCTTTCCATCTATAATTTTAAGTCACCATATTTGTATATGTGCCCTAATATTAAACTTGGCAATTTACTTCAACTCTTAAGTGTCACTTATCCCACCAGCAAAATTTGAGCAAATACTCCTGTTCTGATTATCATTTTGGATCGCTGTGAAGATCAAATGAATGACTGAGTGTAAGAAGTATTTTGGAAACCTGAATGCAAGGGATCATGATCATGACAGTTACAAGTGATGGCTCAGCCCCATCTCAGCTCTCCAAATTGTCTGTTCCTTGCTTTGCTGTTCCTCCGAGAATCTCAAGCTGGAAAGACACTTTTAAATGCAGCTCTGCTGGCTCCAAGACACAGATCCACTCTGCACAAGATAAATTGAAGCTTGTTCCTAAAAGTACACTGGGAGCTGCCAAGGGAGAAGACTTATCAAAGATAGAACATCAAGATGTCACTCATTCTTCCCATCTGTACCTGTGATTGAGAAAAATGTTTTCTTTAATACAACTTGATACTTGAAAAGAAAATGACAAAATGAGGTCCCTTCCCTTCATCATTTACATTACGCCATGTTGTTGTTGTTGTTATGTGCCGTCGAGTTGGCCCCGACTCATAGCGACCCCTCCTTGGGTTTCCGAGGCAGTATCACTACGGAAGTAGGATTGCCCAACCTTCCTTCCGAGGAGTGGCTGGTGGGTTTGAACCGCCAGCCTTCTGGTTAGCAGTCAAGTGCCTTAGCCACTATGCTACCAGAGCCGCCATAGGGGTACAAATTTGATGTTAGACATTTCGATTTATACTCTGGTAGCATAGTGGCTAAAGCACTTGACTGCTAACCAGAAGGCTGGCGGTTCAAACCCACCAGTCACTCCTCGGAAGGAAGGTTGGGCAATCCTACTTCTGTAGTGATACTGCCTTGGAAACCCAAGGAGGGGTCGCTATGAGTCAGGGCCGACTCGACGGCACATAACAACAACAACAACCAATTGGTAGAGTGTGCCCCTTGATGGAAGTAGTCACTTTATTCCTAGGAAAGCCCACTTATGAACATTCAATTCCCGTGTGTCATACTCCCAACAGACAGAGAGGCCCACCTTACTGATTTTAGGGCAGAAGCTTGCGGTACAGTTCACAGCAGGTAGTCTCTGACTTAAGACAGATGCAAGTTACAACAAACTGCACTTACGATCGTCCTTTTTTTTTGTTGGACATCTTATCTTTCGTGATATGTACTACATGCAACACTGCAGCACAAAATTTGCTGATGTCATCATTCTCGTGCCAACCCCTAAACAAATAAAGACTGATTTATAAAGATACTGATCATAAGAATTTTGAGAAGATGGCACTATAAACAAACCGTCATCCCAACCCTCCTCCACAAATACAAAAAGAAATAGAAGGAAATGGTGCTCGGCTTTGAGGGACTCTGAATCAGGGAGCAGAGGAAAGGGGCAGGGAACTGGAGAACAGGCAAGAATCCACAAGTCAACAAGTCACATATGGCAGGGACATTGCTTCTCCCACCATCCCTGCTGCTGCAAACAGGTGGAGTGGCCCCAGAAAGAGAGCCTATTTCTCTAACCACCACAGCCACTGCCTGCATAAAGGAAAAGGACCCAAGCTTCTGCCCTAAAATCAGTAAGGCAAGCTCCCTGGGGGTCCATTTGGAGTATGCCAGCACCTCCTCCACCCACACACTGCCTGTTGCAAGCTTCCTGCAGATTGCTGCAGAAGGCCTGTGTGGTAGAGACTGCTCTCATAGTCAACATTCTACCTCCTCCCTATGTACACCACAGCTCAGGCCTTTGAAACCAACAGGACAGGCTTCCCAAGGGGTCAGTTCTGGTCTGTCTGCTCCCCTTTTCAGTCAGTGCTGAGGACTGCTGGCTGAGGCTGCTGTGTAGAAGAAGCACGCATCTTTACTGTAGGCTACATCCACAGCCAACATATTCCAGGAGGGGCCTCTGATAGCAACAAGGCAGCTCTCCCCCAAGGGCCATGTGGAGTGTGCCAGCACCATTCCCACCTGGACACTGTCAGCTGCAAGCCTGCTGTGAATTGCTAAAGACAGCCTGTATGATGGAGTCTGTTCCCAGAGCAAATACTCTATCCAGCGCCTCGCAGACCCCATAGCTGAAGCCTTTGAAACCAACAGGCCAGCCTTCCCAAGAAGTCAGTTCAGGTCTGTCTGCTCCCTCTTTTCCTCAGTGCTGAGGACTGCAGACTGAGGCAGATATTTGCGAAGAAGCAGGAATCCTTAGTGAAGGCCACAACCACATCCAACATACTACAGGGAGGGCTCTGATATTAGCAAGGCAGACTTCCCTGAAGGTCTGTTGGGAGTGTAAGAGCCCCTCTCTCTACCTAGACACTGTCACCTGCAAGCCACCTATGAATTGCTGCAGAAGGGCCTGGCAGTGCAGTCTCCTCCCATGGTCAGCACTCTACCTGCCTCCATGCACATGTCATAGCTCTACCCTGTGAAACCAACAGGCCAAACCTACCTGGGGATAAATTAGAATTAGTCTGCCTCCACTCCCAATCGGTGCTGAGGACTGCTGACTGAGGCTATTATGTATTAGGAAGCAGAGTTTTGAGTGAAGGCTGCACTCACAGCCAACAATCTACCAGTGGAACTCTGATAGGAACAATGCAGACTTCCTTTGGGATCTGACCAGTGACACCACTCCCCTACCCATTAATTGTTGGTTTCCACACTACTGCAAACTGCTACAGAAGGCCCCTGCAGTGAACTCTGCTCCCACAGTCAGCACTCTATCTGCCTCCCTGTGTACCCCATAGATCAGGCCTCAGAAACCAACAGGGAAGACCTTCCTGGGGATCAGTTTGGATCTGTCTGCTCCCCCTTACACTCAGCACTAAGGATTGCTGACTAAGGCAGCTGTGTGCTAGGAAGTAGACATCCTGAGTGGAAGCTATACCCACAGTCAACAGTCAACATACTATGGAGCAGGCTCTGCTAGCCACAAGGCAGACTTCCATAAGGGTCTGTCAGGAGTGTAACTACCCTCCCCCAACTGATAACTGATCAGCTGCTGGACTGGTACAAACTCCTAGAGTTCCCTACACTGGAGTCAGGAAGTGGGTCACCTAAGTAGAGATCAACCACCACAAGGACACTAGGGCTCTAAATCAACAGCTCCCACAGACTTGGAAAGGGAACACCAGGCAATACCAGAGAGCAACACTCAGCCACAAAGGAGGCTAGCTGGGTATGGGTTTTGGACTAAAAACATGATTGCAGAAACAGAGAAGGGAAGGGAGTAATAACCAGTGAGAAGGGACTGCACCCCTGGTGGACCTGAATGACAGTGCCTACTGGTGGACCGACTGACCACAGAGTGTTCTCTGATGTGTATGGAAAAGATTGAAAGCTAAAAAATGAGATTTGGATTTTTTTAATCCCAATTAAGCCAGAGACAGAGAAGAAACTATCACAGAGAGGGAGAAGAAACAGCAAGTAAAAGGTGAAGGCTCTGTCCACCTAAGAGTTTCTTGCGGAAAGGAATGTAGGTAAAAACACTAAATACTGGGGAAAACTGAAGAAGTTAACACTCTCAAAAATTCCGGTGCCCCAACAAAAAAAAAAAAATCACAAGATACACAAAGGACAGAAAAACAATGGCCTATTCAAATGAACATGACAAAGGAAGAGCAAGTGCATCCAGGTATGATCAAATAATGAAAATAAAATGGAAGAATATAATACAACATTAAACATAATCAAAAAATTAAAGTAGACATAAAGAACCAAAAGAAATGAGCAAACAATTCAAGAACAAAATGAAGATCTAAAAAAAGGAGATATTGCAATTTAAAGGGACAATAACTGAAATGAGAAACACAACAGAAGGACTTACCAACAGATTTAATCAGGCAGAAGAATGAATCAATAAATTAGAGGATACCAAAAAAAAAAAAAAAACCCAACTTACTGCTGTCTAGTCAAATCCAACTCATAGTGACCTCTCCTTGGATTTCCGAGGTGGTATCTCTATGTAAGTAGATTGCCCAGTCTTCCTTCCAATGAGTGGCTGATGGGTTTGAACCTCCAGCTTTCTGGTTAACATTCAAATACCTTAGGCACTATGCCACCAGAGCTCCTAAATTAGAGGATAAGATAGTTAAAATTACAGATGTTTAGAGCAACAAAAAAAGAGCTCTGGTGATAGTGGTTAAGGCATTGGATTGCTAACCAAAATGTTGGTGGTTTGAACCCACCAGCCAGTCTGTGGAAAAAAGATGAGGCTGTCTGCTTCTGTAAAGATTTACAGCCTTGGAAATGGGGGGATCGCTGTGCGTTGGAATCAATTGATGGAAGTGAGTTTTGTTTGGTTGAAGGGCGACAAGAACAAAGGCTCAAGAAGGCTAACCACAGTTTAATGCAATTACAGGATAACAATGGACCTAATATATGCATCATGGGAATTTCAAAAGGGAATGAGAGACAATAAGGGACAGAAAGAGTATCTGAAGAAATAATGACAGAAAATTTCCCCAATCTAATGAAGGACACAAATGAACAAATACAAAAAGTGCAAAAAACCCCAAGCAGGAAAAACCCAAAGAGATCTTCACCAAGACACATCATAGTTAGGCTCTAAAAATTAAAGACTAAAAGGGAATCCTGAAAGCAGTGAGAAAGAAGTACATACAAAGGATCCCCAATAAGATTAAGTGCTGATTTTTCTTAGAAACATTAGAGGGCAGACGCAATGGAATGATATATTTAAAGTGGTAAAAGAAAAAGCTGTCAATCAAGCTTCAAGAATGAAGCTGAAATTAAAAGATTCCCAGACAAACAGAAGCAGAGAGAGTTCATATCCACCAGAATCAGCTCTACAAACAATACTAATGGGAGTTCTGTAGGTGAAAGAGAAAAGATTCTAGAAAGTAATTCATAGCTGTGCATGAAAAGAAATATCCCTAAGAATATCCTTAAGAAAGGGAAATGTATGGACAAGTATAGAATTGCTACATTGGCTGCAATGATGGGCTCAAGCATAGCAAAGATTGTGAAGATGGTGCGGGACCAGGCAGTTTTTGTTCTGTTGTATGTAGGGTTGCTATGAGTCGAAGCACTTCAACAGCATCTAATAACAACATACATATATATTTTTTAGATCAGGTCTCTGGTGGCATAGTGCCTATGGCATCTGACTGCTAACCAAAAGGTTAACAGTTCAAACTCACCAGGCACTCTGCAAAAGGAAGACCAGGCAATCTATTTCTGTAAAGATTTGCTGTCTCAGAAACCCAAAGGGGGTAGCTGTGAGTTGGAATCAACTCAATGGCAATGAGTTTGGTTTGGGTTTTGGTTAGATCACATCAGTCCCTTCCTCAAAAGTCTCTAATTCTTTCCCATCATTTTAAGAATAAGATCCAAAATCTTTACCAAGGTCTGTAAGTGACCCTTGGCCATCTCTCTAACAGCATTTTCTATAACTCTCCCCATCACTCACACAACTCGAACATAACCTGCTTCCTTGCTGTTCCTTTAGCACACTAAGAATACCCCTGCCAAGGGGGCTTTGCTTCTGCTGTACCTTGTGCCCAAATGTCCTTCCTCCCATTCTGTTGCATGCTCAGTTTTGCCCTTCATTCAGCTCTCTCCTTCAGTCATCTTCTTAGATGTGCTACTCAAACACCCTATAGAAAATCACAACCTTGATTACTCTTCCTCCTTACTTTGTCTTATTTTATTTCAAATCACTTGTCACCACCTGAAAATACATCATCTGTTGGTTTATCTGTTTACCATCCATCTCCTCCACCACAAGGTAATTTACATGAGTGCAGGGACTTTACCTACTGTGCGCCAGGCACTATGAATACAGAGACCAAAACAGACAGGCCATAGGTATTTTCAGCAAAAGAGAAGTGCCAATGTTCCAGACAGAAAAAAAAGCTTCAATGCACATCCTCACGTCTTTCTCTGACCCCCAATCTCATGTGTTACTTCAATATAGGCTCTCAGAAAACCATATTCCTTTCCTTCAAAGAACTTGGTCTATATGTACTTATGTATATATTAATAGATAAAGAATCTCTAACACCCACACTAGGGCTATACAAGAGATCAAATCTCTTTGATATTTGTTTCCCTAGCTCCTCAAAGTATGTATTGCAAACATCAAATATTTGCTGATTAGACAGACATGTGCACTAATGAATGAATGTTTGGCAATTGTTCATCTTGGCTAACAGCTGAACCTGTGACCTGAAGTATTTGACAAGGCAAAAATTGTTCCCATAAAATAGTTCCTGTTCTTTAAAATTATCATTTGTTTCTGTCATAAAGCTTCTATTAGAAGCCAGGTAGCTATGAAGCGTAATATTAGAGGAACACAAGGACCTGGATTTGAATCCTGGCTCTTTCACGTAATAATGTATAACTCACAGAGTTACATATGCATATGTATATATACTTATCATATATATACAATGGTTACACCAGTATGCACATTTTAAAGTCATGAAGTCAAAATAAGTTTATATAGGTGCAATCTGAAATATAACCTAGGGAACACAGAACCTGTCTCTGCTATCCAGTTATAAAATTAAATTCAGGAATTATAGAAAGGAATCTATTATTTACTTGAATCTCTCAGAAAAAAATATTAAAAGAGATCAAATTCATAATTCGCAGTTGCCTGTCAAACCCCACCACATTACTTATTTTCAGGAATTTTTTGGCTACTCCAGAGCCTATCATTGAATTTTCTCAAACTCCTCAGTTCCTGTGACTTTCTCTTTCTCCTTCCCTTTTGCTTCCACTTCTTTATAATTTCACATTATATAGGCTTTTGATTGTGTCTCCCCACTTCCTTCTCCCTCTCCAGCCTCTCTTCTCTTCTCTTTTCTCTCTCTCTCTCTCTCTCTCTCAATTTCCCTCATATACCAACTGAAATCCAACTATCAAAAAGAAAACAAAAAACTCTCATTTAGTATGCAGGGGTTGGAAACAGTAATATTAAAAATGTAACATATCTTATGTCTATCAAATAAAATATGTAATTCTGTATGTGACGCTCAAACTGAGGACTGGAAAAGGACAATACCTGCTTAGATCCCACAACTAACAAATACTGGAGCAAAGATTAAAATGCAGGTTTGATTCCTAGGGCAGACTGAACCTACCTGGGAGACTCTGCCTGAAAACCAGGGTCATTTGAGACTACAGGCCAATTGATAACATAGGAGGGGAGGATGCTTAAGTTTCTTAGGTCACTTCTGCCCCTTTCCGAAGGGCATCTAAGAAAAGGAACATGAGATACATTCACACATGTGTTTATATTTACTCTCTTCAAATGGTGGCCTCCAGAAAGAGAGCTCAGTGGGAGAGTTTGATTTAGCTGCAATCAGCTTGTTGCCACGTTAGCTCTGTTTAAAAAGGGCAAGCTATGTCTCTGCTCCAGCCCGGCGCGTGGTGTGCCAATTCGGTGGGGTTTATCATCTGTCTCTCATAGCAGCAGGCCCCAGAAATGGCACAGAGCAATTTTCAGCCTTCATTTCTGCAGTACTTGAGAGAAATATAGGGGCAGTTTCTTAGTCTGAGGCAATATTTCTTAATGTTTTTAACTCTTAGAATTGCTACTTAATTCTCTCCCTGATTCACTTTTGAAGCTTAAAGCAGAGTGGATCACTCAGCAGCTCAGTTCCAACCAGGAGGAGAAAAAGGACGGGTCAGGAGGCCGAGTGAGGCACTCAGAGCAGGGGAATTGGGGAAGTGAGTCAGCTCAATCACAGGGCAGCTTCTGGTAGGAAAACAGAACTGGCCTTTCTATCCTTTGAAAGGTTGGGCAATCCTACTTCCGTAGTGATACTGCCTCGGAAACCCAAGGAGGGGTCGCTATGAGTCGGGTTTGACTTGACGGCACATAACAACAACAACAACAGTGCAAACCAGTGCCTCTGACCCGTAACTTATCTACTGAAGGATACACCATGTCCAATAGGATGCAAAGCTGAATGTCCCAACAATGCTTGATTCTACGAAACAAACTGGTTGCTACATTCCTAATTTCTGTCACTGAAGTGGTTTCAGGCATAATGTAGAAATATATGGCTAGGTAACGAAGAGTTAGGGAGCTCTGGTGGCTGATTGGACAACGGTTAATTATTCAACTGCTAACTGAAAGGTTGGTCAAACCTACAAGTAGCTCCATGGGAGAAAGACCTGGTCATTTGTTCCCATAAAGATTACAACCTAGGAAAACCTATAGGGCAATGCTACTCTGTCATTTAGGGCCACTATGTATCAGAACCAACTGACAGCACACAACAACAACAAGCAGTTAGGAGTCCCTGGGTGGTGCAAACAGTTGAGCACTCGACTACTAGCCAAAACGTTGGTGGTTCAAACCTACCCAGAAACACCTCAGAAGATAGGCCTGGCAATGTACTTCCAAAATGTCATGTCCCTGAAAACCCAAGGAGCAGTCCTACTGTGCACACATGGGGTCACCATGAGTTGAAACAGACTCTGCAGCAACCAATAAGAACAAGGGGTTGCTGAGTTAAGTTCTATTAGGAAGGAAATCAATTTTCTATATTGAGTCTTTTCTCTGATAACACAAATTTTGAATAGCATATTAAAGAGAGAAAGAGACATGAAACTTGAGAGACTAAGAGGGAATTGGAATAAGAAAATTTTCAGGTAAAGGAGAGAGAGAGGAGGAAAAAAAAGGGGGAAAGAAAACTGCTATTTCCATGTGCTTTCTCTCTCTCCTCAAAATAAGTTTGAATCTTGGAGAGAAATAAGTAACAATTCTGAGAGATAAAAACATTAACGATTGAGGACTCAATCAGCGGAACAGCTCTTAGAGCCCATCCAATACAAACTCAACTCTTCCTGGTGTGGGCAAGAAAACTACAAACTGGAGAGAAATTACACAGATATTAGCACCAGGTTTTCCAAGTCCCCACCAAGTGTTCTTCTCCCTCTACCTGCTGCTACCTTTAATCAAAATTTTCGACTAACACATAGGAAAAGCTTATTGACATTGAGCAAAAACACTTCATACATATTATTCCATCAATACCACACATCTGTTTTAAACAGTTACTAATACCATCAAAGATGGTAAGAAGGGACGATTAACTAGAAAAGGATGTCATGCTTGGTAAGGTGGAGGGTCGATGAAAGAGGGGAAAGCCCTCAGCGAGATGGATTGACACAGTGGCTGCAATGATGGGCTCAAGTATAGCCAGGATCGTGCAGCTGGCATGGGACTGGGCAGTTTTTCGTTCTGCTGTGCACGGGGTCGCTATGAGTCGCTATGACTCAACAGCACCTAACAACAAAAAGTACCATCAATAGGGGCACTGGCAACACAGAAAGAAACATTCTTTGAAGGTTACCAGGGGTGGAAGGGGAAGGGAAGGGAAATTGCTAACCAAAGGGTTGTTGTTGTTGTTATATGCCATCGAGGGTAGACGTGTATTAACTTGGATGAAGGGAAAGATGAAATGCAATAAGGTAGAGGTCAGCACAGAATGATCAAGGCAGAGGAAAACACTGAGAGGAGCACAAGAGTTAAAGGCAACAAAGGTAAATATTATTACATACCCAATCCAGCAGCAACAGTAATGACAATCATCGACAAGTAAATACACACATAGACACACGAGCTGAGCAAGTGCGGGAAGGCAAATGTGGGAACCCAAGAATAGATATATAGGTTTGACAGAGAATACTTCTATGTCTATATCTGTATGTGCTGCAAATATATCCATGAATATAGTAGAACACACAGAGGGCAAAGTTATGAAAACTTCTGAGCCATAACCAAACACACTGAGGGAATGAGTCACTGGGCCTGGGGCTCAGGACCGTATTCTCAGGAGACATCAAGGTCAATTGGCATAGCATAGTCCACAAAAACAAAGTTCTGTACCCTACTTTGATGAGCAGCGCCTGGGGTCTCAAAAGCTTGTGAAAGTCTATCTAAAGTGCAACTGTTTGTCCTTCCCCATCCAGAGCAAAGAAAAGTGAAAAAAATCAAAGACACAAGGGAACAATTACTCCAAAAGACTAATAGACCATGTGAACCCCCAGCTTCTGTGACCCTGAGACCAGAAGAACTAGATGATGCCCAGCTACAACTGCTGACCACTCTGAAAGAGATCACAATAGGAGACTGTGGATAAAGCAAGAGTAAAATGCAGAACAAAACTCAAAATCATCGGGAAAAAAAAAAGGCTTATTGGTCTGATAGTGACTGGTGGAACCCATGAAGCTATGGCCTTTAGACATCCTAGAAGCCTAGAGCTGAACTCACCCCCGCCCCCCCCCCCACAGCTCAACATTCCGCCAAACAAGAGTCAAGCCTATGAAGTGAACATTACCACCATGGAGAACAATCAAAGTCTGAGATATAAGGGCAGCGTATGCCCAGGGATAAAGCTCAGAAGGTGGGAATGTATAGTAGAGAAGGACAAATGGAAATGTAAACACAGGGAGGAACTGAGAAGAGCGCTCTTATGTTATAGGAACTGCAATCAATGTCCCAAAACAAGGTGTGTTTGAGTTGTTGAATGGAAGACTAGTGGGCTCTATAAACCTTCACCCAAATTACAAAAAAACTTATTCAAAAGGAGGCAGTGAGGCACGTGTCGTTCAGTGGTAGAATTCTCACCAGTCATGTGGGAGACCTAGGTTCTATGCCTGAGCAATGCATTTTAGGTAAAATCAACACCCACCTGTCAGTGGTAGCTTGCAGGTTGCTATGGTGCTGAAGAGGTTTTAGCGGAGCTTCTAGACTAAGACAGATGAGGAAGAAAGGCCTGGTGATTTACTTACAAAAATGAGCCAGTAAAAGACCTAGGGATCACAATGGTCCAACTTGCAACGCATCATGGGGTTAGTGCAAGACTGGGCAGCACTTTGTTCCATTGTGCATGGGACTGTCATGAGTTGGAGGCCAGTGCTGACTCAATGGTGGCTAACAACAGCCTCATGTGTATTTCACAACTAAAGAAACATCCTGAGGAAGGACATGGACCAATCTTCCTGAGGGCCCCAGAGTCAGTTGAAAAGGGAGCTGGATTTGAACCCAAGCATTCTGTCTCTCAAATACTTTCTCACATAATATGATTTAAGCCCTCCCTCCTCATGGACCATGCTAAGGGCAAAACTATAGATCTTTGTAGCCCAACACAATAAATACCACTGTGCTTTTCCAAGGAGAGGGGGTACATTCTTAAAACAAGCCTAAAGAGAGCTTTATAAAAGATGCAAATATTTCTAAAACAAAAGGCATTTTAAACCAAATAGATAAACTCCTGTGTATATTATAAATAGTTAAGTATATGAAGACAAGGTTTTGGCAAACATAACTTGAGTCATTACGTACCCACAACTCAAGAGTACCCAAAGACAGGCAAAAGTGAAAAAAGATAAAACACTCACAGGAAATTACCAACAAGTATAGAGCTTTGACTGGAAATGATGTATTTATATCACATAAATGTGTCATCTTTTCTTGGCTATTTTATGTTTCCATTTAGGATCTTTGGGACAAAAAACAAAAGCAGAAAACAGTGATTGCAAATAGCCGGATTATCTTGACAACTGTCATGTAGCCTCTTAAGCATGACACTCCTGCAGCCTCTTCTACAAGTCCATGAAATTCTGAACATCGCTTGGTTCCACTACCTACAGGGAAATACCTGCAGCGGATGCAGCTGACAAATGTTATCTAATCAAGTCTGTAAGCATCTCAGACAGGTGTATCTCTCCCCCAGCCTAGGAAATCACCCTGAATAATTCATTATCTAATACCTTTCTCTAAGCCAACATTCATGACCAGAGTGGGGGTATGAGCATAGGGCGGGGGGAATCACGCTGTGACACTCTTTACATAGGAAAAAAGGTACGGGCTTTAAGATTCTCGTTTAAAAAAAAAAAGTTGCAAAATCATTCTTTCTGTTAAAGAATTTCTGTGCGAGGGAAATTTGGGCCTTGCCACTCAAAAAGCAACTTCCTAGTTGATTCCCATATCCAGACCTTGAAACTCTCCTGCTTGTAAGATAATCCTCTGCATGGGTTTAAACTCATTTCTAAATCGGCATCCTCAGACCACAGTTAGTCTTGCCATAGGCATGAACATATTGGCTTTGCAGCTCCTGTCCATGGTGACCCAGGGCCTTTGCCTACAGCCCACCCACACCACACACACCCTATGGCAGGGAGAGTAGAAATGAGTCTAGGCAGGTCCCATCATTCTTTCCCTCCTGTTCAGCATCCGTGTTCCCCACCCTTACTTCCCAAGACAGTGACTGGGAAGCTAGTTGGCTTTTGCTTTAAACCTTTAGGTCACAGGGCAGAATGGACATAAGATATGCTCCTGTGTCTGGGTGGTACAAAGGGTTAAGTGTGCTACTACAAGCCAGAAGGCTGGCAGTTCAAATCCACGCAGAAATGACTTGGAAAACCAGCCTGATGATCTGCTTCCAAAGGTCACAGACTAGAAAATCCTATGGAAAAGTTCTACTCTGCACATATAGAGTTACCATGAGTTAGAATTGACTCAAGAGCAACTAATGACCCCACTACCTTAGAATCCAACACAAAGCTGGTTCTTCTTTCATCAGTAATTCTCAAACATTAGTGCACAACTGGAGAGCTTATTAAAATTTAGATTGTGGGACTCCACCCTACAGTCTTGGATTTAGTAGGTCTGAAGGGAATGAGAAAATCTGCATTTCTAGTAAGTTTCCAAGAAGTCCCCTGGGTGCTACAAATGCTTAATGTGCTTGATTGCTAAACAAATGGTTAGAGATGAGGAGGAACCAAGATGGTGGACTAGACAGATACACTATCCAGACTCTACGACAAAGATTCAAGATACCAACCGAAGCAGATACAGATAACAAAGCTGGAAATCAGAGCTTCAAAGGAAAGGATAAAGAAGTAGATCAAATGCTCAGGAGAGGAAGAGACTGAATAAAAACAATGAACAAGAACAGTAAACTGCCAACCTGTACAGCATGACTGACCATTTTGAATTATTGCAATCAGCACTGTGATCAGAGCAGGTACTAGTTAATCAGAAGGCTGGTGGGTTTGAACCACTCTTTGGGAGAAGACTGAAAAATCTACATCAGTAGAGATACCGCCTCAGAAAACGAAGGAGGGGTCACTATGAGTGGAATCAACTCATCGGCAGTGAATTAGGTTGGTTTTTTTTAGGATTGCACCTGTACCCACATCAGTAATCAGGCAACCAGTGACATGTGACCTCTCTGCTTACCTTGCACAACCTCATAATCACCAGAGGCACCACCCCACAAAACCACTCAGGGGCCAAACTGCCATTCATGTCAGTACTGTACTTTTTTCCTTTATCTTTCTTCTTAATTGTTCCTGCTTTCTCTCCCTTTTATTTTTTTCTTTCCTGTTTTTCCACCCTTTCCTTGCCCTTTTTCTCTCTGTTGGATCCCACAGAGTAGGTGAAACCACCCCCACTGCCTGTGTGGTTAGCAGCACCCATCCCCACCCCTGCCCAGTCAGAGCATGTTTCTGCAAAGTGAGCACTGCAATTCTGCATAGCTGTTTGGTGGCTAACACTTATGCCAGGACTGTGTTGCTTTCCTTCTTTTCTTTTTCTCTTTTTCTTTTCTTTTCTTTTTCCTTCTTCTTAATTCTTCTCTCTCCCCACCCCTTATTTTTCTCCTCTATATTTTTTTATCTTCCTCTCCCTCAGCCTTTTTAATTTTTTTGATCCCAAGGAGCAAGCAAATGCCTGCCACCCTTCCATAGTCAGCAACACCTGCACCCACCCCTCTGTGGAAAATAATGCACACTCCCCTGATAAGAGCTATGAATTCCTACTGCAGCTGTTAGCAGCTACCCTTACGCCAGTTGTTTTTTCCTCATTTCTTTTTCTTTTTTTCCTTCTCAATTCTTCCCTTTTGCCACCCCCCCCCTTTGATTTTTCTTTTATTTTATTTATTCCTCTTCCCCCCTCCTCTTTTTCACTCTCTGTTGTTTGTTTGATGTACCTGGGCCAATGCCCCACCCACTGCCACTTCCACACTCAGCACCAGGCCTGACCCTCTATATTCAGTGGTATGCACTCCTGTGGGAAAAATGACATATTTCCACCACAGCTCTGTTTAGAAGCTAGCACTTGCACCAGTACTGTCCCACATTTGTTTTTGTTTTGTTTTATCTTCTTTTTCTCTTTTTCTTTCTTCTTAGGTCTCCCCTCTTCCCCATGACTTTGTTTGTTTGTTTGTTTGTTTTATTCCTTTTCTTTTTTTTTCATTCCTCTTCTCCCCTCCCCCTTTTTCTCTCTTTCTCTAGCTGTCAAGAGCCAACAATGCTACACAGCCATACCCAGCACACCTGCCACCCCACTCACTGGCCAAGTGCCAGTGGATTGATGGCATGACTGGATTGATGACAGACAGCAGCCAACATCCACCAAGCCTGTGTTCAGCTTCTCTGTGCAATCAGCAATCAGCAACCTACACCTACCCCCCCACCTGCCACCAAATCTATACAAAGACAGGTAGTGAGCACTCCAGTGCCAACAAACTAGCAACCAGAATATATACTTGCCCTGATGCCCAGATATAGTCAATAAAACAAAACAAGTCTTCAGGGTGAAGCAATCCAACATACAATCAACACATTAATACAGTAACACTACAGTGTCTTAGAGACAACAGACTATTTCAAATCACACACAAAAAAAAAAAAGAAAGAAAAGAAAAACAGAACAAGATGGCTCAAACAAGTAACCAAAATACAGGGCTAGAAAATCTTCCAAAGGAAGAAATGCTATTGGAACTACCTGATAACAAATTCAAATAATTATATTTATTTACCTTCAGTGGATTGAGGAAAAGTTCAAGGAAACCACAGGCAAAATCAAGGAAAACACATCTTAAAAAATAAAGAATACATATAAATACACACACAAACATTTCTAGAAGAAGTCAAGAAAACAATACAAGAACAAATTGAAAACATTAATGGAAAATATATAGAAATCATACAAAAATAGCAACTAGAAATCCACAAGATTAATACTAAAATTTCAGAAACAGGTAACACTTTGGAAGGACAAACGAGTACAACTGAATCAATGGAAGACATAATTGGCAATATTGAAAACAATTCTCATATTAATCTTTTATGTTAATCTGATTAACAATCAGAAAAAAAGAATGAAAAAAAATTCAGGCAGTCTAAGAATTATGTGAGACATCATCAAGAGGAATAGCTTATGTGTGATCAGCATACCAGAATAGAGACAAAAATAAAACACTGAGAAAATTGTCAAAGATTCGTTGAAAGAAAACTTCCCTAATATCATGAACAATGAGAATATATATATTCAAAGAGCTTAATACACCCAAATAGGATAAACCCCAAAAGAAAATCATCAAGACATATCATAATTAAACTTTCTAAAACCAAACACAAAAAAAATCTTGAAAGTGCCTTTGGAAAAACAAAAACTTACCTACAAAAGAGAACCAGTAAGGCTAAACTCTGATTTCTCAGCAGAAACTATGC
The DNA here is from genome assembly GCF_000298275.1 of Orycteropus afer afer. Lineage (NCBI taxonomy): Eukaryota > Metazoa > Chordata > Mammalia > Tubulidentata > Orycteropodidae > Orycteropus > Orycteropus afer. The sequence continues at coordinate 20,479,494 of NW_006921596.1, read as the reverse complement.
GAGCAAAAAGGCACTAGAACTATATATATATACATACATATTTATATATATATATATATATATGTGTGTGTGTATGTGTATGTGTGTGTGTGTGTGTGTGTATAATCCTAAGAGGTCTGGTAGCATAGTGACTAAGGCACTTGACTGCTAACATGAAGGCTGGCAGTTCAAACCCACCAGCCAGTCCTCGGAAGGAAGGTTGGGCAATCTATTTCTGCAGTGATACTGCCTCAGAAACCCAAGGAGGGGTCACTATGAGTCGGCTCTGACTTGACAGCACATAACAACAACAACAATGTATATAACCCTAAAAGAAACAAATTCCCAAACAAGAATTATATATCCAGTAAGATTTTCTCTCAAATATGATGATGAAATTAGGACATTTTCAGATAAACAGAAATTAAAGGGGGGAAAAAAAAAGACCAATGTTATAAATATAAAAGAGCATCTTCTGGACAGAGAATGAAAAATGGCAGACAATGGCTAGAGATTAAGACACACTATAGCATCACCCAGAAATCAACCAAGATATAGAAATTAAAAAGAAAAAAAAAAACCTACAAGACTGATAATAGGGAATCAGAGATGTCAATTTCTAAACAATGATAATTACAAAGCCAAAAGAGAAAATACATGATGTAGTTACAGAATCCAAACAGAGGGAATGTCAAAATAACATCAAGATAGAACAGATTATTTTAAACTTGGAAAGATAGTAATGTTACAGGGTAACCTTAAAGAAAATTATTATACCTTCTCATCAAAATAAAAAAAAGAAAATCATAAAGTCTCACTAAACACTAAAACAACAGCAATGAAGGAAATAAGAAAATCTGTTAAAAATGAATTAAGCTTAGAAAAATACAGTGGACAAAGAAACAAGAGCATGCGCACACATGACAGCAGGAAATTCATACTATTGATAATTGGCCTGAATGTAAATGGATTAAATGCACTAGTCAAGAGACGACGAGTGGAAGAATGGATAAGAAAATATGACCCACTGATATACTGTCTAAAGAGATACACATTAGACACAAAGATAAAAATAAACTAAAAAGCATAGGATAGAAAAACATATATCAAGCAAATGGCAACCAAAAATGAATAAAAGTAGCAATATTAATTTCTGATGAAAGAGTTTAAGGCAAAAACCAGGAAAAATGGCAAGGAAGGACAAATATATAATGATTAAAGGGTCAAACCAACAAGAGGACATAACTATAATAAGCATGCATGCACCCAATGAAAGAGCCCCAAAACATATAAATCAAACTTCAACAGAACTGAAAAGATAAATAGACAACTCCACAATAATACCTGTCAGGTGCCATCTAGTCGGCTCTGATTCTTAGACCCTGTGTAAACAGAACAAAACACTCCCCGGTCCTGCACCATTCTCACAATTGTTGCTATGCCTGAGCCCACTGTTGCAACTACTGTGTCAATCTATGTCATTGAGGGTTTTCCTCTTTGTCACTGACCCTCTACATCACCAAACATGATATCCTTCTCCAGAGACTGGTCTCTCTTGATAACATGACCAAAGTACAAGAGATGAAGTCTGGCCATTCTTGCTTCTAAGAAGCATTCTAGCTATACTTCATCCAAGACAGATTTGTTCATTCTTCTGGTAGTCCATGGTATATGTAATGTTCTTCGCTAACAGCGTAATTCAAATGTATCAATTCTTCTGCAGTCCTCCTTATTCATTGTACAGCTTTCTCATGCATATGAGCTGCTGAAAAGACAATGGCTTGGTTCAGGCACATTTTTGTATCCAAGTGACATCTTTGCTCTTTAAAGAGATTTTTTGCAGCAGATTTGCCCAATGCAATGTATCATTTGATTTCTTGACTGCTGCTTTCATGGGAAAGTCCATTATGGATCCAAGTAAAATGAAATTCTTAACAACTTCAATCTTGTCTCCATTTATCATGATGTTGTTTTTTGGTTATTCTTTATAAGGGGCATAGTGGATTCTTTATAAGGTGACGTAGTGGATAACACATTTGGCTGCTAACCAGGTCTGCAGTTCAAAACCACCAACTGCTCCATGGGAGGAAGATGAGGCAATCTACTATGAGTCACAATTGACTCACTGGCTGTGGGTTTGTTTTTGTTTTGGTGCTTACTGGTCCAGTTGTAAGGATTTTTGTTCTCTTTATTTTGAAGTATAATCCATACTGAAGGCTGTAGTCTTTAATTTTCATCAGTAAGTGCTTCAAGTCATCTTCACTTTCAGCAAACAAGGTTGTGTCATCTGCATATCACAGGTTGTAAGTGAGTCTTCCTCCAATCCTGATGCTGTATTGCTCTTTATATAGTTCAGCCTCTCAGATTATTTGTTCAGCATGCAGATTGAATAAGAATTGTGAAACGATAAAACCTTTACACACATATTTCATGATTTTAACCACTCAGTATCCCCTTGTTCTGTTTGAACAATTTCCTATTAGTCTATGTACAGGTTCCTCATGAGTACAATTAACTGTTCTGGAATTCCCATTCTTCACAATGTTATCCATAATTTGTTATGATCCACACAGTCTACTGCCTTTGCATAGTCAATAAAACACAGGTAAACATCTTTCTGGTTTTTCGACTCTCAGCCCAGATTCATCTGACACAGCAATGATATCCCCTTGTTCAACCTCCCCTCTGAATCCAACTAACTCATCTGATAGTTCTCTGTTGATATACTGCTACAAGCATTTTTAAAATTATTTTTGGCAAAATTTTACTTGGGAGTTCCGGTAGCATAGTGGCTACGGCACTTGACTGCTAACCAGAAGGCTAGTGGTTCAAATCCACCAGCCACTCCTCGGAAGGAAAATGGGGCAATCTACTTCTGTAGTGTTACTGCCTCGGAAACCCAAGGAGGGGTCGCTATGAGTCGGGGCCGACTCAACGGCATATAACAACAACAACATTAATGATAAAAAGAAAAAAAAAAAAAAAACCTCACTGCCGTCAAGTCGGATCTGACTCATAGCAACCTTCCTTGGGTTTCTGAGGCAGTATCACTACGGAAGTAGATTGCCCAACCTCCCTTTTGACGAGTGGCTGGTGGGTTTGAACCACCAGCCTTCTGGTTAGCAGTCAAATGCCTTAGGCACTACACCACCTTCTGTAGAATCACCTTTCTTTGGAATGGGCACAAGCGTGGATCTCTTCCACTCAGTTGCCCATGTAGTTGTGTTCCAAATTTCTGGGCATAAAGGAATGAACACTTCTAGCACTGCATCTATTTCTTGAAACACCTCAACAAGTATTCTGTCAGTCCATGAAGTCTTGTCTTTGGCCAATTCCTTCAGTGCAGCTTGGCTTTTCTTTCTTCAATACTATCAGTTCTTGATCATATGCTACCTCCTGACATGGTTGAATGTCAACCAATTCTTTTTGGTACAGTAACTTTGTGTATTCCTTCTATCTTTTTTTGATACTTCCTGCATCTTTCAATATTTTGCCCATAGAATCTTTCAGTATTGCAACTCAAGGCTTGAATTATTTCTTCAGTTCTTTCAGCTTGAGAAATGCCAAGCATTTTCTTCCCTTTCGATTTTCAAACTCCAAGCCTTTGCATATTACATTATAATATTTTATCTTCTTTTTTTAAAATTTTTATTATGATTTGAGTGAAAGTTTACAGAGCAAATTTATTTTCATACAGCAGTGAGTACACATTTTGTTTCATGACATTGACTGCGATTCCCCACAATGTAACAGCTTTCTTTCACTTCCTCCCTGTAGTTATCTCTTCCAGCCCCTCCATGCACTCCCAAACCAGCCCCCAGCTGTCTCCCTGTGCACTGTCCTTCTGTTCTCCCATGATTGATCACTCCAACGAGCTTATATACCTGATGAAAATGCCCAACTCATATGCCTGTCTACTGTTTGGCTGGAAGCCACAGAAGTGAGTTCAGTTCCAGACCTGAAGGGTAACTAGGGGCCATAGTCTCAGGGGTCTCATCAGGCTCTATCAGACCAGCAAACCTGGACTTTTTTATGATTTGGGGTTTTGTTCCACATTGTTCTCCCCCTCTATGCAGGATCTCCTGCACTGATCCCTTCCAAGTGGTTGACAGTGGTAAACAGGCACCATTTAGTTCTTCTGGTCTCATGGTCATAGAGGCTGAGGATCACGTACATGGTCTACTAGTCCCTTGGACAAATAGTTTCCATGTTTATTTGATTTTCTTCATTATTCTTTGCTCTGGATGAGGAAAGACCCATCATTACATCTAGATGGCCACTTGCAAGCTTTTAAGACCCCAGTCACTACTCACCAAAGTAGGATGTGGAAGAATTATTTTTACTTTGTCTTCTTGAGCCACTCTTTGAAATCTTCTGTTCAACTCTTTTACTTCATCATTTTTTCCATTCACTTTAGCTACTCTATATTCAAAAGCAAGTTTGAGAGTCTCTTCTAACATTTATTTTGGTCTTCTTTTCCTGACCTTTTGCTTTCTTCATGTATGATGTTATTGATGTCATCCCACAACTCATCTGGTCTTCAGTCACTGGTGTTCAATGCATCAAATCTATTCTCCAGATAGTCTCTAAATTCAGGTGAGGTATAACTGAGGTGGTATTTTTCATGGATTTCATTTTCTTGAGCCTCCACTTGCACTTGCATATGATCAATGGTCTGTTCCACAGCCAGCTCCCAGCCTTGTTTTGACTGATGACATCGAGCTTCTCTATTGCCTCTTTTCACAGATTTAGTCTATTTGACTCCTGTGCATTCCATCTGGAATACTCATCTGTCAGTCTGCCATATGTGGTGGCTTGCATGAGGCTGTGATGCTGGAAACTATGCCACTGGTATTTCAATTATCAAGGCTCGCCCAAGGTGGACAGGTTTCAGTGGAACTTCCAGACTAAAAGAGAGCAGGAAGAGGGACAGGGCCATCCACTTCTAAAAAATTTGCCACTGAAAACCTTATGAATAGCAACGAAACACCTCCTCAGGAGAGAGAAATTACTTTCCTTACATTTGAAGGCTAAAGGTGGTATTTGTGAATGTCATTATCTCTATTCCACACAACTATTGAGATTACAGTTACTGTGAATCCTGGCTGCACATTAGAATTATTTAGGGGGAAAAAATATATATAAGCCTAGGCCCAACATTATAGTAATTCTTATTTAATAGGTCTGAGTGGAACCCAGGCATAGGTGTTTGTTCTGGTTACCTAGTGCTGCTCTGACAAGAATATACCACAAATGGGATGGCCTTAACAAACAGGAGCTTATTCTTACAATTTGGAGGCTCTAAGTCCAAGGTCAAAGTGCCAAACTCTAGGGACTGGGTGAAAGCCCCTCAGCCTCGGGCTTCAGCTCTGCCTCCAGCTCCTGGCCCACTGAAGCTTTTCTTCACTCAGACAACTGCTTGCTGCTGAGGCTGCCAAGTGTAACGTTGACAAGTAAAAAGGCACAGTACCGATGTTACCAAACCACACGGCAGGCCATTAATTTAAGTCCATCATAAGTCCCCAGGTTGGCAGAGCATGGCAGGCTGCTGAACAATGACACGGATACATGCAGGGTACAAGCGTGCCATGAGCTAGAGGCCATTCCCCAAGGCTTCTGCTTATATACAAGAAGCAGACCACATTCCCTAACGTAGCTACTTAACTGCTCACACTAGATTCTACCATGGATTTGATTACCAGTCTCATCATGGGGAATACTTCATCCAGCTGCCCAGCCACTCAACCAGGCCCAGCCAAGTTGACACACAAACTGAACTACCACAGTGTTTTAAAAAATAAATCTAGGTGATTCAAATATATAGCCAAAGTTGAGATCTACTATTCTTAGGATCATAATCTCTGTTTTAACATGAAAATAGATAAAGTGACAAAGAATTCAACTCAGCCATATCCTACCACCTGTTTACACTGGGCAACTCAGTTAACCTAAGTTTTCATTTCATCATCTATAAAATGAGGTTAAAATATCAACTGCATTTGATTATTCATGAAGAGTAAGTGGAATAAAAGCATCCATTCAGTCACCTCTTCACTCTTTCATTCATTGTTTTATTTCATTCACTTAACAAATAATTACTGATCACCTACCACATGCCAAGCACTGTTACAGGCCATATGCACACAGCAGTGGCCAAGACAGACCAACTCATCCCTGCCCTCACAGGACTTAGCAAAATCCTGAAAATATAGTACATGCTTGTCATCACTGTTATCCAAACAGGAGACAACAGTGGTTACCTGCTGTGATGCCTTATGTGACAATGTGACTAGTCTCTAGCATCCAATTTTTTAATCAAACCCTAATATAGGTGTTGCAATGATGGCATTTTGATGTGTTAACTTTAAGCTGACTTTAAATAAAGGAGATTATGTTCAATAATGTGGGTGAGCCTTATCTAATGGGCTGAAGGCCTTCAGAGCAGAAACTGAGATTTCTCAGAGAGAAAATGTGCCTTAAGACTGAAACATCAAATCCTGCCTGTTGGCCTACATTAGATTTCATCCTTACCAGCCCGGAACAATCACATAAGCCAATTCCTTAAACTCTCACTCTTGCTCTAGATAGATAGACAGACAGACAGATAGAGATAAAAATATCGCACTGTTGGTGGTTTGAACATGCCCAGAGGTACCTGAGAATAAAGTCATGGCAATCTGCATCTAAAAGATCACAACCTTGAAAATTCTCTGGAGCACAGTTCTATTCTGAAACACAGGGGTCAACATGAGTCAGAGGCAACTCACTGCAACTGATTTGGTTTTATGCATGCACACACACACATACACACACACACACACACATATCCTATTGGTTCTATTTCTCTGGGGAACTTTGACTAATACACCTAACTCAACATAAAATGATAGACCAAAAGGCAACATGCTCTAAGACACTTGCCTGCTAACCAGACGGCTGGTGGTTCAAACCCACCAGCCACTCCTCGGAAGGAAGGTTGGGCAATCCTACTTCCGTAGTGATACTGCCTCGGAAACCCAAGGAGGGGTCGCTGAGTCAGCGCTGACTCGATGGCACATAACAACAACAACAACAACATATATATATATATATTTAAAGGAATATTCATATTAATAATCACATTTATATAGTCATAATTAATGCCATGTTAACATGATTAATATTATGATTTTGAATATATATTCATTTTTTTCTCTTTTCTGCCTATATCCCAATGAATGAGGTAGCCACAGGGTGAACTTGAGAACTGAAAAGGATCTCAGACCTCACTGAATAAAACTGTCTCCTTTACAGATAGAGTACTTCGCAGCCCTCTGAAGGGAAGGTTCCTTCTAGTAGACTTGTTGGCTCTTTCAGGTCAGGTAGGAGTGCTTTTGGTCAGTGAATCTTCCACAGTGCTCCGTCAGGGTTTTGCATAATGTAAGCTCTGAATAAAACGCTTGTTGCGTAGGAGAATGAATGAAAAATGTGTAAATAAGGGTCAATGGTAATTTTCGCTCAAGAAATGCACATTGAACACTAGGCAAACAAATGGGCAGCTTTCCAATATGGTTTTTAAAATATGACAAAAAGCCTATTCATATCTCATCTTGCCTGAAATAGCACCATATGTAAGCATGGAACAGTATTAAATAAATTTTATAACAAATAAGTCTCTTTCCAATGTAAATTAATAAATTTCCTTTTCACATTATTTTTAACTACCTGAGGTACTTAGCCTTTACTTAATGATGATGCACTTGATTAAATAAAATGAAAGAAAAATGAAAGTTCTTTCAGACATTAAAATGAATAATGAGTTTAGACTTAATCCAAAAGCAATTTAACTTTAAACATTCATATGAAATTAAATGAGCCATTGAATTTGCTATATAAGCAAGCATTAATCTTATCAAGCTATGAAAACTAGAAAGTTATACAGTGACCCATTAATTTCAGAGCCTAATACAAGGTCTGTTTAATGCCTTCACTCCATTAAAAAGTCTTATCCCACAATATAAGTGCTTTTTCATAAAATTTTAAACCCCAATTCATTTTTTTTACTGCTCCAATCATGTGATAATCGACTGACAAGATTATGGCTGCAAATCTGAATATGGTACGTAATGTCATGTGAAACAAATTTTGTTCGTGGCTACTAGCTTCCATCCACAAAGAGGGTGTTTATATCATTGGCAAGAATGTGTGCAAGGAGTTCTAAGGCCACTCCCCCTCCATCCAAGGGTGTTTCCTTTGGTTAAAGTGGTTTATAATTGTCCCATTAAGTGCATAGATATCCCTTCCTTGTTACTCAGAAGCAAAACGCTTTCACAGAATTACACAAGCCAAGAGCAGCATTCCAGTACATGTGAATTGTGGGCTATATAATGATAGTTCAATATTGAAATCAAACAATATATGGGTTTGTTTTTTTTCTTTTTACACATTTAAATATTTCTCCATACAAAAATACAGAATCATAATTTCATCAGAAAATTTTATGTCTCAATTTCTGGCTCCACGTACAACCAGCCCATTTTACAGAAAAATTTAACTAAATGGCAAATCTATAGTGCCATTCTATGTGGCCTTTCCTGAATCTGTGCTGGAAGATGTGGGGGAGAGTGAAGAACAGATTGTTGTTGTTGTTGTTATTTGCCGTCGAGTCAGCCCTGACTCATAGCGACCCCTCCTTGGGTTTCCAAGGCAGTATCACTACGGAAGTAGGATTGCCCAACCTTCCTTCCGAGGAGTGGCTGGTGGGTTTGAACCGCCAGCCTTCTGGTTAGCAGTCAAGTGCCTTAGCCACTATGCTACCAGAGCTCCAGATAGAAAACGTCAAATGCTTGTTTTTCACAGGCCTGCAGGGTCACTATCAATTTTATCATATGCCATATGACAAACTGATCAGTTATTTCACAATAATAAAGAGGGAAGTAAGGAAGTGGGATGTGCTGAGAATATGATCAATGTGGTGTGGACTCACTTGTAAGTATTACTTATTTCATTATGTTGAGCTTAGATTAAGAAATGGCATAGTTTACATATTTTAAACCCTCATTAATAAATATTGGGTCTTTTTATTGAGAGACTAGCTAATAATTCACTAGAGGCTTGATATTTGGTATCTGAAATTTACAGGAGTAAATTTAAATGATGAAGTCTATTATTAATGAAGAAGGATTTTGTGGTGTAAGAGAGCAAGTCATTGCAGAATTTTTTTTTTCCACAAAATAAGCATGGCTTATAATATAAATCTATTCAACCTTGGGCTGGCACAAAAGGTCTCTATGATGTGTCTCCTAAATATAGAATACAGGTTGTTTTTTCCTCTATGTTATTCATTCAGCCTTGGGACCATTCATATTATTTGGAATTTATTCATTTAAGCCTATCTGTGTTTAATCAACTCCCCAATATAGTGCCTACATGACTGACTGCCAAAACATATGGCCACTCAAGATGTACTCCAGCCAATTCAGTGTGTTAGGTCAGCCCCACACATTGCCCTACCCAGCCCAGCCCAGTGCTCCTGAAAGGAAGAAGGAGGCTTAAAGCAGGTTTAGCAAAGGTCTGTTTTATTTCTTTGTACTCACAACAAAACTTAAAGCTACAACAGCAACTCCAGAGGCTAGAGAAGAAACTTAGGCGGACAGTGAGTTCATGTTAATGGTGCAGGAGTTACTTGGAAAAGGAGGGTGAGAATGGTTGCATGATTTTAAGTATGCAATCCATGTCACTGAATTGTACATGTAAAAATTGTTGAATTGGCGTATGTTTTGCTACGTATTTTTAAAATGAATGAAAATAAAATATTTTTAAGAAGATAAATACATGTTGAAATAATAAGCCCTACAAATAAATGCATGTGAAAATTGGACAATGAATAAGGAAGACCCAAGAAGAGTTGATGCTTTTGAGCTGTGGTGTTGGTGAAGAATACTGAAACTACCATGGACTTCCAGAAGAACTAACAAATCTGTCCTGGAAGAAGTACAGCTGGAATGGTCCTTAGAAGCAAGAATCTCTAGGCTTCATGTCACCCACTTTGGTCATGTTGTTGGAAGGGACTATTCCCTGGAGAAGGTTATCATGCTTGGTAAAGTGGAGGGTCAACAAAAAAGAGGAAGACCCTCAACGAGATGTAATTGACACAGTGGCTGCAACAATGGGCTCAGGCATAGCAAGTAGTGTGCGGATGGTGCATGACCGGGTACTATTTCATTCTATTGTACACAGGGTCACTGTGAGCCGGAGCCAACTCAATGGCACTTAACAACAACACAAATCAAAAATCAAAACAAAAAAACAAAGTTATTTTTCAAAAATTTTAAGTCTTTATAAGTACTTAATACTGGATACTTTAACACGTTGAGCCCCCAGAAAAGTGAAGGGAAGGTACATAACTTCCCACTTAGAAATTGGATAAACATGAGTTTCAAAGTTAAACTTAAAAAAAAAGAAAGAGTTGAGTATCAAATGCTTTCTATCTATGATACCTTGGCAAGTTGTCACTAATACAAATACTTTCTGACCTGAGAATTAAACGTCTTCACCTTTTGGGGACTCCTTCTGTGGTGGTTAAGTTTGTGTGTCAGCTTGGCTGGACCTGGTTGAGTGGCTGGGCAGCTGGATGGAGTACTCCCCATGATGAGACTGGTAATCAACTCCATGGCGGAATCTACTGGAAGCAGCTGAGTAGCTGCCTTGTGGATATGTGGTCTGCTTCCTGTATATAAGAAACAGCTTTGGGAATGGTCTCTAGTTTATGGCACGCTTGGACCCTGCATGTAGCCATGTCGTTATTTAGCACCCTGCCATGCTCTGCCGACCTTGGGATTTATATTGGACTTAAATTAATGGCCTGCCGTGTGGTTTGGTAACATCAAGACTGTGCCATTTTATTTGTCAACCTTGGGCTTGTTAGCCTCAGCAGCCAGTAGCTACCTAAGTGAAGAAAAGCCTCTAGCTCCAGTGGGCCGGGAGCAAGAGGCAGAGCTGAAGCCCAAGGTCAAGGGGCTTTCACTCAGCCTCTAGAGCCTGGCACTTTGAACTCAGACTCAAAGCCTCCAAACTGTAAGAGAATAAACTCCTGTTTGTCAAAGTCATCCCATTTGTGGTATATTCTTGTCAGAGCGGCACTTGGTAACCAGAACACCTTCCTTTTGTGAGTCTAAGCGAGATGCAGGGTTACCCAATATCCTTCCAATGGATTATCATTTTTTCCTAAGTTAGAATCATTTCTTGCATCTGCAACCAAGAACTCCAAGTGGCATATTACCTCCCATTCTATTTCCCATCTCCAAAACTGGGGATTTCGTGATTTGTACTTCCTACCTCACCAACTGAAGGGATCAAATGATGTAACAGAAGCAAAATTACTTATAATAGAATTGACATGTTCTAAGTCTTCCATGATAGTTTATTGTTTTCCCTTAACATTCTCTGAAAATATTAAAGCTATTTCAGCTAATCTCCCACTTTTTGTAAAATTAGAAATAGTGTGTTCTTAAACTGTTATCATGAATAACAAGATTATTATACATATATATATATGATTAGTAATTATTATATATAGACATTGCCTCATATATTATAAACACTCAAAAAGAGTCTTCTTCTTTCCTCTTAATAAGAGAAAAATGATCCAATTTCAGACTTTATGACAATTATCGGCCATCCAAAACCACAGCATGTCTAAGAGTCATTGATTTGAGTGTGTATTTTGCAACACAGTCAAGAATAAATTTTAAAAAGAGAGAGAGAAGCAAGAATATGGAAACATAATCAGACCTTCCTGGATTATGTTCTCTTATTAACTCATTAGCCTCTTTGACCTTCAATTCCTTCATTTGTAAAATAAGAATAATTATATCTATCACTCAGTGTTACAATTAGGATTAAAATAAACAATGTATGTGATTATAGTTTTTTAAGTCATATTATGAAGAGACTATTTAACAACAACAACTACGTATTTGTTGAGATATATTTTCTGCTTTAGGATCCATCATATGTATACACACATATACACATTAATTTTGTTTCACCACTATGAATGTACCAGACTGAAGGAAAATATGGATATAACTGTGTGGCTATCAATTTTCCACCTGACAAAAAATTCCCAAGAGCAAAAGAGGGTGCCAGAAAAGTGCTGGCCCCTTGTTTACGACTCATAGGACAGTGTTGCTTCTATACCAGCAGAAACCAGGAATTAAACCAACAGAGCTACGTTAATTTCAAGCTCTATTAGAACTTGGGCAAGCGTGCCTACGGAGACTTCCTGAGTAAAGGACACACCTAGCCAAGCACACATTCACCATTAACCACACTCTATTCAGAAAGGATTTTACAACACCAACCCTACTCCTTAGATTTTCTTAGGCAACTCAATCTTGAGTCTTATTCTAAATCAAGATAATCAAGTGAGATACCATATTTCTTGAGGTGCACAAACTGAACTTTACAAATAATAACCTAACAATAGATGGAGAGAAAGAGAATGGGGCAGAGGGACAGAAAGAATCATAGAGAATCAGACTTGATGGGGTTTTACCTACTTGATTCTGTGCTGTCTATGTGAGCTGTGAGAAATTCTGTTGTTCAGTTTGCTCCAAAACAATGGTTTTCTTTAAAGACATGGCCTCTGAGAAAACGTACTTTCAGTAAGTAAAGCTTAAACAGAATAGTCTTTGAAAGCAACTAATTAAATGAATTTAAATGACATCTAAACAATAAGGCAACATCATCAGGAAAAAATTACATATTTTATTAGTCTTTCTTAAAGACATCATAAATTATGTATTTTAAAATAAAATTATTTAAATCACTTTTTTGCAAGTCCTTCTTCAACTACCAGATTAAAGATATTCTACATAAATATCCTCACTCTAAAAAGGTGTGTTACTCCTTGGTGAGAACAATCATGGGAAAAAGAAGGGCTGCTTGTGCACAGGAAGACAGCTCAGGGAGCAGGAGTGCATGGAGGGATGGACACAGGGAAGAGGTAACTATCGGGAGGAAGTGGGAGGGGAGGTGTTGCATTGTGGTAAATTGTGGCCAATGTCATGAGACAAAGTGTATGTGAACTGCCATGTGAAGAGTGAACTTGCTCTGTAAATTTTCACCCAAATCACAATAAAAAGAAAAGAAGAAGGTGTGTTAGTCTAAGAAACAGACACCAAGATGTGACTGAACATTCAAGGACATGGTCAGAAGAAAGGCCTATGTGAGAGAAAATAGAGAGGGAGCTGGAAAGGGGGGAGAAGCTGTCAACCATGAAGCAAGTCTGACTCTGAATAAGGAGAGACTGAGCAGAGCGGGGGTAGAAGCATCCCAGACTATCTTGCAGTCTTAGCTTCAACAAGGCCATCAAGGAGTCCTCAAGCCAAATTCCCATCAGATAATCCCATGTCTCCCTAGAATGGCCTGCCCAGCTACTCCACCACACTCAGTCACTGACCGGGAACAGCTGATGAGAAACCTCATCTAGGTATAAAAGCTGTGATGGATATCAAAGTGCAGCATCTGGTGTCTTTGGTCAATTACACTTGGAGATCTGCAAAGTGCAATCCCATAGCTGACAGTATGAGCAAAATAGAGCTTTCCAGTTTAAAAAAAAAAAAAAATGCTTTTATTTATTTTATTGACATGATGATTCACGTGCAAAACAGCTCCTTATACCTAATAAATACACCAGGAGAAAAATGTCATTTGCTCCATATTTCCAGCTACTGTATTCCATGAGACCTGTATTTGAAACAATGGTTCGGCAGTTGAGTGAAACGTTCTCTCTCCATCTTTCTCCCAGCTTCTATGTTTGCTAATGGGCAAGATAACTACTGCATTAAACAATAACTCACATGGTTGTGTCTTGTTCCCTTCTTTCACTTCCTTCCTCAATGTTTCTAGATAGACAAATCGATTCAGGGGTTGTTACCTCAGGGCATGTTGTGGTGGTTGTTAGCTGTTGTCAAGTTGGTTCTGACTCACGGTGACCTTACGTATAACAGAATAAAACACTGTCTGGTCCTGCACCATCTTCAGGATCTTTCATATGTGTGAGCCCATTGTTGTGGTTAATAGTCAATCCATGTCATTAAGGGTTTCCCTTGTTTTGCTGACCCTCTTCTTAACCAACATGATGTCCTAATCTAGTGATTGGTTTTTCCTGATGACATGCCCAAAGTAAGCAAAACAAAGTTTTGCCTTTCTGGCTTCTAGGGGGTATTCTGGTTTTATTTCTTCTAAGACTGATTTGTTCATTCTTCTGGATATTCATAGTATATTCAATATTCTTCACCAACTTTACCATTCAAATGGAATGCATTGATTCTTCTTCTTTCTTCTTTTTTCATTGTCCGGCTTCACCATGCATATGAAGTAATTGAAAATAACCATGGCTGTGTCAGGTGCATCCTAGTCATCAAAGTGACATCTTTGCTCAGGGAATACGGGTGTTTAAATTCCCTCATTATTGCCTTATCCCCCCATGTATTACAGCAATCTGGAGGGTAATATAAGGAATTCTGGTGGTGTAGTTAAGGCATTTAGCTGCTAATCAAAAGGTTGGTGGCTTGAATCCACCAACTGCTCCACGGAAAAAAGATGAGGCAGTCTGCTTTCATAAAGACTTACAGTCTTGGAACCCCAATGAGGGTTGCCTGAGTCAGAATTGACTTAATGGCAGTAAGGTTAGTTTGGTTTTACAGGGAGCTCTGGTGGCGTAATGCCAAAGGCATTTGACTGCTAATCAGAAGGTTGGAAGTTCAAACCCACCAGCCACTCCATGGAAGGAAGACTGGGCAATCTATTTCCATAAAGATTTACCACCTCAGAAACCCAAAGTGGTCACTGTGAGTTGGAATTGACTCAACGGCAGTGAGTTTGGTTTTTTCCTATGGTCCTGTGGTCTGAATTTTGGATTCAGTGGGAGAAGCCATTTCACTTAAGCCTTAAACCTAAAACATATGGTCCAAACTTGTATTCCCAAAATGCTGCTCTCATAGCAAGCACTGCGCCCAGCCCATTAACAGTGCAGGGCTGACTTGTTTCCATCTCATTGTGCTCGCTTCTTCTCAATAACCTCACAAAGGAGATGCCTGGGCCTTGGGATGAATTCTATTTTAGTTCTAATCAAACTTAATAATTTGGGTGGTAACTTAATACCACCCAAAATTTCAAATATAAATAATGTACTAATACAAAATAGGAGTTATTTATACAATATAAATATCCTAATCCATATTGAAGACCTAAATGTTCTTGCATACCCAAGAGCATCTCAAACCTAGGTCACTTTAAGGACATGTCTAACTATAATGTGGGAATCCCTGGCATTGTGACGAATGAGTTATTTGAGAATTAGTTACATAATTCATTTTTTAAAAATATTTTATTGTGATTTTGTAGAAAATTTACATAGCAAATTGAGTTCTCATTTAACAATTTCATACATACTATTCAGTGACTTTTCATAATGAGTCAGAATCCTCATTGTTTCAATTCTAGTTGTTCTATTTCCATTAATCTAGCTTCCTTGTCTAGTTTCCCCTTCCTTACCTTCTCTGTTTTGTTCTACGGTAAATGTGTTCCAGTAGGTCTCATTTAGATGACTGACTGGCAAAGCACAGTAGTCATGGGTGATAAGATTTATTTTATGAGCATAACTCATTCTTGATGTTTCTTTTTTTAGAAGTTATAGTTTAAAATATATGCCTAATCAGTAGAACTTTCAAAACCAATCAGAGTGAAAGGTTGATATTTAAATGTTTATCCTCTGAGGCAGGTGTTCTCATTGATATATCATACCCTGATTCACAAATGTAAGGTCAATTTAAAACTGCAGGTCATGAGGAAAGGAAGAATTTTAGAATGGCAATGTACATGACATGTAACTCAAAACCAAACCCATTGCTATGGAGTTGATTCTGACTCACAGCAACCCTAAGGGCAGGGGAGAATTGCCCTACTAGGTTTCCAAGGCTCTCAATCTTTACAGAAGCAAAGAAGTAAACTGCCACTTCTTTCTCTCATGGAGCAGCCGGTAGGTTTGATCATTGACTTTTTGGTTGGCAACTGAGCACTTTAACCACTGTGTCATCAGGGCTCCTTATATGATAAATAGAAGTAAAATACTCACATATCAAAGCCTAGCATTACTATGGGTTACCCTTAACTCTAGTTTTTCAAGGAATTTGTAAATTTTCATAAATAGAAAGAAATCATATGTATACATATACATACCTATATACACACACACAGAGTAATGTCCCAGTGAGTAGTCATTTCAGTGGCTAAGTTATCTTTCATGACAGGGCTCAAAATGCCTTGTTTATTTATTTATGTATTTCTATATATCATATACAATAGGTATATTTGTATATATATAAATATATAGGTGTCATTTCTGTTTTGGGTGATCAAATAGAGAGTTGTGATGGTCACACAACATAGTGAATGTAATTAATGTCACTGAACTGTACACTTAAAAACAAATAAAACGGCAAATTTTTTGTTCTGTATATTTTACCACAAGAAAATATTTTTTTAAAAAAAGGAAAAAGGTCTCATAGAAAAGCCCTTGCACAAGTGTGGGATTTTGTGCCCCGAGTGTGATGTTCAAGGTAAGACACAAAGAATTCACAGAGAAGAGCGTTCTCCCTCATCACGGAAAGGAACCACTCTAGGGCTATACTGCAGTCTCTACAGGACACTGCTGTGGGGAGAGGCCTCCTTACACAGACTTGGACAAACACCCCACATTGATTCCCTCCCTACAAGGGCATTTCAGTGAGGGCCAGATACAAAGCTGTGTAGGTAGTGTGAGAGGAACAGACACTCAAGTTAACACGATGCCATACCCCAGAGAAAAATTCGTTTCAGTTGGGTGGGGCTTTAAAAAAAAAAAAAAAAGATCTTTAATTGCTGCTAATTCTTGGAAGTTATTTGAAAGTTGGAGCTTGTGAGTCAATACAAAGACTAAAGAGAGATTCCTGCTGGGTCTATTCTTAGAGTGTGAAAAAAAACAAAGTCAGAAGGAAGAGTTGGGTGGGGGGCCAGATTGGGGGCACCGAGGGGAGAATGTTTCGATCCACAAAGGTGAGTCACCCAACATGCCTCTAGATAGCTGTGGGAATCTCCAGCCTCACCTCTCAACTGACACCCTGACAGGGAGTACTGTTGCCAATTTCCACAATGATGAACCTCAGAGGCCAGATGGATTTGTTCATGAGAACTCTTCTGAGCTCCTGGGCATCTGAGCATTGCAATTGAAAGACGCAAAACCAAGAGGTAAAAAGCTACGTATAGATGCACACATATATAGTCACATTTACAGCCCCCCAGGTCTGTCACAGTTATACACACATGGCAGATATCACACCCAAGCAAGTACATAGCATTTACCACAGGAGTGCTGACACTCAGAAGATTACGCTCACATTCACATGCTCTCTACACATTCATACCAAACACACGAGGTGCCAATAGACATGCCTCTTGCTCGCCTGAGTCTCTCACACCCACACCTGAGACACGGCCACTATATGTGCCAGCGCTGATACGTCACACCAAAATTCTCTACCAGCCCCACCCCTCAGGTACTCATCCAAAACATCTGTCTTGATACACACACTAAAATTACCCTCCAAATTTGGCAGGCTGCATTTCTTTTCATGAGATATGCAGTTTTACTTTTTTTTTTTATGGTAAAATATATATATAACATGAAATTTGCTATTTTATCCATTTTTTAAGCATACAATTCAGTTACATTCAGCATGTCGTACTTTACTGTGTTTTGACAGGTGACTAGAAGTCATCAAGGTGAGTGAAATGGGGATTAAACATATGAACTAAAGTTTAAAAGGCAAGGGCATGCAAAGACCCCACTTCCCACTTCATTCTCTTTTCCAGTCAGAACCGGGTCTTGACACAGTCGGTCCAGCAGCCTCTGCCTGCCAGAGAACAAGTGCCCTCTGCTTACTAAGTGCTTATTAAAGTCTTTGGTGCTATAGCCTCTTGGGGCAACTGACTCCCTGTGACCTCCAGGTATATTAATTGCATTTTGAACTGAAAGGATAAAATATAATGGAATGATTTAAACAAAGTAGAGCCAAGAATTTTCCACTGTGCTACTTCAGTAAATCCTCCATGTGTGATTTTCATTAATGATATCAAAAAAGAAAAACAAAAGGCGGGGGAATTTACTGGACATGAGTAAGGAGCTTAAGTGCCTTTTCTGGAGTTGCTGCTGGTGCTGTGAGAAACTGTATTTGTTGGGGTTCCTGCATTGATGGAATATATTCATTTCCTTCTGGAACAAACCTAAATAGTTCTGGAAGGCAACCAAGAAGTCTAGGCTTCCAAAACTACCTTTGTTTATTCCCTAGATATACACAGAATCCATCAGGTTGGAAATTGGCCAGCTGTGAGTGGTACAAGTGATTTTATAATACTAATCGTCTGTCTATATGGGAGCTCTGGTAGCATAGTGCCTAAGGCACTTGACTGCTAATCAGAAGGCTGGCAGTTCAAACCCACCAGCCACTCCTCAGAAGGAAGGTTGGGCAATCCTACTTCCGTAGTGATACTGCCTCGGAAACCCAAGGAGGAGTCGCTATGAGTCGGGGCCGACTCGACAGCAAACAACAACAACAATCGTCTATATGGAGGTGCCCTGGGTGGCACCAACAGGTAAGTGCTCAACTAACAGTGGTAAAGATTAGTGGTTCAAACCCATCCAAAAGTGCCTTAGGAGACCCTGGTGATCTGTTTTCCAAAAGGTCTCTGCCTCAAAAACCCTATGGAGCAGTTCTACTCTGCACATATGGGGTCACCATGAGTCAGACTCCACACGATAACAACTAAGAACAACAGTCTATATGGCCTGGCCAGTGACGGCTACCACATAGCACACACAGGTGTCAGGACTGCCATGTAGCCTGACACAGGAGAATGTCACAATGAGACGTTTGTGCAATCTGACACCACTGAAGATAATGTCTATTGTCTTTCTTATTAATCTGCTAACACTGTTAGAAGCTAATATATATATATTTGTGTGTGTGTGTATCTGTGTGTCTGTATCCAGGATGAGTGTGTTAAGTAGCTAAAGATAATTTTCATGAATTACTCTAGGATCACATATCTTGTCTCCTCTACTTTCTCAAGATGAATCCAATCTTAAAAGATACAACTGTTTTATGCACCATTTATGTGGAAAATCTGACCTGCAGGCCATTCGTGCCAGTTAATTAATTTTCCTTTGCTCACCAGGCAACTGTCACAGAGGTTGAAGATGCTCTCATTTTATGCCTAACTTGTGTGGGAAAGCGTTCTTCAAATTAGATGTGAGAAGCCACTCAGAGTGCTAACCCCAAGAGGAAAAAGAAAGTAATGTTGGAAAAATATTCTCAGTCCTCTCTCTTTTCCTTCCCACTTAGTCTATATGCTCTCTCTCTCAGAATCCTTAGATTATAAGATTCATAGAGGTCATCCTGCTCTATCCACCTATCAAAAAGTGCTTCTTTCCATGTACACATTCATGCATTCTGTCCGTCAGTCAGTCAGTCATCTGTCCATCTGTTTAGTTGCTAATTTACTCATTCATCAATTTAGTCATTTTCCTACTACTACAAGCTACTTCTGAGCTACTTCCTCTTTCCACGTTGTTGTTACATGACGTCCAGTCAGTTCCGGCTGGTAGCAACTCTATGTACAGCAGAATGAAACACTGCCCAGACCTGCACTACCCTCACAATCATTACTATGTTTGAGCCCTTGGCTGCAGCCACTCTATCAAATCCATCTTTTTGAGAGTCTTCCTCTTTTTTGA
Organism: Orycteropus afer afer; assembly: GCF_000298275.1. Lineage (NCBI taxonomy): Eukaryota > Metazoa > Chordata > Mammalia > Tubulidentata > Orycteropodidae > Orycteropus > Orycteropus afer. Next base: position 20,459,696 of record NW_006921596.1, on the reverse strand, counting down.
TGACTCTCTGCTTTACCAAGCATGATGTCCTTCTCCAGGGAGTGGCCCCTCCTGATAACATGTCCAAAGGATGTGAGACAAAGTCTAAGGGTTCTAAGGAGCATTCTGGTTGTACTTTTTCCAAGATTTGTTCATTCTTCTGGCAGTCTCTGGTATATTCCATATTCTTTGCCAACATCATAATTCAAAAGTATCATTTCTTCGGTCTTCCTTATTGATTGTCCAGATTCCACACGCATAGGAGGTGACTAAAAAGACCATAGCTTGGATCAGGCACACCTTAGCCCTCAAGGTGACGTCTTTGCTTTTGAAGACTTCAAAGAGGTCTTCTGCAGCAGAGTTACCCAATGCAACACATTGTTTAATTTCCTGACTGCTGCTTCTGTGGGCATGGATTGTGGTTCTAAGCAAAATGAAATCCTTCACAATTTCAATCCTTTCCCCATTTTTCCTGATGTTCCTGATTGATCCAATCATGAGGACTTTGTTTTCTTTATAATGAGGTGTAATTCACACAACATCCATGTATACTTTGTGCACAGTACTTTCAAAAACAGGTAATTTAAACATGGCACCATGTCTATTTTTCCCAGTAGCCCGTGAGGTCTTTGAAAACAAGAACAAAGCTCTTGCCTTCCCTCCTGGGGCCATTAACCTTGCTACTTTTGCTTGGAACACTCTTTCCCCCATTTTTTGGGTGTATCTCTTCCATTCCTTTAAACACCAGTTGCCATCAAATTCATCCCAGCTCATGGTGACCCCATGAGTATCTGAGTAGAACTGTGTTCTGGAGGATTGTCAATGGCTGGTTCTTCAGATCCCTGGACCTTTCTTCCAAGGTACCTCAGGGTAGAATTGAACCTCCAACCTTCAGCCATTTGCACCACCCAGGGACTCTCTCCTTCAGGACTCAGATTAAACGTCCCCTCCACAGAGGTCTAAAATGATATCTCTTTTACTCCAGCTCAATAGTCTGGTTTCTTCAGTCCTTCAAAGCCTTTGACACTGTGTGCAATTATTTTACGTATTTATTTACCTGCTTTCTTTAACTTTATCCCCAATTGGCTGCTACCTCGACAAAGACAGGCACAAAGTTCTTTCTGACTTTTGAATACCTAGTACCTAGGGTGCATGGCACAAAACTGTTACGCAATAAATATTGTTAATGAGCACATGGATGAGCATTTGTATCCTTGCATCCCCTAGCTAATAGTCCAGGGTTCTACACGTAATAGGTGCTCGGTAAATGTTGGCTGTTCAAAAATAAATGGATTCCATCAAATGCAGACTGTGCAACTGAAAATATCTGGAGATGAATCAATTTCTAAATTTCTATTTTCCATTTTATTTTTCCTTTGCCACATATCTGCCAGCCTGCCTCCCTCTCCCTCTCCCTCTCCCTCTCCCTCTCCCTCTCTCTTCCTCCCTCTCTCTCTCTCTCTCTCTCCCTCTATCTCTCTGTTCCCTGAGATCCCTTGAATCCCTTCGGGGTTCTAAATGCTATTCTGAAGCCATCCTGGGTAAGATGGATAATGTTGTTTCAGCAAACCATAAGCCATGAAAGTACAACCAACTGAGCTCTTTACACTTTTCATGATAGCTCCACATTTATATTAAAATTGTGGGCAAGAATGGACAGAATGTGTAATTTCAACTGGGGTCACTCATCCACTTACTTTGATATATTATCTCAATTACACAGAGAAGGAAATTTTGACAGAGAGGGAACTTTGCAAAGTGTGAGTGGGGACTTTGACATGAAAGCTTAATTCTCCAATGTTCACTATGGAACATTCAGCAGTCCCTCTCTGTCACTAACATAATGTGTACTTCCATAGTTATAGACCTGCTCTGCTGTTGTTGTTGTTGTTGTTATGTGCCGTTGAGTGGGCCCCAACTCATAGCGACCCCTCCTTGGGTTGCCGAGGCAGTATCACTATGGAAGTAGATTGCCCAACCTTCCTTCCAAGGAGTGGCTGGTGGGTTCTAGGTAGGCTCTGGAAAAGCAGAAAATGGTGCTCATCTTCTGAAGAAGATTGTTGAATAGAGTGGATAAAGGAAAGTTGAGGAAACTAGAAGCTTCAGAAGCCATTGATAGTTATTGTTGTTAGGTGCCGTCGAGTCGTCTCCAACTCTTAGCAACCCTATATACAACAGAACAAAACACTAAATCCTGTGCCAGCCTCACAATCCTTGCTATACCTGAGCCCATCATTGCAGCCACTGTGTGAATCTATCATGTTGAGGGCCTTCCCCTTTTTCGTTGACCCTCCACTTCACCAAGCATGATATCCTTCTCCAGGGAATGATCCCTTCTGACAACATGACCAAAGTAGGTGAGCCAGTCTGGCCATTCTCACTTCCAATGAGCATTCCAGCTGCACTTCTTCCAGGACAAATTTGTTAGTTCTTTTAGCAGTCCATAGTACTTTCAGCATTCTTTGCCAACACAGCAACTCAAAAGCATCAACTCCTCTTCAGTCTTCCTTATTCATTGTCCAGCTCTCACATGCATATGAGGCCACTGAAAATACCATGGCTTGTGTCAGACGCACCTTAGTCCTCAAGGAGACATGTTCGCTCTTCAGCACTTGGAAAAGGTCTTCTGCAGCAGATATGCCCAATGTAATATGTCATCTGATGTCTTGACTGCAGCTTCCATTGGTGTTGATTGTAGAACCAGTAATATGAAGTCTTTGACAACTTTCATCTTTTCTCCATTTATCGTGATGTGATGCTGCTTATTGGTCGTGTTGTGAGGATTTTTGTTTTCTCTATACTGAGGTGTAATCCATACTGCAGACTGTAGTCTTCAATCTTCATCATTAAGTGCTTCAAGTCATCTTCATTTTCACCAAGCAAAGTTGTGTCATCTGTGTAATGCAGGTTGTTAATGACCCTTCCTCCAATCCTGATGCCACGTTCTTCTTCATATAGTCCAGCTTCTGGGATTATTTGCTCAGCATACAGATTGAATAAGTATGGGGAAAGGATACAACCCTGATGCACTCCCTTCCTCATTTCAAACCACACTGTATCCCTTTGTTCTGTTTCAACAATAGCCTCCTAGTCTATGTACAGGTTCCTCAAAAGCACAATCAAGTGTTCTGGAATTCCCATTCTTATCAATGTTATTCATAATTTGTTATGATCCACACAATTGGATGCTTTTGCATAGTCAATAAAACACAAGTAAACATCTTTGTGGTATTCTTTGCTTTCAGCCAAGGTCCATCTGGTATCAGCAATGATATCCCTCATTCCACATCCTCTTCTGAATCCAGCTTGCAGTTCTGGAAGTTCTCTGCCAATATATTGCTGCAAACATTTTTGAATTATCTTCAGTAAGATTTTACTTGTGTGTGATATTAATGATATTGTTTGATAATTCCCACATTCTGTGGGATCAGCTTTCTTTGGAATAGGTACAAATATGGATCTCTTCCAGTCAGTTACCCAGGTAGCTGTCTTTCAAATCTCTTGGTGTAGCCAAGTCAGTGCCTCCAACACAGCATCCATTTATTGAAACATCTCAATGGGTATTCCATAAATTCCTGGAGCCTTGTTCTTTGCCAATTCCTTCAGTGCAGCTTCAACTCCTTCCTTCAATACTATTGGTTCTTGATAATATGCCACCTCCTGAAATGGATGAACATCGACCAATTCTTTTTGATACAGTGACTCTGTGTATTCCTTCCATCTTCTTTTGATGTTTCCTGAAACATTCACTATTTTGCCCATAGAATCCTTCAATATTGCATCTCAGTGCTTGAATTTTTTCTTCAGTTCTTTCAGTTTGAGAAATGCTGAGTATGTTCTTCCCTTTTGCTTTCGAACTCCAGGTTTTTGTACATTTCATTATAAGAACTAACCTTGTCTTCTCGAGCTGCTTTTTGAAATTTTCTGTTTGACTCTTTTATCCTGCTATTTCTCCCACTTATTTTAGGTACTCTCTATTCAAGGGCAAGTTTCAGAGTCTCTTCTGACATCCATTTTGGTCTTTTCTTCCTTTCCTGTCTTTTTAATTGACCTTTCACTTTCTTCATGGATGATCTCTTGATGCCATCCCATGATTCCTCTGGTTTTTGGTCACTGGTGTTCAATGTATCACAAATCTATTCTTTAGATGGTCTCTAAATTCAGGAGGGATATAATCAAGTCATATTTGGCTCCTGTGGACTTCTTTTAATTGTCTTCAACTTCACCTTGAACTTGCATATGAGAAGTTGATGGTCTGTTCCACAGTCAGCTCCTGGTCTGTTTTGGTTGAAGATATTGAGCTTCTCCATCACCTCTTGCCACAGATGTAGTCAATCTGATTCCTGTGTATGTTATCTGGTAAAGTGCACATGTAAAACTGCCATTTGTGTTGTTGAAAAAAGGGATTTGCAATGAATAAGTCGTTGGTCTTACAAAATTCTATCATGCAATCTCCAGAATTATTTCTATCACCAAGGCCATATTTTCCAACTACCAGTGATTCTTTTGTTTCCAACTTTTGCATTCCAATTACCAGTGATAATTAACATATCTTGCTTGCATGTTTGGTCAGTTTCAAACTGCACAGGCTGGTAAAAATCTTCAACTTCCTCACCTGTGGCTTTGATGGTTGGTACATAAATTTGAATAGTAGTAGTATTAACTGGTCTTCCTTGTAGGTATATGGATATTATCCAATCACTGACAGCATTGCACTTCAGGAGAAATCTTGAAACATTCTTTGTGATGATGAATGCCATGCCATACCTCTTCAATTTGTCCTTCCCGGCACAGTAGATCATATGGTTGTCTGATTCAAAATGGCCAAAACCAGTCCATTTCAGCTCACTAATGCCTGCTTAGGGTATCCATCTTTATGCATTCCATTTCATTTTTGACAACTTTTAATTTTCCTAGATTCATACTTTGCACATTTCATATTCCGATTATTAATGGATGCTTGCAGCTGTTTCTTCTCATTTTGAGTCGTGCCACATCAGCAAATGGAGGTTCTGAAAGCTTTACTCCATCCACGTCATTAAGGTAATCTCTACTCTGAAGAGGCAGCTCTTCCCCAGTCATATCTTGAATGGCCTCCGACCTGAGGGGCTCATCTTCTGGCCTATATCAGACAATGTTTTGGCGCTTCTCATAAAGTTTTCCAGTAATAAATCAGACAGTGTTTCACTGGTATTCACAAGGTTTTCACTGGCCAAATCTTTGAAAAGTGAATGGCCTCTTCCTTCTTCCCAGTCTGACTTATTGTTGAAGCCCTGCTGAAGCCTGTCCACCACGGGTAACCCTGATGGCATTTGAAACACTGGTGGTGTAGCCTCCAGCCTCACAGCAACATGCAAGCCACCACAGTATTACAAACTGACAGACAAGTTTGTCTCTCTTAGCTGTTCCAAACCGTTCCACTCACTTTCTGGTCTCCCTTAGCTGTTCCAAACCACTGCCAGCTCTCTTCCTACTCTCCCTTACTTGTTCCAAACCACCATTGGCTCACTTCCTCATCTCCCTTAGCTGTTTAAAATCCACCATTGATAGTAATGAGTGATAATTTCCCACATTGTTTGGGGTCAGAAGAAAAGAGTCAGCATAGGACCAGACTGTTAACACATTTGATCTCTTGAAAAAATATGACTATATCACAAGAGGCAAAAACCGAAAACAATCTAAAGGTCCTTCTGGAGAATGGATAGACAAAATGTGGTCTAGGTATACAATAGACTATGATTCAGCAATAAAAAGAAGAACTGACACATGCTACATCACAGACGAACCTCAAAACATTATGCTAAGTGAAAGAAGCCAGAAACAGGCCACATATTATATGATTTATATGAAATGTGCAGAAAAGGCAAATTTGTAAAGACAGAAAGCAAGTTAGTAGTTAGTTGCCAAGGTCTAGAGTGCGAATGGGGAGGGAATGGAAACGGATGGACATGAAGGATCTTGTTGGGGGTGTTTAACCTACTGAGGCTGCCATAACGAAGTACCACCAAGTGGGTGGCTTAGAACCTCATTGTCTCATGGTTCTGGAGGTGGGCAGTCCAAATTCAGGGTGCAGAAGGGCCACATTCTTTCTGAAGTCTCTAGGGGAAGATCCTTTCTTTTCTCTCTCAGCTTCTGATAGTCAGAGGTTCCTTGGCTTCCAATTGCAGCAGTATCTCCTTCCACCTTCATGGTCATCTTCCCTCTGTATGTCTCTCTGTCTCTTCTCCTTCATAAAGACATCATTTGCATGGGATTAGGATCCATCCCACTTTGGTGTGACTCCCAGCTAACTGATCTTAGTATCTTCAAAGACCCTATTTACAAACAAGGTCACAGTCACAGGTGCAGGGGTTAGGACTTCAATATATCTTTTTGGGAGATAGAGTTCGATGCATAATAAGGCTGGTGAAAATGTTCCAAAAGTTATTTAAGGTGATGGTTACACTATTTAGTAAAGTTACTAAAAATCATTGAATTGTATTCTTGAAATGGGTGAATTTTATGGTTCATAAAATATACCTCAATAAAATTGTTCTTAAAAATTAAGATTATAATTTTATTATGCAATGGTACTGCAGGGCTAGCTTAAATGAGTGCTCCTTTGATGATAATAAACACAATGAATTTTTTACTACAACGCTCCTGTTTATTTACTTAGTTTTTAAATTAAACACGTCTCTGAAAAAAAAGATTGAACTAAGTCTTTTTTTTCAGAATATTAATTCTGAAAAATTAATTGCCTAACAGAAACAAATGGCCTAAACCACACTGTTTCAGAACCAAACTTTTTTTCAAGGAGATTTTAAACAATAAAGTTTAGAGTTTTTCCCTTCAAAAAGAAATATTTTCTCCCTTCATTTGGTTCATTTCACTTGATTTCAGAGATTCTAATTTCTTCTGGGCTAATGGGAGTGGTCAGGTTTTTATACATCTTCTCAAAGGGAATTAAATTTGCAATTATCCCTAGCATACCACAGACTCCTGCAAACCCACGTTTCATGCAGTCTTCAGATCCCTGTTGCAATTAGCATATTTTCAAGGTGAAGTGCAGATGTCAAATTAACGTGGAAGGCACCAGGATTGCCGAAGGGCCCAGGTCAATTGGTATTGGTCTAATTGGAGGACATGAGCCTTTCCTGTGAAAGGGACCCAGGGACTGACATCAGAAACAAGAAAGATCCTTCATGTGTGAGCAGGGAGGAGGGAGGAGAAGAGGAAACTGGAAACACAAGAAAGGGCTTGCTTTTATGGAGAAAGTAAGGATTCAGAGCAGAGCGTAAACATGGAATGAGCATCATCATTATTACTGTATTATTCTTATTACATCTATCTATTCGGTTATCATTAGGGAGCTGGAGAGATACAAATGGTTAAATGTTTGACTACTAGCCGAAAGTGTGGCAGTCGGAACCCACCCAGAGGGGCTTGGGAAGACAGGCCTGGTGGTCTGCTTCCAGAAGGTCACCATGAAAACCTTATGAAGCGGTTCTGCTCTGCACACATGGGATCACCATGAGTTTGGATCAACTCAACAGCAACAGACAGCAGCAACGTGTACCAGGCACTGTGCCAGGCATCTTATTTGTGACACCCCTTTTAAACCTGGCAAAAACCCTCTTGGGAAGTTATTGCTCTTATTCTGATGAAGGGAAAAGTCAAGCCCAGAAAGATGAACTTGTTTACAAGAAATGATTATTAAGTCCTTACTCTATGCAGAGAACATGTTTAAATGTTTTGCCCGTTGTCACATTTACCTCTCACTACAACTGACAAAGGAGCTCTGGTAGCATAGTGCCTAAGGCATTTGACTGCTAACCAGAAGGGTGGCAGTTCAAACCCATCAGCCACTCCTTGGAAGGAAGGTTGGGCAATCTACTGCCATAGTGATACCATCTCGGAAACTCAAGGAGGGGTCGCTATGAGTCGGACCCGACTCGACGGCACATAACAACAACAACAACTGACAAGGTAGATGTTACTATTACCTGTATGTTGTGGATAAGGGAACTGAGGCAGAGAGAACCTGAGAAGCACGCCAGGGGTACAACAGTTAGCCAACTTCCCAGGCACCAACTGCATGTGGCCTGGGCCCCGCACTCACCACAGCCGCCTGGTACAAGCTTGTCCAGCCAAGGATGGAGCAGTAGACTCTTCCTGAGTTTGTGAAAAGACCACGAACCAGACCACCAGGCCCTTGCACAGGCTCTTCTCTGTGACTCCAATCCAGAACTTTCCCTTCGGCCAGTTCCTTTCTTTCTCAAGTTGGGTTCTATGGAGGCTACTGGAAGAGAGGAAGGAAAAGAAGCTTACAGCCTTGAGCTGTTAAACAGAGCAGCTCTATTTAGTACTGTATAAGATAGACACTCTCAAAAGGTCTCATTTGAATAAAAAAAAAGTTCTGACGACACAAAGAAATCACAGATTTAAAGCCAATATAATAATTACTTCCTCTTGGAGATGATTTGGAAATCACCAGACAGAAATGAGGAAAAACGTACTCTGGGCATTAGATTTGGGTTGAGTCCTGACTCTGACTCTTACCAGTTGTTTATGATTTGATAAATCTATCTCTTCAACCTTCAGTTTCCTCCTCAATAAAAGCGGAATGATAGCTGTTTATCTTGCCAATGTTTTGAGAATCAAATGAGACAATCTATAACAATATGATTTTTATTGTACAAAATAGCCTAGAAATAATAATAATAAATAGTTGGGATTCACTGAACCAGATCCCTGGCATTGTAAACCCCTTTATGCAGATTATCTTCCGTAAGCCTCACGACGGCTTTAGGTAACAGGTGTCACATTATCCCTATGTAACAGATGACATTGCTAAGGGTGACAGAGGTGAAGTAATTCACAGATATGCCAAAGCCAGTAAAGTGGTGGTGCTTCAGAATGAGAAATTGATTTTGTTTCATTTTGTTTAATAATTATATTAAGACGTATGTTAATATCACTTCCTTTTAGTATTTCTAAGTGAAACTGATCATTCCTGCTTCTGCTCTTTCCTGACAGTTTTGCACCCCTTCCTTGGAACCGCTGGAAGACCAGCCCCAGTCCTTCCTGCCTCTCTCACGAAGCTAAGGACCCAGCTCTGCACCCCTGCAGCACTCCTGCCCCCGAGTGCAGTGTGTGTTCAGCAAAAGACAGTTTCCTTCCCCACAGTCTCCCTTCTGACCGGAATTCAGCCACTTCATACTCACAGCCTTAGCGTACTGCGCTCCTCGTCACTCCAGGGCAAGCCTTAGCCTGGCTTCTCTAGACCTGTGCCATTGCCCAAAAATTAACCCCTGGTTAAAATGCTAAATAATAACACCACCACCAATAGTGGCTGGAATTTATTGTGCCCTTACTAGGCCTGAAACCTGTGCTCCATCTCTCCATGTATCACCTCATTTAATCTTTAAAACAGCCATCCCTCCAGCCTCCCATTTTACAGACAAGGAAGCTGAGACAGAGTTAAATGCGTTGTTAGAGGTAAGGCAGCTAAGTATATGGTAGGGACAGTTTAGAACTAGGGTTTGCTCTCCTCCAGCCTTAGCTCCTAATCCATAGACTACACCGCTACCCTTGCTAGAATTCTTCCTGCAAAATTGTCTTCATTCCTGTTGTTTTTGTACGTGTGCTGTCCAGTTGATTCCAACTCATACCAACCCTATAGGACAGAGAACTGCCTCGTGGGGTTTCCAAGGTTGTAATCTTAGAAAGGAGTTCTGGTGGAGCAGTTGTTAAAGCATTTTGGCTGCTAACCAAAAGGTCGATGGTTTGAACCCACCAGCTTATCTGAGGGAGAAAGATGAAGCAGTCTGCTTCTATCAAGTTTTACAGCTTTGGGAACCCTATGGAGCAGTTCTACTCTGTCCTATATGGTCACTGTGAGTCAGAATCAACTTGATGGTAGTGAATTTGGTTTGGTTTTTATTATTATTATTATAGGAGCAGATCACCAGGCCTTTTCTCCCATGGAGCCAATGGTGGTTCAAACTAATGACTATTTGAAAGCAGCTGAGCACGTAACCATCAAGCCACCAAGGCTCCTCCAGATAAATCTATCTGCAGCTTGCTGAAAATGCCCTGTTTCCTCAATCACTGCAATACGTTCTCAATCTCCCCACTACTCATTCCACCCACACACATTTTTAACTTTTTTATTGTGGTTTGGGTGAAAGTTTACAAATTAGTTTTCCATTCAACAATTCATACACATTTTGTTTTGTGACACTCGTTATAATCCCCACAAAGTAACAGCTATCTTCTCATTTCCTCCCTGTGTTTACCATTTCCATGTGTCTTTTCCCATCTCTTCCTGCCTTCTGAAGGAAGCTTTTACCCAATGGGGGTCACCAAGTCAGAATTGACTAGACAGCAGTGGGTTTATAGGCTGTCTATCCTGTGGCTGAAAGTTGCCCAACAGGGGTGGGCTCAATTCCAGGCCTGGAAGGAATCTAAGGACCACAGTATCAGGGGTTCCATCAGATTCCATCAGAACAGTCTTCTTTATGATTTGAAATTTTGTTGCACGTTTTGTTCCCACTCTACCCAGAACCTCTCACGGTGATCCCTTTCACAGTGGTCAGCAATGATAGCTGGGCATCATCTAGTTCTTCTGGTCTCAAAGTCATCAAGGGTGGGGTTCACATGGTCAATTAGTCCTTTGGATCAATTGTTTCCTTGCATCTTTGATTTTCTTTACTCTTCTTTGCTCCAGACAGGAAAGCACCAATAGTTGCACCTAAGAGGGCTACCCACAAGCTTTTAAGACCCCGTCTACTCACCAAAGTAGGATAGAGAACACTATCTTTGTGGACTATGTTATCCCCATTGACCTTAGTGTCCCCCAAGACTATGGTTCTGAACCCCCAGGCCCAGTGACTCATTCGCTGAAAGTATTTAGCTTTGGCTAAGAAGTTTGCATAACTTTGCACCATGAATGCTCTACTATGTTCATGGATACACTTGCAGCACATGTAAATACATATGTAGAAATATCCTCTATCAGACCTACATATATTCATGGGTGTATCTCATTCACCTTTCCGCCCCTGTTCAGCTTGTATGTCTATGTGTCCACTCTCTGTATGTAGTCAATTGTTACTGTTATTGCAGGTTTGTATATATGATAGTATTCACCTCTGTCACCTTGAACTCTGGTGTCCCTCCCACTGTCTTCCTTTGCCTTGATCATTTGGTGCTGAGTTCCTCCTTATTGTATCTTGCCTTTCCTTTACCAAAATTAACACATATATACCCTCCAGTTAGTGGTTTACCCTCTCTTTCCCTGCCCACCCCAGTAATTTTCAAAGAACAATTCTTTCTGTGCATAAACCTTTTCTTGACTTTTTACAGTCATGATCTCATATAATATTTGTCCTTCTCACACACACATTTCTTTCATGTTTAGTAATTGTCTCTTCTGTCCCCTTGATTATAACATCTCATTTGACTGCTGTTCCTCATAGCATCTAACAAGACACCTAGTATGGAGTTGGCACTTAATATTAAATTCCGAATTCTCCCTCTGCCATTCATTCACTCATTTATAATTCAGTGGATTTGCTATGTAAGAGGGCAGCTATACTGTCTTTTCCCCAGCTCCCAAAGCAATGTTTCTTGGTTATGTCAAATTGAGCCATCTTAATTATTTGACTCATCTTTTAACTGTTAGTTACTGAAAAATCTTTGGAGAGAAAGTCTCCACAGGATTTTGACATATTGTGACAGAGGGGAAGACAGGGCCTGAGTTCGTGCCTGAACCCTAGAATAAGAATTTTGTCCAATTCTGTTTTCAATAGATCATGGAAGTGGTTAGGGTTTTAAAAGGCTGAACAATTTCCCAAACTTATCTGCTCAAGCTTTATTTGCTCATCTCAAAGACACATGCCAAGAGCAGGAATTATTAGGGGAGAGAGGTAACAGGTAAGAGAAATGCAGATATTGGGGGTCATGGCGGAGCACATTCCATCTTCCACCTCCACAGTAGTTGTTCGGGTATACCACCACCACACCTGTATCTCATACGAACCCTAGGAAATTCCTGTTACAATTCCCCTGGGTCATGTGATCTCTTGGTAGTAGAAGTGGTTAATGTGCTAGTCTGCTAACTGAAAGACTGGAAGCTTGAGTCCACCCAGGGGCACCATGGGAAACAGCCCTGGTGGTTAATTTCCAAAAACTCAGCCTCTGAATACCCAGTGGAGCACAGCACGAGGCTGACACACACGGGGTCACCAGGAGCCAGAATCCACTCAAAGCAACTGGGTGTGTGTTGTTCATAAGAGTGCTCCATAAGTTGCTGAATAGTTCGATAAATATTAAAAATAACAGTAACATCTACATACATGTTATGAGGAAGGAACACAGACATGTAGAATATCTGCTCAGTCTACAGACAATATTCAGTGCTACATGAATTCCCCAGTCTCTCAGTAGCTCAAAAGCTAATAAAAAGATGTATCACAGAAAGCTTTGCACTTAGATTGAAGAGATTTTATTTCTAGTCTTGGCTCCCAACTTGAAGAACACACTTAACTTTAGTTTCAATATAAGTAAAATGAGAGAAAAGGGGCTCTTTGAGGTCCGTTCTGCCTTGGGTTATATAATTCTATGGGCTACCCCCTGAGTTGGGTGTCCTCAAAGGAGATGTGGCTTATTGACACAAGAAGGGATTTTCAGGTTTAAAATCTTCATATATAAGCATTCAGGAACTCACTTTGAATTCTCAAGAGTTGAAAAACCACTTTCACTAATTATGGCTATTCAGATTTTTCATTATTAATACACAGAATAATAATTGTTGTCACTTACTAAATGCCCACATTTTAGGAATTTTAAACGAAAAAAGAAGTCTAATTACAGGGTCCAGATATTTACATCAATCAATGGCTTTCAGCCATATATTAAGGTAGTGATGCACAGTAAAGCAGGAAGGCTTGAGTTTCTCTTTATTTGCACTTATTACTTATTGACTTTTCATCTCATTAACTTTAAAAATCCACCACTCTGATACATAGACCAA
>NW_006921596.1:20440113-20444399 GCF_000298275.1 Orycteropus afer afer | reverse complement strand
TAAATCTTCACCCAAATCCTAATAAAAAAAAAAAAAAAATCCACCACTCTGTCAGTTTGTCATACTGTGGTGGCTTCAGTGTTGCTGTGATGCTGGAAGCTACGTCACTAGTATTTCAAATTCAACAGGGTCATCCATGATAAACAGATTTCAGCAGAACTTCCAGACTAACACAGACTAGAAAAAAACTCAAAATCACAAAAACGACTAGGCTTCCTGGTCTGTTGAGGACTGATGGAACCTTCAAAGCTATGGCCCTTAGACATCCTTCAAGCTAGGAATTGAACTTAACCCCTGTGACTCAGTTGGCAGCCAGATGAGAGACACACCTATACTGTGAACAGTAATATCAGGAGGATATGTACTCATTACAACAATTAGGCATATGATATCAAGAGGACAGCATTGGCCCAGGGATAGAGCTAGGGAGGTGAGAGTGGATGGGATGGGAAAGGAAGGAAAAAGGTAGGTAAAGAGAGGCAGTGGGAAGAATACTGTTAAAGTGTGGGGATAAATAAAAAAAAAAAAAAAAGGACATGGCAATCTACTTCTGAAAATACTGGCCAGTGAAAAGCAAGGGAACATTGTCTGAAATCGTGCCAGAAGATGATCCTCTCAGGCTGAAAGGCACTCAAAACACTACTGGGGAAGTGCTGCTACCTCAAAGTAGAGTTCACCTAAATGATGTGGATGGAGTGAAGCTTTCCAGATCTTCACTTTCCTGGAAGTGGAGAATACCAGAAAGATGTTTGCCTGTGTTTTATTGACTGTGCAAAGCATTCAATTGTGTGGATCACAAGTTATGGATAACATTGCAAAGAATGAAAATTCCAGAACACTTCATTGTACTCATGAGGAACAAAGACGCAGTCATTCAAACAGAACAGGGGGATATTACATGGTTTAAAATCAAGAAATATGTGCATCAAGTTTGTATCCTTTCACCATACTTATTCAATCTGTGTGCTGAGAAAACAATTCAAGAAGTTGAACCATATGAAGAAGAATGCAGCATCAGGATTAGAGGAAGATTCATTAACACCTGCAATGTGCAGATGATACAATCTTGTTTGCTCAAAGCAAAGCAAAGACAATTTGAAGTACTTACTGATGAAGATCAAAGATCCCAGCCTTCGATATGGATTACACCTCAACGTAAAGAAAATAAAAATCTTCACAACTGGACCAATAAGCAACATCAGGATAAATGGAGAAAAGACTGCAGTTATCAATTCATTTTATTGGATCCACAATCAATGCCCACGGAAGCAACAGTCATGAAATTGAATGACGTACTGCATTGGGTCAATCTGTGTGAAAGACCTCTTTATTTGTTATCAGTAGGGATCGGTCCTAGAAAAGGACATCATGCTTGGTAAAGTGGAGGGTCAGCAAGAAAGAAGAAGTCAAAGAGATGGACTGACACCCTGGATGCAACAACGGGCTCAAACATGGCAATAACTGTGAGGACGGAGCAGGACTGGGCAGCAGTATTTCGTTCTGCTCTACACATGAGTCAGAACTGACTCAATGGCACCTGCCAACAAACTTTCAAAGGGGTCTAATAACAAAGCAAAATCTTTTCTCCTTCATTCACCCACCTGGTTGCCCATCTTGGAGACTTTTATTTAAGGATCATGTGCTATCCTAACATAATCATGCAAATTTCAGAGGATGGCTGACCTCTGTCTAAATTCTGGCTCTGCCATTCACTTACTTTAAATAAGCTTTCCACTTTCTCTTAAACTGAAGTATTTTTCAATGAAAAAAAATAAAAGCCAATCTAGGAGAAGGAAAAAGTAAATCCAATCTGCAGGAAATAAGATAAATTTGGTGTTCACTTGTCACTGGGCAAATGCTAGCTTCCTTCTTCTCCCTTTTGCACCTTCATGGCTTCAGAGAAATGGATCTTATGAAGAGATGTATGGATAAAAAAAAAATCTCCTACCACTGTGAAGAAGAAATGGCCTTAAAATCCCTCTTTCCTTCCTGCTTTGTCCTTGTAACAAATCCAAAGGCTCCATTTTTCCCTATCAGTAGTACTTCTCCACTGTATTTGGTATAATATTCCAGTACAGAAGAATGCTTTTTTCCAGAGCACATACCTGCTTAGGCGTTTGTGTGTATGTGTGTGTATTCATTCTTCTCTATTCTCTTCAAAACAAAACAAGCCAGTACCCAATGCCACCACTCCTCTGTCTGTATGTCTTACTGTGGAGGCTTGCATGTTGTTATGATGAAGAAGCTATGTAACCAGAATTTCAAATACCAGCAGAGCTTCCAGACTAAGACAGACTAGAAAGAGAGAAAGGCCTGATGCTCTACTTTCAAAAATTAGCCAACAAAAACCTTATCTACCCCAACCAAGGCTGCTCCAGCCCCTGCTGAGACTTTGCATTTCTATCCCAGCTATACCAAATCAGAATCGACATTTCAACAAGAGCCCCAGGTGATTCTTATCTATAATAAATTTTGAGAACCACTGCTTAACCAGTGGTTCTCAGAACTGGTCCTTAACCAGCAGCACTAGCATTGTCTGGGAACTTATTAGAAATGCAAATTTCCAAACTGTATGAAGCACCGATCACAACAGGACACTGTCTGATGATGCAGCACTGGAGGATGAGCCCTTTAGCTGCCACTACTGACCACTCTGATTGGGATCCCAATAGAAAGTCCTGGTCAATATGGGAGGAAAAATTTAAAACAAAGTTAAAAATCATCAAAAAGACTACATTTACTGGTCTGATAGAGACTGCTGGAACCCCCAAGACTATGGCTCTTAGACACCCTTCAAACCCAGAACTGAACCTACCCCCAGGGATCACCTTTCAGCCAAACAAAAGACAGGACTAAAAGGTGAACAATAACAGCTCTGAGGAACGTGCTCTTCAGAACAGCCAACCACAGGAGACCAAAAGGGCATCATCTGACACAAAACAAAGCTCAGAAGGCAGGAAGGGGCAGGAAAGATGGATGAAGGGAAACAGGGAACCCAGGGAGGGAATGAGGAGAGTCCTGTTATATTGAAAGGATTGCAATGTGTATAGATGGTTGAATGGAAAACTAATTTGCTCTGTAAACGTTCACCCAAACCACAATAAAATTATATATATTTATAAAACAATGTAAAAATTTATCCCCTGTAACAAAGAGCAGATGCCTTCTACATGACCTGTTCATGTTGTTCTTCAAATCAGAGTTACTTAACTAACAAGAATGTCAGTGTAGGAAATGATTTAGAAATGATGCCAATGGCCTCCCTCATTGGAAGGTCAGAAACAGAAGGCAGGAAGGTGAAGTGACTTACCTAAGACACACCAAAACCACAGACGTCACAAGCTCTTCGTTCTATGAAAAATTCACTCCTTGGTACTGTCCCTGGTTCTTCACTCAGGAAAGAAGTCTTCCTGTTATATCTAACTGAGCAGGCTTTGTTTGTGACAAGTTGGTTGTTCAAACTGGATTCTAGCAGGCACTTTTTTAAAGAAACCAGAGGTGGAAGAGGAGGAAACATTGCAAAAATGAAAATAAAGAAAATAGGCTCAAGGAGGAATTTTCTGGAATTATAGATTGCTATTACCACCAGCCACTCCTCGGAAGGAAGGTTGGGCAATCTACTTCTGTAGTGATATTGCCTCGGAAACCCAAGAATTGTTTACTATGAGTTGGGTCTGACTCGATGGCACACAACAACAACAAAATTACTCATATGGCTGGTGAAATAAATTCACCAATCCCTGGAAAAAACAGCAAACAGTTTAGCTTGGGCAAATCATTTGATTTTTGTATGTAACAACGGACTTTTGGGAGGCAGATCAGCACAATCACAGCTGGAAGACATTGAGCCATGGTCATCATACTCCTTGTTGTGCCTAGAAACTTTTGGAGAACCACGTGCATTAATTATATCCTTTGTGTATGCTTTGTGTACAGCTCCAAAATAAATGTTCTCATTCACAAAAAGAGCATCCAATCTTAAAAGTAATTCATATGCATAAACTATATTTTATGGTAACAGATGCAGATATAAAATTGTCCTTTGACTAATCCAATGTTTTAATAAAGAATTATTTAGTGATGCAACGATGGGTCTCTCCTCATCCAGAGCAAAGAAGAATGAAAAAAACAAAAATTCATGGAAACAATCAGTCCTAGCGACTGGTACACCATCCTATCTGCAGCCTATACAATTATGAGACCAGAAGAACTAGATGGTGCCTGGCTACCACTGTCATCCACTTGGAAGGGGATCTATGTAGGAGATCCTGGATAGAGAGGGAGAA
>NW_006921596.1:20408142-20439443 GCF_000298275.1 Orycteropus afer afer | reverse complement strand
TAGTAGGTATCTCTATGAAGTGGGGAGTGTACCCAAGAACATGTATGGGGTTGGCAGACAATGGTCCTATAAGTTTATGTGTGTGATCTGAATTCCCAGGTGTATAGTGGAGCTGACAAGGGGCAGGGTTGTATTCACTGCTTGGTCATAGCCAGCTACCAAGAGGGACCTAGTGGTTGAATCTGTGGGCTCGGGACCATAGTCACAGGGGACATCAAGCTCAACTGGCATAACATGTTACACAAAACATTGTTCCACTTCCTACTTCGGCAAGTAGTGACTGGGGTCTTGGAAGCTTACAAGCTGCCATCCAGATGCAACATGGGTCTCTCCTCATCCAGAGCAAAGAAGAATGAAGAAAACCAAAAAATCATGAAAACAATTAGTCCTAGTGATTTGTACACCATCTGATCTGCAGCCTATACGACTATGAGACCAGAAGAACTAGATGGTGCCCGGCTACCACTGTCATCTACTTGGAAGGGGATCTATGAAGGAGATCCTGGATAAAGAGGGAGAACAATGTGCAACAAAACTCAAAATCATTTGGAGAAAATAAAAGGGGGGGGGGGGACCAGGTTTGCTGGTCCGATGGAGCCTAGTGGAACCACTGAGACTATGGCCTCTAGCTGCCCTTCAGGTCTGGAGTTGAAACCATGCCTGTGGCTTCCAGCCAACAATGGACCACACACACATACACACACACAATTTGTGGGTAGGAATAGCAGGATTTGATTAAAGCATGTAGTGCCCATGTTCAGATAGACCCTTGTGCTGTGCATCCTTAAGTTGTATTCCATATGAATGTGTTGTTAGTCAGGTATGTATATCATCTCCCTGGAGTGGATACACTCCTTGGAGAGAACAATCATGAGAGAAAGAAGGGCTGCTTATGCACAGGGAGGCAGCTCAGGGGGCAGGAGTACATGGAGGTATAGACACAGGGAAGAGGTAACTATAGGGAGGAAATGGGAAGGGAGCTGTTGCATTGTGGTAAATTGTGGTCAATGTCATGAGACAAAGTATATGTAAACTGCTGTACAGAAAGTGAATTTGCTCCATAAATTTTCACCCAAATCACAATATTAATTAATTAATAATAAAAAAGAAAAAAAATGCAGTGGGAATATATAAATAGGTAGGGGGGATAGCTGAATTCCCCATATGTACAAAAGATGCCAGGAAATCCTTTTCCATTTAACAAGGCCCTTTACCTGATCTTCCCTGGTTTCTGCCCCACCATACTAACCTGTCCTCAATATGGAGACACCTCTTTTAACCTTCTCCCCAGCTCAGTTCCAAGCAGGTTTTTTTTTGAACAGTGAATCTTAAAACTTTCCATTTTGGAATTAAGTAAAATCTGATTGTAGTCAATGTCTTCTTTTAAGGAAGGCTGACAAAAACATACTTGACAGATGTAATGAAAACTTAAGAGTTCAGGTCCTGAGTTACAGCAGGCACCAACAGGAAATAAACCACTTTCTCTCTACGTTGTATTTCTTGAATGTTCTGGGAAGTTCTCAGGAATATTTTTAGAAAATCTGCTTTTAAAAATGGATCCTTAGAGAGAAGTGCCCACGTGTCCAAAATACTGAATACAAGTTCAAAGAGACAATGGACTCCCTTCTATTGTCTATGGATCTTCTTGAATTCTAAATTAAGAATGTCTGCTTTCCATACACTTTTATATGCAAACAAAAGACTTGCAAATAAAGAGTCATATATATCATTGCTATTGTTGTTACTGTTGATAGCTGCCCACAAGTGCACTCTGACTGGTGGCAACCTAATAAACAACGGTGGGAAACACTGCCTGGTCCTGTGTCATCCTCATCATCCATTATAGTGACTATTGTGTCGATCCATCCCACCTTTGTAGGCCCTCAACTTCACCAAATATAATGTCCTTCTCCAGAGACCGAGCCCTCCGTTGATGTGTCCAAAGCAAGTGAGGTGGACAACGCTCTGTTGTGATCAATAAGATTTTCATTGGCCAATTTTTGGAAGTAGATCACCAGGCTTTTCTTCCTAATCTCTCTTACTCTTAGTCTTAGCTTCACTGAAACCTGTCTGGTTCACTGAAACCTGACTTGGGTAGTATTTGAAATACTGGTGGTATAGCTTCCAGGATCAAGACATCACTGTACAACAGACTAACAGACAAGTACTGAGGATCAAAACTGGTCAACTGACTGGAAGAGATCAATATTTGTATCAATTCCAAAGAAAGGTGATCCCACAGAATGTGGGAGTTACTGAATATAGTTAATGTTACATGCAAGTAATATTCTGCTGAAGATAACTCAAAAATGGTTGCACCAATATATTGACAGGGAATTTTCAGAAATGCAAGCTGGATTCAGAAGAGGACGTGGAATGAAGGATATCACTGACAATGTCAGATGGATCTAGGCTAAAAGCAAATACCAGAAAGATGTCTCATTGTGTTTTATTGACTATGCAAAGGCATTTGATTATGTGGATCATAACAAATTATGAATAACATTGTGAATAATGGGAATTCCAGAACACTTGATTGTGCTCATGAGGCACCTGTACATAAACCAAGAAGCAGTCATTTGAACAGAACAAGGGGTACAGTGTGGTTGAAAAAAAGGAAGGGTGTATGTCAGGATTAGATCCTTTTAACATACTTATTCAGTCTCTATGCTGAGTAGATAATCTGGGAAGCTGGACTCTATGAAGAAGAATGTGGCATCCAGGATTGGAGAAAGAACCATTAACAACCTGCGGCATGCAGATGACACAACTTTGTTTGCTGAAAGTGAAGATGACTTGAAGTGCATGAAGATTAAAGACTACAGTCTACAGTATGGATTACATCTCAACATTAAAAAAATGAAAATCCTTATAAATGGACCAATAAGCAGCATCATGATAAATGGAGAAAAGACTGAAGTTGTTAAAGATTTCATATTTCTTGGTTCCATAATCAACACCAATGGAAGCAGCAGTCAAGACATCCAATGACATACCGCACTGGGCAAATCTGCAAAAGATCTCTTTAAAGTGCTGAAGAGCAAAGATGTCTCTTTGAAAACTAAGGTACGCATAACCCAAGCCATGGTGTTTTAAATTGCCTCATATGCGTGTGAAAGCTGGATGATGAATGAGGAAGACGGAAGAAGAGTTGATGCTTTTGAGTTGTGGTGTTGGCGAAGAACACTGAAAGTACCATGGCTGCCAAAAGAACTAACAAATTCATCCTGGAAGAAGTGCAGCTGGAATGCTCCTCAGAAGTGAGAATGCCCAAACTTCATCTCACCTACTTTGATCATGTTGTCAGAAGGAACCATTCCCTGGAGAAGGACATTATGCTTGGTAAAGTGGAGGGTCAACAAAAAAGGGGAAGACCCTCGAGGAGATGGATTGGCACAGTTGCTGCAACAACAGGCTCAGGTATAGCAAGCATTGTGAAGCTGGCACAGGACCGGGCAGCGTTTCGTTCTATTGTACAAAGAATCTCTATGAGTCGGAGCCAACTGGATGGCACATAACAACAACAACATCATTACTTTTAATGTGTTAAACTATTAAGACAATCAGTACCTCCCTTTCCTCAAAACTGTTCTTTAAACAAAACTTTAAATTTTTTTTATCCTGATATACATACCTGACTAACAACACATTCACATGGAATACAACTTAAGGATGCACAGCACAAGGGTCTATTTGAACATGGGCACTACATGTTTTAATCAAATCCTGCTATTCCTACCCACAAATTGTGTGTGTGTGCATGTGTGCATGCATGCATGCACACGTGCATGCGTGCACACGCAGGCTTGTGGACAGAGAAGACTTTAATTTACATAGATGGCCAATGAGTTAGCTGAGTTAATTATTGGAATAAAATACATGCCATTTCTTTAACTTAATTCCCGTATGATTCACTTTTGTGTTGCCAAATTGCGCAAAATTGTAACAGAGGCTACAACTTGAAGTGACTCCATTCTCTTTCCCTTTCTTGCAGCTCCTACTGGGTACTGAAAACCTATTCCAGGTTTGAACAGTTAAGCCTTGTATGTCACACTTTCCAATATGCCCTCTTTCTATTCTCCACTCCCCACTAGACTGTATGTGCTATGAGGGCTCCATCACGTCTCGTTTGCTGTTTTGTCTTCAGATTGTAGCACAGCACCTCACACAAACCAAGTTCACCTTTGCTTCCAATGACAGCATTCAGCGTCACGGTACAACAGTTACTATTTAGTTACCTGCTTAACAACACTACTTAGGTGATAATAAATAGTCTAGAAATCTGTTTCCTCAGAGCCCTGGAGTTCAGGAAGCAATGGCCAAAAAGCATCAGAATTGCTCAAAGGGAAGCCATGTGGATGGGTTTCAGTCTCATTCCCTACCCCTGGTCAACCACATCATCTCTGTTTAAATCTGGGCTTTAACCTAAGATTTGCCTGAATCAAGAGTTCTAGGCACAAAAAAATAAAATAAAAGAGTTTGAGAAGTACTAGAACACTTCAGAGTAGTGTCTGCATTTTGGTGAGGGCAATGCAGTATCTCCTAACACCATTCTGAAGTTAACTTCTGACGATGTCTAGGCAATTAGGAGCTCTGGTAGCACAGTGCCTAAGACACTTGACTGCTAAGCAGAAGGCTGGCAGTTCAAACCCACCAGCCACTTCTTGGAAGGAAGGTTGGGCAATCTACTTCCGTAGTGATACCGCCTCAGAAACCCAAGGAGGGGTCACTATGAGTCGGGTCTGACCTGACGGCATATAACAACAACAAATTTTTGCTATGGATTCACTAATAATTTTAGAATTGAAAGAGAGAACTGGTTTGTACACAAGTCATTCAGAGTCAAGAAATATGTCCCTATATTCATTTAAAGGAGATGATATTTGGAGATAGGCCAGCAGTTTCAAATAAAATCTTTTCCCAAAAATACATTTTATATTATATTATTAAAATGTAACTCTTTACTCTTCCTTGTGGAAGTCTGAATGGAGTCAGCATAAAGTAGGAGGGTGTCTGTAGTGTATGCATAAGGCGTGTAAAAGACTGGGAGGAGAGTCAGAAACTTCTAATAGGAGCAACAGAATTATCATTTCAAACTTATTGACAATGCCAAAATTTATGTAATACAGATACAATATCCCATTGGTGATTTGTGATATATGTTTTATAACTAGTCAATTTTTCAACAATTGAAAATGTTAATTGTATAAGGTTATAAATAGATCACCACACTTATTTAATCTATATGCTGAGCAAATAGTCTGAGAAGCTGGACTATATAAAGAAGAATGTGGCATCAGGATTGGAGGAAGACTCATTAACAACCTGCAATGTGCAGACAACACAACTTTGCTTGCTGACAGTGAGGACAACTTGAAGCACATACTGATGAAGATTAATGATGACAGTCTACAGTACAGATTAAGAAAACGAAAATCCTCACAAATGGACGAAGAAGCAACATCACGATAAATGGAGAAAAGACTGAAGTTGTCAAAGACTTCATATTACTTGGTTCTACAATCAATACCAAATGGAAGCAGCAGTAAAGACATTAGATGACGTATTGCCCTGGGCAAATCTGCTGCAAAAGACCTCTTTCAAGTGCTGAAGAACAAAGATTTCTCCTTGAAGACTAAGGTGCACCTAACTCAAGCCATGGTGTTTTAAATTGCCTCATATGCATATGAGAGCTGGACAATGAACATGGAAGACCAAAGAAGAGTTGATGCTTTTGAGTTGTGGTGTTGGCAAAAAATACTGAAAGGATCATGGACTGTTAGAACTAACAAATCTGTCATGGAAGAAGTGCAGCCAGAATGCTCCTTGGAAGCAAGAATGGCCAGACATCGTCTCACCTATTTTGGTCATGTTGTCAGAAGGAACCCATTTCCTGGAGAAGGATATCATGCTTGGTAAAGTGGAGGGGCAATGAAAAAGGGGAAGGCCTTCAACGAGATGGGTTGACACAGTGGCTGCAACAATGGGCTCACATGTAGTAAGGATTGTGAGGCTGGCACAGGACTAGGTAGTGTTTCGTTCTGCTGTGCATAGGGTTGCTGTGAGTCAGAGCCAGCTCAACAGCACCCAACAACAACAACATAAAAGACCAGTGATATTCAGAATGAAATGAAATAATTACTTTTCCAGAATATTTTTCCCAATTCATTTTCACAAGCTTTTCTCCTAATGTTGTTGTTGTTGTTGTTGTTATGTGCTGTCGAGTCGGACCCGACTCATAGCGACCCCTCCTTGGGTTTCCGAGGCAGTATCACTACGGAAGTAGATTGCCCCATCTTCTTTCCAAGGAGTGGCTGGTGGGTTTGAACCTCCAGCCTTCTGGTTGGCAGTCAAGTGCCTTAGCCACTATGCTACCTGAGCTCCCCTAATAACTTTTCTCCTAATAACTTTTACTTTTTCCTATTAAGTAAAGAATGGTAATGTGGCAGTGCCTGTGAGGGCTGGGAGTGATAGTTGTGGGTGGAAGGAGTTATGTGGGATATAGTGGTAGTTTAGGTTGTAGTAGTTGTGGGGATGATGGCAGGGGTGACAGGTATAGGTGGTGGTGGAGGTAACAGCTATGGGAAATAATGATGGTGATGGTAGTAGTTATGGGTAGTAGTGGTTTCAATGGTGGAAGTAATGGGTGACGTAGTGATAGAGGTGGTAGTTACAGTTGTGAGGGTGATGATGGAGGTGGTAGTTGTGGGTTCTTGTGGTAGTGGTGGAGGTGGTAATTATTGGTGATGGTAGCAGTGAAGGTGATACTTGGAGGAGATACTGGTGGTAGTTATCAGTGGTGTACTGTGAGTACTGGTGGTGGTGGAAATAGTTGTGAGAGGTGCTGATGGTAGTTCTGGATAGTCATAGCTTGGGGAGTGGTGACAGTGGTGGTGGTCGTTGGGGACAGGTGTAGGCAGTGGTGGAGGAGGTGGTATTGTGGGTGATAGTAACAGTGGAGGTGGTAGTTGGGGAAGGTAATGGTGATAGTTGTGGTGGTTGTAGTTGGGAATTTAGTTGTGAGCAGTGGTGGTACTTATGGTAGTCGTAGGAGATAGTGATGATAGTTGTGGGTGGTGCTAGAATGTATTTCAAGAGTCTAAAAAGAGACATAATTAATGCTTTTGTCAAACTATGGATGCAAATACATAATTACAGGTATAAACAATATAAGAATAAGTATACACGCATACACTAGTGGAGTGATTAAAAGTAAGAGTTTGAAGTTCAAAAACACATGTTCTAGTCTTGATGCTGTCATGTATCTAGCCATGCTCTTGCATAAATTTGTTAATATCTTTAAATATCAGTGTCATCACCTATAAAGCTGGAATAATAATAATATACACTCAGTAGGACTGTTGTGATGATTAAATGTGATGATGTATATTAAGCACTTAGTCCAGTGGCTGGCACCAAGTCTACATATAATAGTTTTTATCATTATGGTATCTCTATTAATTCTGTGTATCATAGATGGAAATTAAGAATCCTGTCACAAAATTTTCAATCATGTTTTTTTAGCTGTCCAAAAACATTCTCAATCACCAACTCATTTCTCTCGTAGGTTCCTGTAGAAATTCGCTTCCAAAATCTTATATCAAATCTGGCAGAAATCCCGCCAAGTGCCCCACCGCAGGCCAATGAAACACATCTACATCTGAATCTGTTTCACTTGATTACTCAAAGTAGGTCACCAGCGTACAGCACCCTTCACTGCTGTGCAAAGAAAAGCAGCAAAACTCCTATTGCCTTTGCACGAACATATTTTTTTTTTCTCTTCTATTTAGCATTTCTTTTCCTTCTCCTTCTTTAGATCTATGAAACTGTTTGGAAAGGTTTTTCTTCTTATTTTTTTTTTTTCTGGAATGCAGTAAGGCAGGTGAAAACATCTTTCCCAGATGGCTCTGAACATAATTTAAACTTTTTTTAAATTATTCTGGACTATCGTTATGCAAACCAATTTTTGCTTTGATATTATGCAGTTATTTTCTCAAGAACATGGATAGTGCAATTTGCCCTTGGCTCCAAATGCCTTGAATGTAGAATTGCTATTGTTTAATTGATGTTTCAAGATGTGTCACTTTTCAGTTCTCCTTTCACTCCTCCCTTTGCCTTTCATCAGCACATACTGCCCCATATTACATGCCCCTTACAACTAGAAAACATTCCTGAGAGAAAACACATAAATACTCCTGCTAAATATGAAAGCTTGATAGAGTGAAACCAAAAATGCCAGGGGCTGCATTTCTCTCCCACAGTTTAAAATGCATGGGCTTTGTGACACTATTTCTATTTCTCCTAATAGAGTAGGTCCTCTTTTGCCATCCTGGATTCTTGGAACTCTTTGGCAAGCTTACTTATTGGGAAAATATGTTGTTATTTTATTACACATATAAAGGTAGAAGTTCAGTGATGGTGACTGGATCAGAAAGGAAAATGCCCCTTTGCTATTCTGCGTGTGCCAAAATTCACTCAGATTGGTTCTTCTAACTCTTGGCTCACCAAAGCTCTTTTGGTCTTTGGCCATTAGTTCTCAGGATGTCAAATCTGTTTTAGAAGAAGTGCAGCCAGAATACTCTTTAGAAGTGAGGATGCCAAGGCTTCATCTCACTTCTTTTCAACAAGTTATCAGGAGGGACTGAAGCCCTGGAAAAAGACATCATGCCTGGTAGAGTAGAGGGTCAGTAAAAAAAATTTTAAAAAAAGAGGAAGACCTTCAACAACCTGGATTGACACAGTAACTGCAATAATGGGCTCACATATCCCTACTATTGAGGGTATACACAGGACTGGGCACCATTTCATTCTGCTACACACAGGGTCACTATGAGTTGAAGCTGACTCAAGGGCACCTAACAACAACTACTACTCTGGGGTGACATTCAAATCGTGGACTAGACACACATGCATCAGAAACTCATGAGTAGGGGAGTTTGTTAACCATTTAGATTCCCAGTTCCCACACAAAGACATTCTGACCCTGAAGGTCTAGGGTCAAACTCAGCATCTTAACATTTGAGAATACTTCTCCAGGAGCTAAAGGATTTGGTGAAAAGCTCATTTTTAATAAACTACATACCATATGTTCAAACTTAACCTTACTTGCATCTTTCTACATTTCACCTGTAAATATACTCTCTAAATACACTTCCCTTTTATCTAAAATAAGTTGGAAAGAATTGGGTTAGAGTTCTGAAAGACAGCCAATTATTGCTCAACAAAGTGAAGGCAGTATCAGTCTCATTGTAGCTGTGTTTTATAAGCTGATAAAGCCTGAAAAATATTCATGTGCTCAGCCCTTTGAAGGTGGTTTCGTGAGAAACAGGGACTTACATGATCCTTAATTCTTCACTTTCAAGAGGAATACAGATGAAATCCCCTAGGACACTATTCTATTAATGTAATTACACAGACACAGGCATGGAGGGAAGTGTCGGGTTGATTAGAAATGACAGTGAGAGAGTTGGCAGGCAGAAGTTAAGATTTCCAAACTGACAAAGTCTGAACTAAATGGCCACATATCTTAGGTTACAATGAATCTTGATGAAGAATGCAACAACCATCTTTAAAGAAAATGCGAAAAATAAAATAAATGGAAGGGATTTGCCAGTGTAAATGGCATATGGCCAGCAGTCCACATATGAACATCTCAAACATACCACTGCAACACCAACGATGAGTCAGAAACACATGAGAAGTTCAAGAAAGTCTGGAAACAGACAGCCAACCCACTGCCAGAATCCTACAGAAAGTCCTACCAACAAGCCAAAGGAGCTGAAATGAGATACCCTACAGATGATCTCACAGCAAACCCACTACCTAGAAGATAACTGGGAGGGAGTTTGGATCTCCATTTATTATTTTTCTCTAACTCAATGACTCAGAAAAACACAGTCAGCTGTAAAATAAGGCATCTGCTCCAATCCTGGGAGACACACCGTGATGGTAAATGTTATGTGTCAACTTGACTAGGCCACGATTCACAGTGGTTTGGCAGATACTATGTAATCACCCTCCACTTTGTGATCTGATGTGAGAAGCCAATTAGTTGGAAGGGGAGTTTCTTTGGGGGTGTGAGCTGCATAAATATATATGAATGTTCCGGCATAGCTCGCATTCTCTCTCTCAATCTTGCACTCATCTCACAATCTCCAGTTAATGGAGAAGCCTTCAGCCAGCCATCTGACCTGCAGATTTTGGTTTTGCCAGCTCCCCCATGTGCTAGCAGCCTGCCATCTGACTTACAGATTTAGGGTTCATCAGCCCCTGCAATCACATGACTCAGGAGATGCATTCATCCTGCCACCTGCCTCACAGATTTGGGACTTGCCAGCCCCTACAATTGTTTGATTCATTTCTTTTAAGTAAATGTATATATATTTTTGTTTATATATATATATATATATATATATACACACACACACACACATTGTTGTTGTTATATGCCGTCGAGTCATATATATACATACATACATACATACACGCTTCACTGGTTTTGCTTCTTTGGAGAACCAGCCTAAAACATTCACTTTCTTCTGTTCTTGCATTAGTCCAAGTGTTCCTAGTTCTAAAAATATTAGAGAACTTCAATGCTAAGAAAAGCAGTAAAGCTAAAAAGAGGGTGGTCTGGTGGTGATAGAATATACTTAAGATGGTATTAAAGGCACATATAGAAATATTAATAAGTTAATAACTAGAAAAAACCTTAGAGGTAATGTACAGAGGAGCTCTATTCTTTCAGAATTTTTCATGAGTCTAGGAGCTCTGGTAGCATAGTGGCTAAGGCACTTGACTGCTAACCAGAAGGCTGGCGGTTCAAACCCACCAGCCACTCCTCGGAGGGAAGGTTGGGCACTCCTACTTCCGTAGTGATACTGCCTCGGAAACCCAAGGAGGGGTCGCTATGAGTCAGGGCCGACTCGATGGCAAACAACAACAACAACAAACATTCAGATATGGGCAATGTGAGCAGAAGTTCGCTAGGATCCAACAAAGCTCTGGTTGATGAACTGACTATGGAGTAATGGAAATCAACCAAGAGCTGTACACATTAGCCTGCCCTCCTGCTCTCAATCTGTTACTGCTGTGGCCTCAACTCCATACGTGGCTGCACGCTCCCACTGCCTCACACTCTGGCTCTCTGACTTTTCTGGGTTCAAAGGAAGCACATGGCGCAGGGCATGGAGTACAACTGGTGAGGGGTGGAGTAATCCAATCTGGAAGGTGAGTGGCCCCACTTCCTTGTGGGATACACTTTCAACAATGAGAGATATGAGATGGAATGCAGCTGGCAGATCGATTTTCTCTGTTTCTTCTTGCACTGGACTGAAGGTCGACTGTTTCATGCAGTGTGTTCATTTATCCCTTCTCCATAGCCTAGTGGGTATACCTACTAAGCAACCAACTGTGACACTTCATAACTAGTCATGAAACAGTGCCACACATAATGCAATACTTTGCTCTATTTCCCATCTTCTCCTGCCTCGCTCTTTTCTCTCACTCAGCCCTGGGATTTGAACTTCCAATACATCCTTATGTCTTAAATTTTACCATAGATTCTGTTTTCAAGGCAAGTGGATTCTGTGTGAACTCCTGCTCCTGAACTTTCTTGATCTTCATCCTTCTTAATGCCCTTTTGTCCAAACCCTCATTGATTTTATAAGCCATCTAATGTCTTTCCAATAAACTCCATTTTGGTCAGAGTCAGTTTCTGTTGCTTAAAGCCAAGGAACCTTAACTAGTTGATCAGATGAGGATACAATTTGGTGGAATACTATAATACAGCTCTGCATAATTTATCCTACAAAGGAGGAGGCTGAAGTTCACCTCAACCTCAGAAGTTAATGGCATTAATGATCTGCTCCATCAAGAATCCATATAATAGCATTTGGCAGATAGTAGGCACTGAGTCAGTATTTGTTGGACTGAGTCAGTATTTGTTCAGGGAAACTTGACCAATGCTGTGTTTCCATCAGATTTGCACTAAAAGCCCTGTGAGCTTCCTGTTCTACACGCTATCTAAGTTCAGGTTAAGGATTTAAAAAACAATGGTTCTCCTGTGGGCTCGGGACCATAGTCACAGGGGGCATCAAGCTCAACTGGCATAACATACTACACAAAACATTGTTTCACTTTCTACTTTGGCAAGTAGCAGTTGGGATCTTAAAAGTTTGCAAGCAGCCATCTAGATGCAACGATGGATCTCTCCTCATCCAGAGCAAAGAAGAATGAAGAAAACCAAAAATTCATGGAAACAATTAGTCCTAGAGACTGGTACACCCATCCGGTCGGCAGCCTATACAACTATGAGACCAGAACTAGATGGTGCCTGGCTTCCACTGTCATCCACTGGGAAGAGGATCTATGTAGGAGATACTGGATAGAGAGGAAGAACAATGTGGAACAAAACTCAAAATCATTTGGAGAAAAAAAAGGGGGGGACCAGGTCTGCTGGTCCAACAGAGCCTGGTGGAATCACTGAGACTATGGCCCCTAGCTGCCCTTCAGGTCTGGAATTGAACCCACTCCTGTGGGCTTTGAGCTAAACAAAAGACAGGCATATGACCTGAACATTTAACTGAGGTAGATACGCTCCTTGGAGAGAACAATCATGGGAGAAAGAAGGGCTGCTTATGCACAGGGAGACAGCTCAGGGGGCAGGAGTGTATGGAGGGATGGACACAGGGAAGAGGTAACTATGCGGAGGAAGTAGGAGGGGAGCTGTTGCATTGCGGTAAACTGTGGTCAATGTCATGAGACAAAATATATGTGAACCACTGTATGGAAAGTGGGAAAGTGAATTTGCTCTGTAAATTTTCACCCAAATCACAATAAAATAAATAAATAAAAGCAATGGTTTTCTCGGGCATGATGTAAAGGATCAGCTATGATTATCTGTTCTGCTGAAATTCTTCACCCAAATAATTACATCTAGTCTAGAATGTACTCTCCTTTGAAATAGAATTTTCACTTTATTTTCTGATATAAAGAGTATTTGAAGAAAAACAACAAAGCTGGAGAATTTATACTAGCATCTACTACCTAGTGTAAAGTTATAATCATTAAGACTGTGGTATTAGCATAAGGAAAGACAAAATAACCAGTGGAACAGAACGGCCACTCTACTGGTCACACGCAGTACAGTAGGGGAAATGTTTTTGTTTTCATTTGGTTCCATGTCAATTAGATATGGAAAAAATACATCTTGTCACCTATGTCACAATAAACACAAAAATAAAATACATATGGATTGCAGATCTAAATATACAAGGTTAAAATAATAAAGATTTTAGAGGGAAATATAGAATATTTTAATGACCTTGATGTAGACAAGATATTTTTAACAAGACACAAAAAAGAATAATCATAAATTTTAAAATGATAACTTAGACTATAATAAAATTAGGAATATGCAGCCACCAAAAGATACCATTAGGAGAGTAAAAATGTAGCTCACAAAAAGAGATAAGATATTTGCATACATATATCCTACAAAGGACTCCTAAAATTAACGGAGAAATGGACAACAGTCTTGAATAGATGCTTCCCCAAAGAAGATACCCAAATGTGCAATAAATATGTGGAAACATCATCAACTTAAGGACCATCAGAGGAATTCAAGTTAAAACCTCAAGATATGCTACTATTCACACACATACACACACAACGACTAAAATTAAAATGACCAAAAATACCAGGTATAAACTAGAGTGTGGAGCAGTGAAAACTCTCACTGCTGGTGGAAGTGTAAACTGATATCATGACTTTGAAAACATACTTGACAGTATCTTTTAATGTTGAACATATTCCTTCTACAACCCCATTGCTGACTAGTCAAATTCTGACTCACAGTGACCCTGCAGGACAGAACAGAACTGGCCCATCTTTATGGAAGCAGACTGTCACATCTTTCTCCTGTGGAGCAGCTGATGGGTCTCAAACTGCTGACCTGTAAGTTAGCAGCCGAGTGCTTTATCAGTGCATCATGTGGGTCAGCAATTCTATCCAAGTATATGCCCAGGAGAAATGTCCACATATAGTCAACAAAAGATAGATGTCAAAACTCCTCATTGCTATTAATATCAACTAAACACCTACCAATGGTAGGAGCGATAAATAAAGTGTGGAATGTTAATTCAAAGAAACCTCAGTAGCTATAAGAATAAATAAAGTACAACAATACTTAAGGTACATCATACAAGCATGATGTCAAGGGACAAAAATAAGCCAAAAAGGGTATATGTCATGTGATTCAATTTACATAAAGTACAAAACTAGGTAAACTAATATACGCTACTTGTAACACAGTCTTCCTTCAAATGCTGCCCTCACTGAAGGCTGGTCTATTCCTTGAGGACTTGATTAAGTCCATTCTCTGACCACTCCCTTTATCAGGCTCTCACATTCCGGGACCAATATGCACCTATCCTAATTACCGACTACCCAAAAAGTAGAGACAGCTCCTATGCCCTGTGCACCTGCAGAATTGTTCAAAATGCCCAGTTCCCAGGAAGCCTGCAACACCGAGCTAAGCAAACTCCATCCTTTTGCCAGACATAAGCCCCCTCCTACAATTCCAGCTTGATGTTTACCTTGTCCCTGGTGCAGCCCCCTGTAAGGCCATGCTTTGTGGTATCTGTGCCTATCTCTGGGCCTTGTGAAAAAGACCCCCTATTTGTTTTCTGGCCTTCCTGCGTCAGTCTCACTTCCTGAGACTGACAGATCAACCACCCAAGATATTCACCAACTCCTTTGGGCTCAACTGACCACACTGTTACCAGTGAGAGGTACTGGGCAGGGTGTGTTACCTGGGAGGGAGCATGAAGGACACTCTTTCCGGGCTGCTCAGGGTCTGTTGTTTCCTGATCTGGGTGCTGGTTCCATGGGTATATTCAGAAACACGTCACCCAGCTGGACATTTACGACATGTACATTTGTCTTTACTTACATTTTACTTCAATTAAAATTTTTCATAGTAGTGCATCTGTAGTAGCAGTTAATGTAAGATAATATCTTTGCAGGCTCTCCCTGAAACAAGGCATGACTTGCTTCCAACTGTCAAAATTAACAGTGACTATAATTGGCTACTCTGTCATAAAAAAGAGGTTACATTTTTCATTGTAGCAATTTAACAGTCATGGGGGGTTTTTAATCATATTAAACTTAGTATGTTATTCCATGAGTATGACTGTGCGTTGTGAGTTCTCTCTGTGAAGTAAGAGATTAAATCTTCAGTTACTGCAGCCTAATCATTTCTAGTTAGTCGTTTGAGGATAATTGTATTTTTTTAAGGTGTTAAAAAAAAAAAAAAAGAATCACTATGTATGTCCTTGAAGGAGCCCTGGTAGTACAAATGGTTAAGTGCTTGGCTGCTAACCAAACAGCTGGTAGAGGAAAGATCTGGCAATTGGCTTCCACAATGATTATAGCCAAGAAAATCATATGGGACAGTTCTACTCAGTCACATGGGGTCACTACGTTGGAATCGACTTAATGGCACCTAACAACAATAGTAACATGTAGATCCTTAACACAATGTCTGGTGTTCATTCTAGGTTGGTGAATTCAATAATTGTAGAATTCATTTGACTTGTTTAAAGATATTGTAAATGTACTTTAAAGGGTTTCTTAATATAGGATCAATGAACCCCCAGCAGTTCTGAACTTAGCTGGGAAAAATTATATCTTGATTTTCATTAACCTCTAAATGAATTTTAACATGTCCCTCAATTGTCACTTTGTCACTACTATAAATCACAGATATTGTCACTTAACACGGTAATTGTTATCTCAATATATTGTCTTTGTTTGTCTCCATACATTAGACTGAAATCATGAGTTATTAGATCCATTACAAGAACATGCTATTTAATGAATTAATGAAACTTTTATTTTATTACATCACAGGTTTTTAGATATTATCATAACTGTATTTTATATAATTGACTCCTTTGAAATTCTATGTATTTTTATTTTAGACCTTTGAAAGCACTGTCTTGAAAAAGTCTATAGTCTTCCTTGGACTGCTGAAAGGGTTCATGGCACACACACAAATGTTAAATTCCCATTGAGGGATTGAGTTCGAGGCACATTTTTCCCCCACATTACTTGCACACACATACACTCATGCACACACAGTTTTCCCTACTATCTCTAATGTATTCCAGTGTACTAACACAACCAGCCACATTGAACCCAGAAACAAAAGTTCCATTTCATTCATTCTTTTGTTCCTTTGCATACACTGTTTCTAACCAGGACAAAGGCCTCCTATATAAAAGGTGTTTAGTAACAATTTATTGAATAAATGTGTAAACAAATGATGCAATTATTAGGATAATGCTTGGCATAAATAAATGTTTATCAGTCGCACCAGGCTATATTATTTCATCACTGCTCCTAGTAAATATTTTAAGCTTTAAACTTGATTTAGAAATTCAGAAAGAATTTTACAGACTTTATCAATTTTGTGTAACAATGTATTTTCATAACACAGCTTTATAACACAACATGTATTCCTTTAAAAAAAAAAAAGAAAGAAAGAAAGAAAAACCAATTGTCTTCTTGTATCAAATGGCATTTAGTTTTCATCTTTGTAATTTCCTCCACAAGAATTTCAGAGTTCAGAGGACACTGGATAACATAAGGAGCTGACAGTTTCATTTTTACTCAAAATTAAATATATTAATAGATTGCCAAAAGCAAACCCCTATTTATGTTTTCTTATTATTTTTCTCTTCAAAATATTTATTATGGATTTTAAATGACAGATTTCATTCTTGGAAAATGATTATATAGATTTAATTAGATTGTCACCTTAGGGTCCATTTTTTTTGTATTTAAGAAGCTGAGACAGAAAAGATTATAAACAGAAAGCCACTGCACACAGAAAGCCTGGAGAATGAAGCTCAGTTCAGATCACTGAGAAGCAGTAGCTAATAAAAAATAAAATACTTAATTTCAGAAAATATGTTCTCAATCATTTCTTTTTAACCTCAGAACTTCTGCTTAGAAGTCACACGTTAAAGAAACAATTGAAACCCCTTTTGTAGCCAGCCTTGGTTTATTTACCTCTCTTCCACTGCTGAGGTGTAGATTTCCCAAATATGTTTTGCATTTTTAGTATAATGGGCTCAGACATATCAAAGATCATGGAGACAGAACAAGACTGGGCAATATTTCATTCTGTTATATATGAGGTTGCCATGAGTTGGAGCCAATTTGATGACAACTAACAACAAGAGGTGTCTATCCATAAACAGATGTTATTAATTTGTATGTAGTTTTTTTCTAATAATGTAAATTGTATCATACCATGGTTATTATTACTTAGCTTTTCCACTCAAATCCTACTTTTAAGATGTATCCACATGGATAAAGTTAATTATTTTCAACTTCTAAATAGACGGGGAAAACACTGACAGTTGCTGACCCAATACTAAACCAGAAACCAAACCAAACTCACTGCTGTCGAGTCGAATCTGACTCATAGCGACCCCTCCTTGATTTTCCTAGGCGGCATCACTACGGAAGTAGATTGCCCAACCTTCCTTCGGAGGAGTGGCTGGTGGGTTTGAACTGCCAGCCTTCTGGTTAGCAGTCAGATGCCTTAGGCAGTATGCTACTAGAGCTCCCTAGGCCTCCTCTTTTTCCCTACCATGAGAAATACAGGCACTCCCCAGGGTACAAACATTCAACATACTTATGGACAACTCTGAATAACTTGTACTTGCCCTTTAACATTACATAAATTTGCCTTTACTTTAATTGAACCAACATTACTCACAACAAATTCTTTATCACAACCACCTTCACTTGCTGCTTGTGCAGCTTTTAAATCATTGAAAAGGCTTTGAGCCTTTTCTTGCACTAAGCCAAAGAAAAAACAAATCCACTGCCATCAAGTCAATTCCAATTCATAGTCACTCTACAGGACAGAGCAGTATTGTCCCATGTGGTTTCCAAGGCTGTAAATCTTTACAGAAGCACACTGCCTCATCTTTTTTCCTGCAGAGTAGCTGTAGGGTTCAAATGCCAACCATTTGGTTAGCAATTGAATGCCTTAACCACTGCACCACCAGAGTTCCTTTCCTTGCACTAAACTAAGGCTAAATAAAAAACGTATGCACTTGTGGTAGTTAAATGTGTATGTCAACGTGGCTGGGCCTGGTTGAGTGGCTGGGCAGCTGGTGATAGTATTCCCCATGATGAGACTGGCAATCAACTCCATGGTGGGATCTACCACAAGCAGCTGAGTAGCTGCCTTTGGGATGTGGTCTGCTTCCTGTATGTAAGCAGAAGCCTTGGGGAATGGTCTCTAGTTTATGGCACACTTGGACCTGCATGTAGCTGTGTCGTTATTCAGCAGCCTGCCATGCTCTGCCGACCTTGGGACTTACAATGGACTTAAATTAATGGCTTGGTAACATCGGGACTGTGCCTTTTTACTTGTCAACCTTGGGCTTCTCAGCCGCAGCAGCCAGCAGCTGTCTGAGTAAAGAAACGCCTCTAGCTCCAGTGGGCTGGGAGCAGGAGGCAGAGCTGGACCCCAAGGCTGAGGGGCCTTCACCCAGCCCCTAGAGCCTGGCACTTTGAACTTGGACTTAAAGCCTCCAAACTGTAAGAGACTAAACTCCTGTTTGTTAAGGCCATCCCATTTGTGGTGTATTCTTGTCAAAGCAGCACTAAGTAACCAGAGCAACACCCGTTCCAACTCAGCTACAAATTCCACTTCAAGACATCATTAGGATCGGTCTAGTTCATAACTCAGGGACTGCCTGTATAATATTTTTTTCAATGCAGTCATATGTCCTGGAAAAAAAAAAAAAAAAAACAACTCACTGCTGTCGAGTCAGATCTGACTCATAGCGACGCTTCCTTGGGTTTCCAAGTTGAATCACTACAGAAGTAGGTCACCCAAAAGTTAGGCAATATTTGCATGTAGGTTTAGTTCTATGACATAGTTCTACTTAATGAGATGTAAGCAGAAGTCTACTTGAGATCACATAGGAAAGTTTTTATTTCCTGATGCCTTAGCATCTTCTTCCTCATTTCTTCTTTCCATTTTTCTGCCTGGAATGACGATATAATTTACTAGGCCAGTGCAGCTGTGTTGTAACCATAAAGACAACAACTACATGCACAATATGGCAGTTGTTTTGTTGTTAGGTGCTGTGGGGTCGGCTCTGACTCAGTGACCCCGTGTACAACAGAATAAAACACTGCCTGGTCCTGCACCATCCTCACAATCTTTGCTAGGCTTGAGCCCATCATTGCAGCCACTGTGTCAGTCCATCTTGTTGAGGGCCTTCCCCTTTTTCATTGACCCTCCACTTTACCAAACATGATATCCTTCTCCAGGGACTGGTCCCTTCTGACAACATGACCAAAGAAGGTGAGACGAAGTCTGGCCATTCTCACTTTTCAATATGGCAGAGTGGGAAGTACAGAAGCTGGGGTTCTTGCCAGCCTTGTGGAATGGCAAGTAGTCCTGTCTCTGGACTTCATATTAGGTGAGAAAAGCAGCATCTCTAATTTGGTTAAGGTAGGGTGGTCGATTTTTTGTCATATACACCCTTATTAATCCCTAACTCATAACAGAATTCCATTAATTAATATGCTAATTTATATAACATTTATCCATTCCAGTAAGTTATTTACTTCCACTTCCTTGCAACTATAACCAGTACCACAGTGAGCATCCTGGTACAATGAACTGCTCTTTGCATACACCATGATCGTATGGTCATGCTGATAATCAACTCTGGGAAACATTTTTTAAAAACCTAGAAAAGTGGTGGTTATTTATATTCTTACAGTGTATGAGTTGTTTTCCAAACATCTTTGCCAACTCTGATAATGTAAGTTCTGGCCAATGAAACTTTTGTAAGTGGTGCATGTGAAAATAGGATCCCACTGTTTTTAAGATGAGTTCATTCCACGTTTACATTAGGTAGATACGCTTCCTGGAGAGACCAATCATGGGAGAACAGAAGGGCTATGTATACACAGGGAGACAGCTAGGGCAGGGTGACAGCAGTGCATGGGAGGGAAGGACACAGCAAAGAGGTAGCTATGGGGAGGAAGTGGGATGTGGTGGTTAAGTTTGGGTGTCAACTTGGTTGGGCCTGGTGAGTGGCTGGGCAGCTGGATGTAGTTACTCCTCATGGTGAGATTGGTAGTTAACTCCATGGTGGAATCTGAGAGCAGGTGAGTAGCTGCTGTTGGCAGAAGCCTTGGGGAATGGTCTCTAGCTTATGGCACACTTGTATCCTGCATGTAGCCATGTCGTTGTTCAGCAGCCTGACTTATATTGGACTTAAATTATTGGTCTGCTGTGTGGTTTGGTAACATCAGGACGGTGCCTTTTTACTTGTCAACCTTGGGCTTGTCAGCCTCAGCAGCCAGCAGCTATCTAAGTGAAGAAATGCTTCCAACTCCAGTGGGCCGGGAGCAGGAGGCAGAGCTGGACCCCAAGGTTGAGGGGCTTTCACCCAGCCCCTAAAGCCTGGCACTTTGAACTTGGACTTAAAGCCTCAAACTGTAAAAGACTAAACTCCTGTTTGTTAAGGCCATCCCATTTGTGGTGTATATTCCTGTCAGAGCAGCACTAGGTAACCAGAACAGAATATGGCACCAAGAGAGTGGGGTGCTGGTCTGACAGATACCTAAAATGTGGAAACAGGAGTGGAGTATGTCCTTGGCCCGAGACACCAGCAGAGAGACCCCAGCATGCGGCATGGGAGACGGCAGGAGCAGAGTTGAGAGACCAGCATGACAGATAGCAGTAGCAGAGCTGAGAGACCTGCATTAAATAGCAACAGGCTTACCAGCTGTGGTCGTTATGTTTTTGTTTCAACTTGGCTGGGCCTGGTTGAGTGGCTGGGCAGCTGGTGGTAGTTATTCTCCATGATGAGACTGGCAATCATCTCCATGGTGGGATCTACCACAAGCAGCTGAGTGGCTGCTTTGGGTATGTGGTCTGCTTCCCATATATAAGCAGCAGCTTTGGGAATGGTCTCTAGTTTATGGCACGCTTGGACCCTGCATGAAGCTGTGTTGTTGTTCAGCAGCCTGCCATGCTCTGCCAACCTTGGGACTTACAATGGATTTGAATTTATGGCCTGCCGTGTGGTTTGGTAACATTGGGACTGTGCCTTTTTACTTGTCAACCTTGGGCTTGGCAGCCAGCAGCTGTCTGAGTGAAGAAATGCCCCTAGCTCCAGTGGGCCGAGAGCTGGAGGCAGAGCTGAAGCCCAAGGCTGAGGGGCTTTCACCCAGCCCCTAGAGACTGGCACTTGGAACTTGAACTTAAAGCCTCCAAACTGTAAGAACACTCCTGTTAAGCCATCCCATTTGTGGTATATTCCTGTCAGAGCGGCACTAGGTAACCACACCACTGGCCCACAGAGGAGAAAGCTGAGTGCCATCGGGCCAGGCAGCTTCCTGCTGGAGTGGGTTGCCTTCAGGCATTAATTGGTAGAAGAGACCGGCATGAGATGGAGTAGCAGGTTGGCCGGCCCAAGGAGCAAGAAAGCTGAGTTTTTTGGGAAGATTCCTGGCAGAGTAGGTTGCCCTCAGGCATTAATTGGCAGAAGTGGAGGGACCAAGGAAACAGGAAGCAGAGCTGCCTCAGCCTCAAGGGTAGGACCATGGCCTTTGGGGGTGGAACCACCATAGCCCCAGGCCTTCACCAGTTTGGTTCTGGAGAGTGGGGCTGCTTATTCATGTGAGTCAGTGGGATGGAGCCACAGCCGCTACCCAAGAGTGAGGGGGCGGGGCTGCCATGGCCAAGAGGGAGAGGAACGGGGCCCACCAGGCCAAGGAGGTGAGGTGACCACTCAGGAACTAGGGGACTGGAGACACCCATTGAAGGAGATCCGTACAAGTGCCAAGTTGACAAGGGGTGGGACTGTGGAGAGCTGTTGCATTGTGAGAGATTACCATCAATATCATGAGATAAAGGGTATGTGAACTGCAGTGTGAATAATGAATTTGCTCTGTAAACTTTCACCCAAATCACAATAAAATTTTTTAAAAAGAATAAAAAAGATGGGTTCATTCCTAGTAAGGTTTATCTTTCCTTTCATACTGGACTTTGTCTTTGGAATTTTGACTTTTTTAATGGAACATATGAATATATGACTAGCTACAGAAGTCTTTGCAAATGAAGAAGACAAATTCAATTCAATAATGTCTACATTTTTGTTTAGCATTTATGGTACTCCACCAATTTTAATCTACATGAAAATTCTGAAAGATGGTAAGACAGGAACTATCATTCTTATGTTTTTGTTGTCTATATATATTTTATTATGCTGTAAATATTACTCTGAGGCTTGTATAGACACGAAAAAGTTATTTGTCCAGAAGCACACAGCTAGGAAGTAGTGGAGCAGAGATTTTAATTTTAAGTACACTGAGTCCAAAGCCTGAACTTTTTATTACACAATGCTGATCGTAAAAAAAATTTTCCACATAAACTGTGTGCAGGAATATTATGAGCTGCTATAGAAATGGAAACAAATGAAACAAAAACAAGCAGTCTTCTAAATTATGAAGATAAAGATCACACATGTTCATATTGAGTTTTTATTCCTTTCCAAACGTAAAACTAAAAAACAGACGTCTTTAAGAAACTGTTCTTGGTCACTGAAACTATAAAATGAATAGAAATTCAAAAAT
The DNA here is from genome assembly GCF_000298275.1 of Orycteropus afer afer. Lineage (NCBI taxonomy): Eukaryota > Metazoa > Chordata > Mammalia > Tubulidentata > Orycteropodidae > Orycteropus > Orycteropus afer. Next base: position 20,416,757 of record NW_006921596.1, on the reverse strand, counting down.
GATTGAATATCACCAGAGAAATGCCCCATAATTGCTACTTGGACACAACTTTAATTTTAGTAGGTTAAGTGAATGCAAGTAATCCATCTTAGTTTTAGAGAAGCAGGTGCTGCTTTTGCTCATGAAATTCTCCTTGCAGAATTAATTGAAATTGGTTTGGCTATGAGTACTCTCAGTTGATTTGAGGACTGGCTCAAGAGTCACGAACAAGGAATATTCATAAACCTGTGAGTACCCAGTTTTGTACTGGGCTGGCACAGGGGTTGGTGGATTGAGTCTCATATAGGATCTTCATTAATGATCTGAAAGAGGGAACAAGGAGCTTGTTAATGAAATTCACAAATGGTAATATATGGGGATGCACTGAAAACACTGATAACGACTGAAATTATCAAAGGAGACCCAGAGAGGTTAGATGTGTAGACACAAATGAACAACCAAAAATGCAACACAGAAAAGTGAGAGTTGAGAGCAGAGATGCATGGGGTAATCATTGAGGAAAAAGTTAATGGAGGAAAAAAAAACAATAATCTTTCCTCCAAAAGATTATTTCCAAAACAGGCTCAGGAGTTAAGAGTGAAAAGTCCATTCAGTCTTAGCATATAATGTGAAAGAGCAGCCAAGAACTTGCCCCAGCTTCCTGCTATATGGTACAGCAGGAAGAACCTCAGGTTTGGAGTCAGTGGTTGAACGCTCACCTTCCACGTGGAAGACTGAAGCTGGATTCCTGGCCAAGGCACTCCATCTGTAGCCACCACTTGTCTGTCTGTGGAGGCTCACATGTTGCTATAATGTTCAACAGGCTTCGGAAAATCAGCCAGTGACAACCTATGGATCCAACCCACAACCTGTCATGGGGATGCTGCAGGCCACAGGGTTACCATGAGTCAGGGGTTGACATGACAACAGTTAACAATGACATCAAGACAGACCTGAGATTCAAACCTAGGTCTTCCATCTGACCAGTTTTAAATTTTAAAATGAGAATAATGATACCCACCTTGCGGGGCTGCTGGGGAGATGAACTGAGACAGGTGCACAGAAAGTGACAGGCAACATGCCCAGCATGACCGGACAGGACAGTCAAGCAAATCTTGGCTGCATCTGAAATGAAGCAGGCTTTGCTACATCACTGCCTTGAGATGTATTGCTGAACTCAATCTTGAGCAATCTAATTCCAAAATATGGAGTTAAACTGGAGAAAGCCCCAAGAAGAGTAACACAAAAGGAAGCACTAAAGCCAAGAGACAGAAAAATTCAATCCAGTTCACTAGTTCCAGAAACACAGCTGTAGTGTACAAGACTGAAAATGGAGAGTGAATATTTAACATGAATGAGGAGATGTAAGTAAGAGTAATGGGATGAAATTAAGAAAAGGAAAGCTTAAGCTTTAGATCAGGGAAAAAATAATTTCCTTGACATATCTATCACATAGAAGCAGAATACTCATACAAAGAGAACAGTAAGTGATAATCTCTTAAAGTATTTTAAATTAACTGGATAATGTTTCAAAAAGTTTATCATTAAGGAAAAAAAACCCTCCTTTGGGGGCTCTAATGCTTTTGATAATAATTCTCCCACTACCATGGCTCAAAATTGTCCAGGAGGTTCTAAAACCATAATAGAATATTTGACCCTCTTCTTAAAATTCTCACCAAAAATCCCTAATAATTCACTGAACAGAAATTTCACAGATTTAAGTTTTCTTTCCCCTCATAAATTACTTTTAAAATTTGCTATGTGCTAGGGAGCTCTGGTGGCATAGTGCCTAAGGCATGTGACTGCTAACCAGAAGGCTAGTGGTTCAAATCTACCAGCCGCTCCTCAGAAGGAAAATTGGGCAACCTATTTCCATAGAGAAGTTGTTGTTGTTGTTGTTGTTGTTATGTGCTGTCCAGTCGGACCCAACTCACAGCGACCCCTCCTTGGGTTTCCGAGGTGGTATCACTACAGAAGTAGATTGCCCAACCTTCCTTCTGAGGAGTGGCTGGTGGGTTTGAACCACCAGCCTTCTGGTTAGCTGTCAAATGCCTTAGGCACTACACTACCAGAGCTCCTTCCATAGAGATACCACCTCAGAAACCCAAGGAGGGGTCCTATGAGTCAGAAACGACTCAACAATAATGAGTTTGGTTTTGAGTTTTTATTACTGTATATGATAGTATCTGATTTTTCACACAATTATATATGCCATTATTTCACATCTAATTCATCTGTATTTCATGATATTCTCCAAAATAAATCACTGTTTTCAGATACTCCAACTCCTGAGCAATATGAAGTTCTTCTCTGTGCTGGAAAAATCATGTTCCTCAAGTGTAGGGTGAGAAGGTTCTGGTCTGGTGCAGGTTAGAGAAACAGCAGATATTCCAGCAAGGACCAAAAGAACTGTCTAAGGGGAAAGATAGGCATCTGATTCATGCATCAGGCTATGACCGAAAAACACATCATGGTAAACATTCATGATGTGCCAGGTGTAATGGAAAGCCCTGCTCATGGAGCAATGACCAAGAAAAACTGAAGTTCCTATCCTCAAAAAGTTATATTCTCATGAGAAAGGTGCACATTAAAGAGGAAAATGAATGTAAATATAATACAATTTCCAGGGTACATAATTAGTCTGTATTCTGAATCTTGAAAGGTTAGGGAGTGACTGGGAATAGGTGACAAGGCTAATTTAGAAAGACTTCTTGTTGTTTGGTATAATTCCAACTTACAGGGACCTAATGTGATTTAGCAGAACTACCTCGCAGGGTTTCCCCTACTATAACCTTTATGGAAGCAGGTCGCCAGGTCTTGCTACCATGGAGTCGGTGGGTGGGTCTGAACTGCCAACCTTTCAGTCTGCAGCCCAGTGTTTAACCACTGCACCACAAGGGCTGCTTCAAAGACCTCTTGGTAGATAACATTTAGTCAGTGTGGTGCCGTGAAGGACCTAATATGGCTCTTCTAGCCATGATCTTTGGGACTCCCACCAGATAAATGGGTAAAACTATGCAAATGTAAGGTGCTTGTGGCCCACCAAGGGGACTGGACCACTTGCTAATAATGCAAATAAGGTACATAGCACCCTGGTGGAGGTGGGGTCATAGAAACAAGGTGTATGGAACCCCAATGTGGAGATTGGTTAGTTCTGCCATCTGCTAAACTTAAAATGAGCCATCCCAGAGGCAGGGGGAGGGGGCGCAAAGAACTTCGGTACCATCAAGAAAGAAGATCCAGGGGTGAAGCGCATCCTTTGGACCCAGGATCCCTGCACTGAGACAACAGAGAGTCGGCAGAGAAACTACAGAAGCAGAGGCAGCAGAACCAACAGAACCAAGAGACTAGTATGAGACAAAGCAGCAGGTTTTCCAGCCCAAAGAGCGAGAAAGTTGAGTGCCTTTGGAAAGAAGACTTGCTGGCAGAGCGCAGTGCCTCCCTGGATACCTCTTGGCAGAGATAAAAGAACTTTGTAACACTTCCCTAGCAGGGCAGAAGTCGAGACCCGAGAGAAGTATGCTGTGACATGGCTGAAAAGAAGCTGTCCTGATTGAAGAACTGTTTCCTGAGTCATTTCTGATGCTGAAATATAGCCTGTTACTTCCCTAATAAACCCCACACTTGCAAGTATTGTCTCTGAGTTGTATGTGGCCACTGCAATGAATTATCAAACCAAGCAGAGGAGTAGTGAGTGCTCTGGGAGGGACAGTGGGTGTCAGAATTGGTGAAAAGGTTGGAGGATGGCAGCATGTCTGACCTCAGCCTCATAGGAATCAATGTTGGGCTGTTGATGTTGTTCTGGATTGTCTTTCCCCCTTGTGAAGTTAGAGGAGGTCAGAGATGCCACCACCACACCCTTTTTGCTGACAGAGATTTGAAAGAAATGAGGTGGGGAGTCAACTGGAGCCTTAGGTAAATCCCATCCCCTGCAGGAGGAAAAGCAGGCACAAAGGCTCTGAACAGGGAGCCAGCTTGCAGATTCACAAATAGCAAGAGAGCCAGTGTAGCCAGAAGGGAGTGATGGGGCGTGCTGCCAAAAGTGACAGGAATTAAGGTTAACAACTAAACCAAACTCACTGCCATCGAGTCGGATCCGACTCATAGCAATCCCTCCTTGGGTTTCCGAGGCAGTATCACTACGGAAGGATAAATCACACAGGGCCTTGGAGCCCAAGGTAAGAAATGGGAAGGCAATGGAGATTTTGAGAAGGGGAGTGTGTTAGACTGAGTTCTCTAGAGAAGGAAAACCAGTAAAGCTTAGAGAGAGAGAGAGAAATTTATCTTAGGAAAATGGGTCACACACTTATAGAAGCTAACAAGTCCCAAGTTCTTGGATCAAACGTCAGCTGGAGGCTATTCTCGACTCACAGAGTTGTAGGGCCAGACAAGCTCAAGGTTGGCAGGCAGTATACTGGCTGTTGACTCCAACGAATGATGAATCCAAGATCTCCAGGCCGAATGGTGGATTGTTTGCTCACGGACAGTTGTAGGCAGCACAAGAGAATCCCGATCCACAGAAGAGTGTCTCTTTTCCTAGGATGTCCATAAATATACTGGAAGCAGGCCACACCCCTAGGGAAACTCCCTTTCAACAGATTAGATGCTCAAAACATATACATCTGATCCCATCATGGGAACAACCCACATCACAATTGTTTAAACCACACAGAATTGTGGTCCAGCCAAGCTGACACACAGCTCCAACTACCACAGGGAGTAACAGGATCAGATTAAATTTTCAAAAGCTCACTCTAGCTGCTCTTTGCAAAATAGTATTGGTTGAGTATGGAATGTGGGTAAGTCCCAAGAGTGGGCATGTTTGTTGTTGTTGTTGTTAAGTGCCATCAAGTCGTTTCCAACTCATAGCGATCCCATGCACAGCAGAACGAAACACTGCCCGATCCCACGCCAGCCCCACAATCCCTGCTATACTTGAGCCCATCATCACAGCCACCGTTATCAATCCATCTCCTTGAAGGCCTCCCCCTCCTTCGTCGACCCTCCACCCTACCAAGCACGACATCCTTCTCCAGGGAATGGTCCCTTCTTACAACATGACCAAAATAGGTGAGACAAAGTCTGGCCATTCTTGCTTCTAAGGAGCATTCTGGCTGCACTTCCTCCAGGACAGATCTGTTAGTTCTTTTAGCAGTCCACAGTACTTTCAGCATTCTTCGCCAGCACCACAACTCAAAAGCATCAACTCTTCTTCGGTCTTCCTTATTCATTGTCCAGCTCTCACATGCATACCATGCGATTGGAAATATCATGGCTTGTGTCAGGCGCACCTTAGTCCTCAATGAGATATCCTTGCTCCTCAGCACTTGAAACAGTTCCCTCGCAGTTGACTTTCCCAATGCTACACGTCGTCTAATGTCCTGACTGCTGCTTCAGGGCATAGGTAAGCCATTTTATTCATCCAGGAAAAGATGATAATAAGGACAGCAGAGATAGAAACAGCCTATAGACTCAGAAGACATTTTGCAGGTAGAGCCAATAGGTTTTGCTGAAGTACTTGATGAGAAGAAAGCCAATTAGATGAGGGGATGGGCTGCTAAGCCATTCTGAAGGAGTGGTTTGCATGTCAGCTGCCTGGATACTAAGCACCATCAGTATGTGTGTGTTGATATGTTTGGCAAAGTGAGTCATGGTGACATGACATATTTTCTATTCCTTTAGTAAATCTTTTCATGTATCTAGCATCCATTAAGTTCTTAAATTTTTTTCAGTTGAAATATATGTGCTTTGGTAATTTCCAGAATCCATGTGCAAGTTTTGGGAAATCTTTTTTTTTTTTTTTTTTTGACACCCATTCTACATTGATGTCTTTCATGTATCACACTTTGTGTGCCTGCTCACAATGATGCCACACCCAACCCAGTTCACAGTATCATGGAATCTGTTAAACAGTCCTCTTCACCCTTTCCAAAACCAGTTTAGAGCTCTCCATCTCAAGGCCTTGCTTTGGAGGTTGATGTTTGCTTACCGTAACTACTTGCCATTCCAAATGCTCTCACACCATTCCCTTTATCTTCCCACATGCCCTTGAGGACTGCCTTCTATGTATCCAGCATGATGGTCCCATGTTCTGGAACAAGGGGATATGGTTCTCTCTTTTTTGTTTCCTAGTGTTGCCCAGGATTTCCTGATTAATATAAATGGACTAGAAAATCCCAGAAAATCTCCCACTTCCCTCACACATCATACTGAGTGTACCTCAGGTGCGACTTTACGTCTGTTCTTCCTCTTTGTTTATTACCATAACCTTAATGCAAGCCTTCATCACCTCTCCCTTCTACTACTGCAACAGATTCCTATTTGGCCTTCCTTCTCTCTTCATAGAGTTGCTAATGGTCTTTCCTAAACATAACCAGTTGCCATGGAGTGTCTTCCAACCCACGGCTACCCCAAGTGTGTCGAAATAGATCTGGGTCCTGTAAAGTTCTCAGTGTTTTACTTTTCAGAAGTAAGTCATCAAGCCTTTCTTCCAAGAGCCTCTGAGTGGCCTTAAACCTGAAACCCTTCTGTTAACTCATTCACTGTTTGCACCCCCCATGGACTCCTTCTAAAACAGAAACCAAAACCAAACCCACTGCCATCAAGTTGATTCCAACTCACAGTGACACCCACTGGGTTTCCAAGGCTGTAAATCCTTACGGAAGTAGATTGCCTCATTTTTCTTCCACAGAGCAGCTAGTGGGTTTGAAACACCAACCTGCTGGTTAGCAGCCAAATGTCTTACCCACTATGGCACTAGAGCTCCTTTTTTTAAACATAGATCTGTTGATTTCCCATGTGCTTGTTGAAGCCCTAGGGAGTTTGCAGGCATGCCTCAAGGACCTTTGGAGAAGGGGCAACAGTGAAATAGAAAGAGCAGGCAGGGGTCATGGCCACCACCCTGACTTCCACTGCAGGTAAATTTCCTTTTCTTTATCACATATTTAACTTCTGGATAAGACTTTTAATAAAGAGGGAGAGAGAGAAATAGTACCCTAGACTTTGGTCCTAACTCCTTAAATTAGAACTACCCTCAGGGTTCTTGTGAAGATTAAGTTCAATAATCCATTATCTGACTTTCCAGATGAGGAAGGTGATACTTGGGAAGTTTAAGTGACCCACTCAAAGTCTCTGGCTAGTCAGAGTGGACCTCAGGTTTACACCCAATCATTCTGATCCAGGGACACACATTCCCTAACCATACATAATACTGTCTCCTGGGTTGAGATCATAACAGTTTTCCTATGAAAACTGCACGCAATCTGCACCCTTTCAAAATCCAAGGAAGTTTTCTTGATCTATCAATTCACCATGTCCTGTTATCCCTCTCAATGTCTATGACTCAATTTATTAATTGCATCAAAGATTACATTAGCTCAGTATTACACCAATTAGTAGCATTTTGTTTACTAGATGATGACAGGGTAGAAGGGAGTTTCCTTTCCTTGACGCCCATTATTAAAATGATTATTCCCCAGGGGGTGATGTGGAAAAGAGGAATGAGCCACTCATTGCAGCATGTGTGAATACCTGTGGCCTTTAGCAAGCGGATGGCCCTCCCCCAAATTATTCCATCTGGCAGAGTTGTTACCTGCTGTAGTTCACACATGAATGGCACCGATTTGCATGCAAATAGAAGGCTACATGCTTTCCTGGAGCTAAGAGCTGTATTTCCACGTTTCACAGTGGAATTAGTCAGTGGACAGGATGCTCAGCTTTGTGGATATGCCAGCTAAAACCCTTCTAAATACCAGGCTCTGTGTTTCACAGCAAGATTGTTTACTGAACCAGTTCATGGAAGCTCCAAAGATTCCTTTGCTGAAATACTGCCAGCTCCATGCTCTGATTTTGACATGGATGCTGTCAGTTGAGATTAAGCATTGGTCTTAATGAATGCTAGCAGACATCTGAGGTATGATCACTGTGTTCCAGTGACTAAGTAGTAAGGCTTAGATCATGGGTGAGACTTGTTGTTGCTACTGTTGTGAGCTGTGGTGGAGTCAACTCCTGACCCATGCAACCCCATGCAAAACATAACCCAATGCTGCCCAGTCCTGCACCATGCCCAGGATGAGTTGTGGTTCACACCACATGTTCCACAGGGTTTTCATTGGCTGCTTTGTATTTTCATTTCTCTTGCTCTCCTTTACAAGTTCCCTATTTCTTATAAGAAAAAGGGGAAACGTGTTGACTATTCTTCAGGGATATCCATGCCTGAATAATGCTGATCTTTTTGCTCTCACACAACTTAATACTCCAGCAACCCAACAGTACTTCTATTTTCCTTATACGTGATGTAGTACGAAGCCTTCCTTTCTCTGCATGTGCTGTTCCTGTAACTCGAATGACTACCTTCACCTCTTCTGCATGGTAAACTTGTACTCATCCTTTAAAATGCTGCTCAGCTGTCCCAAGAAACCTCCCTTGCTGGCTCGAAATAGAGGAAACTTCCCAAAACCTCACCTACTACTGAAACAGACAGAAGCACACAAGCATAACAGAGTCTTGCCAACTTAACTATAAAAAAACACCAAACTCACATTATGCTGAGCGAAATAAGTCAGTCACAAAAGGACAAATATTGTATTAGTCCGTTATTGTGAAAGTTAAGGAAAGGTTTATATATTGGAGGACAT
>NW_006921596.1:20397419-20407587 GCF_000298275.1 Orycteropus afer afer | reverse complement strand
AGCATCACTATGGAAGTAGATTGCCCAACCTGCCTTCCAAGGAGTGGCTGGGGGGTTTGAACTGCCAGCCATCTGGTTAGCCGTCAAATGCCTTAAGCACTACACCACCAGAGCTCCTAACTTGACTATAAGCTTCCCTAACTTTTTCATCCTTATGTATCCAGACCTCAGTCTTGAGATATAGTAGGTGTTCTGTTCTTATTTGTTGAATTTAACTGAATTCTTCTATGCAGATACACAATGTAACAGGCATTTGGGGATTTAAAACAAACCACACTGTATTCGTAATTCAGGAATTAGTACTAAATTTTTGTAATGTTTGCTTATTTCTATTCATGAAAATGCACATTATAAAATTTTGTTAAACATAAAAGAAAGAAAGAAAAGCACTATAAAGGATGCAAAAAAAATTTTTTTTTAATCCCTTAATCTCCCTACACAAAAAAAATACTGCTTTTAACATATGGATCAATGCATATCTATGTTCATATCTATATCTATACACACACATCTATATAAATAAATATTTTTATATAATTCAGAAATAGAGCTTTAATTGTTAGGTTTTATCCTCTATTTTTAGGGAACTGACTTTGAATAGCAGGAATGAGTTATCCTTTGTAGACAAAGATGACAAAGTGGAGAAATAAGTATTCCCTCCTGATGGAACAAGACAGTGAGACTTGCTGGAATCCATTTAGCACAATCAGCTGGTCTATTATCTCACGATTATGGAAGTGGAGAAATGAGATATTTAATCAAGACACATTTTAGAAAGTTGTAACTTATTTGCGTATTTCCCTAAGGCCTGTAATGAAGAGCTCTTAATATTTTATTTTCATTATTACAGAAGAGAAGAGTTACAATAAAAATTCTCCTTATGGTCTTAGTCCCAGCACAAAGTAGAATCTCAGCATCTCGAGGTCAATGACCCCACAGTCAAACTAGACAGACGACTACTCAAGATCAATTCAATGGCATCAGAGCTCCGGGTCCACTTCTCAACCCATTTCCATTTTCTGTCTTTGCTAACACTTTTCACCTCCGACATACAGAAGGGCTTCTTGTATCTAGAATCTTTTTGTGGTTAGAAGGTCATGGAAAATAATCATTCCTGTAAGAAGGATTTTAAAAAAAGAGCCCTGGTGGCACAGTACTTAAAGCACTCAGCTGCTAACTAAAAAAAGGTTAGGAGTTTGAACCCATCAGCCACTCTCCAGGAGAAAGATGTGACCATCTGTTTCTGGAAACCCTATGGGGTTGTTATGAGTCAGAACAACTCAACAGCAGTGGGCTTTGGTGTGGTTTTGGGGGGTTTTTTTAAGCAAGATAAAGCAAACACCTTCCACTGAACATCAAATTCCTCCACAGATTCAGGACCAAGGGCCAGATGTTTCTCTGCCATGAAAGTTGCCAATTCCTGAGAGGAAGGGGGCCACAGATGAGTAAACTGAGACACACTGGTAGAAAGGATCAAGAAGGGATTAGAGTAGGTTTTCTTTAAGATCTTTTCAAGCTAAAAAGTTATCTGAGTCAATTATCTAGTGCCAAGCAATTATATTGTCCACTGGCCCAGAGATGTAATCATTGAGCCAGAAAACATTTTTATCAAACACAAAAATGCTGATTCTGACATGGTTACCACTTATAGCTGTCAAATCGTCACAGTTTTAAGAAGACAGACTTACATTTAGATATAGTGATAACTAAGAGCATTGTGATCCTAAGAGACCAAGACCACACAGCTGAAAACTGTGAATACTAGCAAAATGCATAGGCAAATGACTCCTCTCCAGACAAAGCAATGATTTGGCCCTCTTTCCCTATGTTTCTCAATGTCCTGTTCTCATATTCCAGGTCTGGGGCCACTCATGCCAAGAAAGAAGCTTCCGTTTCTATGGTAAAGGATGGGTGGATGCCACCCCCAGGGATGACTGAGGCCAGCTAGATGGAACAACCTGCTTCTCACATCCAGTATGGCCTGTGGTGGTGTGTCTGATAAGGATAAGTGACAAAAAGCAGATGGCACAATCACTGTGATGGAAAATGAGAAGTGAAGACCAACCAGGTCCCAGCAGCCCCTGACGCAGTGGCCCTGGATAGCTTATATTTCACCCATTCCTAAACATCAGGAGGAAGGAACAGGTTCAATTTATTAGGTGTTTTCAATCTGCTTTCTCTTTTTATCTATGTAGAAAGTGAAAAAAGTATCAGTTTGCATTTGGAATGACTGATATTTATTCACAAGGTTGGGCGATCTACTTCCATAGTGATACTGCCTCAGAAACCCAAGGAGGGGTCGCTATGAGTCGGGTCCGACTCCACAGCACATAACAACAACAACAGCTGTCATCCTTGTGGGAGAAGAGTAGAGGAGGGAAAGTATGTAAAGGAGAAGTATTTGGGATGGCAAATTGGCACAACAGGGAAAGCAAAACCTTATTTAGTTTCTAAGAGAACAGACTTTAAAGGTCAACTAACGTGTGTGTGTGCATGTGTGTACACACACCCTAAGCCTCAATGGCTGGGAAGGCACATTGGCTCATTCACCAAAAAGAGCCCAATCTGGCATGTAGCAGATCTTTGCCAAAACCCAGGGAATGGGGTAAGTGCCTATCCTCACAGGGACATCAGAAGTCTCTTTATATTCATATTCTTTCTTATTTTCTCTTTCCCTCTCTCTCTCTCTCCTCCTTTCCTTCCTCCCTCCTTACCTCTCCCTTCTTTCTCTTTCTCTGTATCCTCTCATTTCCAAAAAGGGTCCTGACTTCATCCTGACTCAGTCCCTTGTGTCCAAACAGAAAAATCCTTACCTTTCCTTCTTTCTTCCTTGTCTCTTGATTCTGTAGTGTTAGATAAGTTCCTGATTCAAAGACCTCCCATTTAGCCTGGGACCACAGTCACAGGAGACATCAAGCTGAATCGGCAAACATACTACACAAAACATTTTCTTCACCTACTTTACTGAGGAGTGAATGGGGTCTTAGAAGCTTGCAAGTGGCAATCTAGATGCAACAATGAGTCTCTCCTAGTCCAGGTCAAAGAAAACCAAAGACACATGAAACCTCAGCCTACATGACCACGAGACCAGAAGAACTAGATGGTGCCCAGTTACCACTGTCAACCACTCAGAAAGGGATCAATGCAGGAGATCCTGGATAGAGTGGGAGAACAATGTGGAACAAAACTCAAAATCATAAAAAAAAGACCAGGCTCACTGCTCTGATAGAGCCTGATGAGACCCCGAGACTATGGCCCCTACTTACCTTTCAGGTCTGGAATTGAACTCACTCCCATGGCTTCCAACCAAATAATAGACAGTTATATAGGCTGAAAATTTACACTCCCTGGAATGATCAATCATAGGAAAACAGAAGGGCAGTATTTGCACAGAAAGATAGCTCAGGGGGCAGGAATGCATAGGAGAGAAGGACACAGGGAAGAGGTAACTACAGGGAGGAAGTGGGAAGAGAGCTGTCACACTGTGGGGATTGCAGTCAATGTCACGAAACAAAATGTGAATGAACTATTGCATGGAAAATGAATTTGCTCTGTCAACTTTCACCCAAATCACAGTAAAAATTTTTAAAAAATGTCCTATTTAGATAAGCATGAGTATAAAGGACAAACCAAATGCTTTTTTTTAATATTGACTGCTTCTTATAACTTTGATTTAATAAGGTCTACAGATCAGACAATAATATTGTATTGCTATTAATTTCTGATTTGGATCATTGTACTGTAGTTATATAAAAGAAGGTCTTTATTTTTAAGAATACACACTAAAATATTTAAAAAGACATCATGTTACTGGTTGTTAGGTTCTGTTAGGTCGACTTGTAGAAACTCTACGTACACAGAATAAGACACTGCTCAAACCCGTATCATCCTCACAATCATTCCCATGTTTAAGACTAACAACTACATCGATCCATCTCATTGAAAGTCTTCCTCTTTTTCACTAACTCACTACTTAAACCAAGCATGATGACCTTCTCCAGGGACTGGTCCCTCCTGATAACATGTCCAAAGTATGTGAAACAAATCACCCCATCCTCACTTCTAAAGAACATATGAGTTGGACTTCCTCCAAGGCAGATTTGTTTGCTTTTTTGGAAGTCTATGGGATATTCAATATTCAACACCAACATCAAAATTCAAATGTATCACTTCTTCTTTGGTCTTCCTCACATATTTTCCAGCTTTCTCATACATAGGAGTCAATTCAAAATACTATGGCTTGGGTCAGGCATACTTTGGTCCTCAAAGTGACATCTTTGCTTTTGAACTCTTTAAATAAGTCTTTTGTGGCAGATTTTCCAATGGAATACATCCTTTGATTTCTTGACCACTGCTTCCATGGGAGTTGTGGATCCAAGTAAAATTAAATCCCTCACAATTTCAATATTTTCTCCATTTATCATGATGTTACTTATTGGTCCAGTTGTGAGAATTTTTTTTCTTTTCTTTATGCAGTCTTTGATCTTCATCAATAAGTGCTTCAAGTCCTCTTCACTTACAGTAAGCAGGGCAGTGTCATCTGCATATCACGAGTTGTTAATGAGTCTTCCTCCAATCCTGGTGCCACATTCTTCTTTATATAATCCAGCTTTTCAAATTAGTTGCTCAGCATACTCCAGCTTTTCAAATTAGTTGCTCAATAAGTATGGTGAAGGATACAACCCTGACACACGTTTCCTGATTTTAAACCACGCAGTACCCCTTGTTTCGTTCAAATGATGCTTCTTTTGAGATTTTGAGGTTCCGCAAGACCACAATTGTTTTGGAATTCCCATTCTTTGCAATGTTATCTATAATTTATTATGATCCATACAGTCAAACACCTTTCTATAGTCAATAAAGCACAGATAAACATCTTTCTCACATTCTCTGTTACCAGCCAAATTAAGGTCCCAAAAGCTTTTCTCCATCCCTGTCATTAAGGCTATCTCTACTTTGAGTTGGCAGCCCTTTAAGTGTCTTCCAATGTGAGGGGCTCATCTTCCAGTACTGTATCAGACAGTATTCCACTGCTCTTCACAAGGTTCTCACCAGCCAATTTTTTTTTTTTAGAAGTAAATTGCCAGGTCCTTCTTCCTAGTCTGTCTTAGTCTGGAAGCTCAGTGGAAACCTGTCCACCATGGGTGGTGGTGGTGGTGTTAGGTGCCATCAAGTCAGCTCCAACTCATAGCGACCCTGTGTACAACAGAACAAAACGCTGCCCGGTCCTGTGCCAGCCTCACAATCCTTGCTAAACCTGAGCCCATTATGGCAGCCACTGTGTCAATCCATCCTGTTAAGAGTCCTCCCCTTTTTCACTGACCCTCCATTTTACCAAGCATGATGTCCTTCTCCAAGGAAAGGTCTTTTCTGACAACATGACCAAATAAGTGGTGACCCTGCGAGTATTAGAAATACCAGTGGTATCATTTCCGGCATCACAGCAATACACAAGCCAGCATAGTACAACAAACTGACAGCTGAGTGATGGAAAGACATCATAGCTATAATTACTTCCAAATGTTTCAGTGAAGTGTGTGTGTGTGTGTACACATATATATCAGAGACTAATAAAGCCTAGCAAAATGTTAACCTAATATCTAGGTGAAAACTACCAGGAAGTCTTTGTATTATTCTTATCACTTTTCTGTAAGTTTGAAATTATTTCAAAATAATTCAAAGGGGGCTATTTTATACTAAAAGAAATTTATAACTTTAATTTTTCATCACAGTAAAGACCCTCTCCCCACAATGGTTCCACTGGGAGGATGATCAAAAAACAAAGAACTATACCCTGGCACAATTCAAACCAAAGATTATATTGTATAAATCACAAAACCAGAACTGCATTCTGGAAATCTGGTCCAAAATTTTCTTAACATTTCTAAGGAAGTTCTCATCTTGTCATTCATCCATCCATTCATTCATCAAATACTTATTACATAAGCAGGATAAGCCCTTTATGTGAAATAATGAGACACTGGGCACGCACTAGCCTATGGCGGAGCCATTTCCAGTACTGTGTGATCAACATTCAGATAGGGCTATGGGCACACAGCGGAGGAGCAACCGTCACGCCGTGTGGGAAGGGGCAGGAGAAGCCTTCCTGAAGAAAAGGACCTAAGTATGAGAGCCACAAGAAAAGAGGAGGTGGCCAGATGAGAGAGGTGTGGGAGGGCGTGGGAGAACAAAAACATCCAAAGATGAGCCAAGATTCTGGGGCGTAGTGTTGGGGATGAGGTGGGAGGAAGACTCTAGGTTACGAAGCAATTGAAACTACAAAGTCAAGCAGGAGCCTTATATGCTTTGCTCATGGTTTCAGATTTTATCCTGAAGACTACAGGATTTTTAAGCAAAGGAGTGACATGGAAAAAAAAATGGCTTTTTAGAACTTCAATTTTGGTTACTAATGGAAATATTTGAGGAGGACAAGAGTGGAGCCTGGGAGACTATTTAGCAGGAAATGAGAGGATAAATACTAAGGCAACATTAAAAAAAAAAAAAAGGCAACATCAAGAACACCAAAACCAGTGAAATTAAAGGAGATTACACCATTCCGCTCCGCTGGGCCAAGCCCTTTCAAACCAGATGAAAACACCTATGAATCCCATGTCAGGGGGATGGCAAAGGCCCAGAGCTCACACCCTAATCTAGTTCATGACAATCACTGTGGGTTCAACTGCCTTTGTGGCTTTGCTACTCTCAATCCTGAGCCTGATTCTGAGAATTGATCCCATATTCCTTCACAAACCCGTCGTTCCTTCTAAACGTCTCTTACCTTTCATCCTTTGCTACAAACATCTATGAGAACAACATCACACTGAAGCCAAAACGGTATTGCTTAAAGCCATACAACCGAATCTAAATCAGAGTTCCCAAATACACTGTTCACTGGGAACTATTACTTGACTCGGCTTCGGGAAAGAATTCAGAAAAGGCTTCTTACAGCTATTCCCACTCACTTGTCACAAATGCTGAAATGCCCTCTGTCAACCTTTTACTGTCAGTTGAGCTCCTAGTTGTTCTTAAAGACCCAAATCAAAAGGTGCCTATTTGGTAATCCCTCTCTGAATGCTCCCAGAAAAAAAGTGAGTCGATCAGTCCTGTATTTTCATGGTACCGTGTGATTGACTCTTAACTACGTGGGTTCAAACCTCAGTTTTGCCACTGCTTTTCTATATAATGCTGATTAAATTGCATTCAACCTGTAAATCAGAGAAGAAAAAAAAAAAAAGAAATAATCCCTAGTGAGTAATTGCCTGCGTCTCCAAAGCCAAAAAAAGAAAAACCTATTGCTGTCAAGTCAGTTCTGATTCATGGCGACCCCACGTGTTAGAGTAGAAACGAGCGCCACAGGGTTTTCTGGGCTGTAATCTTCACGGAAGCAGATCACCAGGCCTTTCTTGCATGGCACCACTAGTTAGGTTCAAACCACCAACCTTTCAGTTGGTAGCCAAGAGGAAACCATTTGCCCACCCAAGTAACTCCTGGGTGCCCAGCACATGCAAATAAGAGTTACTGGTTGTTGAGAGTTTACTATGGTATCATTCATCATTTTCCCCCATTAAATTAGAAACAACTCTAATGAAAGAGACTATCTTAATCACCTATGAATTCTAACTATCTAGCAGGCCAGTTAGGAGCTCTGGTGGCATAGTGCCTAAGGCATTTGACTGCTAACCAGAAGGCTGGTGGTTCAAATCCATCAGCCACTCCTCGGAAGGAAGGTTGGGCAATCTTACTTCTGTAGTGATACTGCCTCGGAAACCCAAGGAGGGATCGCTATGAGTTGGATCCAACTCGACAGCAGTGAGTTTTCGTTTTTTGAGCAGGCCACTTGGTACATACAGTGAGTGTCATACATATTTGTTGAAAGTATGAGTGACTGAATGGCTATAAGCAGAATACTTGATGAGCAGTGTCCACGGCCACAAATAATTGAAAGCCCTGGTTCTTGGCAGATGCCAGGTAATGAACTGTGTGGGCTGGCTCATGAAGCCACAGGTTTAGCCCAGATCAGTGAGGCTGCTGGGTCGTTTCTGCACACTGACTCTCTCAGACTGCTCTTCATCCAATCACTGCCTTAATCACCTCAGCTGGCTTCTTTCCCGCTTCTTGGGGAGTGAAAAGTTTCTGCTACTAAAAGAATGGATGTCTGTGATCCCATCCTTTCCATTTGGACAGTCTCCTATTATTGCTGATTCTCCCCTTGCTCTAACAAGTAGCTCCTGCTTCATCACAAAGCATTCTGTGCTTACATCTCCCTTTATCCCTGTGTGGAGTGGAACAGAGCACAGAGTTCCTCCCTGCCCACATTGTGCTGACACTGAAAGAGATACAATCATCAGGCAGGAAGGAGGTACGGCTTTTGAATCAGAACAGATGTATCCCAGCTCAATTCTATGCTTCGGTTAATTATGAATCAATTGGCTCTGGCCACTATGACTGAGTTCCTCTCTTCAGAGGAAACCGAAACTCTCTCTTTTCACTTATTTGGGAAGTGGAGAGAGACGAGGAAGAACTGAGTGGAGTCTGAAATGAGAAAGCATCCTGCCAAAGAAGAGTCAGAGACTGAGCAAAACTACATATAAACAAAGACGATGAGGAAATTACTTCCAACGCCAAAAATGTACTGAACACTTTCTATGGGCCAGAGCAGTGCTGGAATCCGGAGATGAAAACCTGTGGATAAGGCTGCTTCCTGCACTCATGGACTCTGGACAAATAACTTCACATGGCTGATTGTTTGCAGTAACTTATTACTTAGCTTGGGAAGGAGAAAACCCAGAGGTTACATGAGTGTTGTCTTAAAACATACAATGGGATGCAGAAGTGGCTTCCTCCAAGTGCCATACAATGGTCTTCAAAACTCTACACCATCTAGTACCTGCCTACCTGACCAATTATAACATCCCTGTAAACGGAGTTTCAAGTTGTGGTGCTGACACCATCTGGAGTCCCTGCATTCCTGAGAGCCAATAATGCTCAGTGCTTATGGTCATCTTCTACCAGTCACCAAGCTCCCTCCTCCTAACCAAAGATGGACCATGTGCTCGGATTCCCCAGACAAGTTATTACAAACTCACTGCTATAAATCATCAATTCCTTGATTCATAACATATAAGAATATAGGAAATGAATGGTGGGATGTACAGCTTGATGGCATCAGAATTTGAAGTTGATCATCTTTCACACACCCTCAGGAAGTGTGATGTCAGACTGGGGCAGCCAGCCATGAAGAGTCATTGTTAAGAGCTGCCACCTTCTGAAAATGGAGGAATAAGCAGATAAGCAACACAGACCCTCTTCAACAAAGAAAAGAAAAACCAATTGAGAGAGATACAGAAGCTAATCCTGGAGCCCTGAACTTTGAAAGGAACTATACAGAAGTGGATTAGGCACCAATTAGTGGAAAAACCTGAATGAAGTGAGTTCAGAGACGGTCGGAGCTGCAGACTGTTAGCTACTCTGATGGGACCAACAAGCTGAATATTTCCAAGTGGTGTTGGGATCTGAGAATTGACCTAAAGATCAGCCCTGGTCACCAAGGGCCGCAGGGGTGACTCCACTGGTGGCCTATGACTAGGAAGGGAAAGAGCAAGGAAGGAAGCAACCTGAGCTGTTAACTTTCTGCTGTCCGGAGGGTGCAGCCATTTTGATTGTTTACACGCAGCAGCCATTTTAGATATTTAAAGTGACCAAGGGCACAGCCATTTTGAATGTTTACAAGCAGTGGCTATTTTGGATATTTAAAGTGACCAAGGATGCAGCCATTTTGAATATTTACAAGGGGCAACCATTTTGGATTTTAAAGTGATAGCATTCTCATTTGGATTCCAGGGACCTAAGAATAGGCTATTTGCCAAGGTCGGAGGCGACATACAAGAGACTGACAACAGGAAAGGAGATAGGTGGTGAATGTATTAGTGCAGGCAACTAGTGAATAGAGGAGCACAGCACAGTACACTGCTTGCATAGATAACATACAAAATAAAGAAAACTAAAATCATGGGCAAGTCACTCCAATATACAACCACCAATTAAATATAAACACAAAAACGTCACAATGCCTCAGAGACAACAGAGCATCACAGTCCACACAAAGAAGCAAGATAAAGCAGGAGAAACAAGGGACCAGGGTACAGATCCAAAACACATCCCTGAGGAA
>NW_006921596.1:20388512-20396954 GCF_000298275.1 Orycteropus afer afer | reverse complement strand
ACATATCATCATCAAACTCACCAAAACCAAAGACAAAGAAAGAATCCTGAGAGCAGCACAGGAAAAATGAAAAGTTACCTACAAGGGGCAACCAGTAAGACTAAGCTCAGATTTCTTGGCAGAAACCATGCAGGCAAGAAGACAATGGGATGGTAATATATAAAACCCTGAAAGAGAAAAATTTCCAACCAAGAATTATGTACCCAGAACAATCGTCCCTCAAATATGATGGTGAAATTAGGGCATTTCCAGATAAGCAGAAATGAAGGGAATTTGTTAAAACCAGACCAACCTTACAAGAGATGTAAAGGGAGTCCTTTGGACAGAGAAGCAACAACAGCCAACGACAACTGACCAGATGATATAACCCAGAAACCAACCCAGCTATGGAAGTCTCCAAAGTAAATAAGCCTACAAGATTGTAAACAGGGAACCAGAGACATCAATTGACAAATGAAGACAACTACAAACCAAAAAGAGGGAAAAAACTGTGTCATTACAGAACTTCTAGATGGTAGGGATATCAAGACAACTACAATATAGAACAGACTGTTCTAAACTTGGGAAGAAAACTACAAATCACAGGGTAACTTCAAAAAAAAATTATAAACCTTCACATCAAAGTAAAAAAGAGGACCAGCATAAATATTCAGCAAATACTAAAACAATAGCAATGAAGGAAGTGATAACACGATTCATAAACAAAACAAACTCAGCATAGAAAATTATATGGAAGAAATTGACACCATGAAAAAGCACATAACTAAAATGACAGCAACAAATTCATATTTGCCGATAATTACATATCTGGTAAGGGACTTATCTCTAAGATTTATAGGAAACTCCAACACCTCAACACCAAAGGAATTGACAATCCAATTGAAAAATGGGCAGAAGACATGAATAGACACTTCACCAAGAAGGATATTTAGGTGGGCAGTTAATACATGAAGAGATGCTCACAATCATTGGCCATCAGAGAGATGCAAATCAAAACAATGAGATACCGTGTCACCTGAGCAGTGATGGCAAGGTTCAATGAGACAGAAAATAACAAATGCTGATGGAGATGTGGGGAGATTGGGACTCTCATACACTGCTGGTGGGAATGTGAAGGATACAACCACTGTGGAAAGCAATATGGCAATACTTTAGAAAGCTGGAATTGGAGATACCATTTGAGCACACGCATGTTCATCGCAGCACTATTTACAATAGCAAAGAGATGGAAACAACCTACGTGCCCATCACTGGAAGAGTGGATGACCAAACCATGGTACATACACATAATGGAATGCTATGCAGCACTAAAGAGTAATGTAGAGTCTGCAAAACACCACATAATATGGATGAACTTGGAGGACATTATGCTGAGTGAAATAAGTCAATCACAGAAGGACAAATATAGTATTAGTTCGTTGTTGTGGAGGGTCAAGGAAAGGTTTATATATGGAGGGAAACTTTCTTTGTTGGTTGCCAGGGGTGGGACAGGAGGGAACACTACCAAAAAAAACAAAATGCATTGACCCATGTCACTTTAGTTTTGTGTATTTTACTGTATATAAATTATATTTTAATAAAATGCATTAAAAATTCTTCACCCAGAGAAGGGCAATGTACCAAATGTGAGTGACCAATATGGCAGCATTGAGGATGAGAAAGACAGAGAGAGTTACATGGGCAGTACAAACAACAAATATGAACCCCTTTGCAAATACAATACTGAATTGTCAATGAAAGCAAACATGGGTATAGGGACGGATAGATGGGTGAACAAGCTAAACAATTATGTATGTCTAAATGGAGAGTGTATCCAAGATCATATACAGGGTTGGCAGACAATGGGCCTCTCAGGGTGCAGAAGAGTATGAAGGGATGGACACTGGGAGGAGGTAACTATGGGGAGGAAGTGGGAGCTTTACTCTGTAAATCTTCACCCAAATCCTAATTTAAAAAAAAAAAAAAATTTTTTCCCCCTGAAAAAAAAAAAAAAAAAAAAGAGTTGCTACCTTCTACTTCATCCTTCATCCCTTTAAATTTGCCCATCATGCCATTTACCGCTGAGTCAGAACCAACTACAAGTTAGCACAGTCTATCAAGTTGGACATTTGTGTGCCTCCCCCCCTTTACTTGGTCACACGGCTGTCTTCAAAGGCTGTGCCTTGCCTGGGACCTGAGTGGCTGTACATATACATTTATTAGTCCCCATTCTTAGTGTGGCAAATTAATGAAAAGTTCTACTCAAACTGACTTAAGAAAAATAGGGAAACCATTATGTCATGTAACTGAAACGGATAGTAGTGTAGCTGATTTCCTCTCTTCCTCGCTCTTTCGCCTTAGTTTTGCTTCCCTGTGTGTATGTTGCATGCTCAAACAGAATCTAAGTGGCCTCAGAAGCTCCAGTCTTTCATCTTTCCAACTATATGAAGAGCAAAAAAGAAAACAACCTCTTTCCAATCGCCCCAGTAAACATGTAAATATTAGCTCAGATGCAGCTGACATTGACATGAGTCCATCCCTGAAGAAAATATTGAAGCTCAAGGATTTGACAAAATGATTGGCCAGGCGGGTCACTGACCTACCCCTGGAGCTGAGGGTGAGGCAACCCTGCCAAAACCGTATGTTCTGCAAGAGGAGAAGTAGTACTTCCCAAAGGAGTCTCCGGAAGCTGTTACTGGTAGAACACACACATGCTGAGAAGTGAAAAGGAAAAGGCAGTCCATACTGCACCTCAGCTCCCATATTTGAGCATCTCATTCCAATCAAGACTGTAGTTTTCCAAAGGTTTGAAAAGGGAGATCAGAAAGAAAGGCTTTTGAACCAAATTTCAGGTGTATAAGGCTTGGTTCCATTGAGCTCATTGCCTTCTTTTAACTTCTGGACGGAAGAACTGATAGAAAGTGAGGGTGACAGAAGAGACAACATGGAGAAGAACATTTGTTCTCAGTGTTTTACGAGAACAATGAATCAGATGCTAATAGGAGATAAAACCCGGCAGATCCAGACTGCAATTCACAGGGCTGTGGGACTGTTCTAGTGCAAGGACGCCACTTTGCCTACCTTTAGGACAACACACCGACACAGAGCTGCAGTATTTGCACAAACAAGTAAGTTGTTCTGTATCCGAGAGAACTGTGATTAGGCTTCTGACTTCAGACTCTAGCTTCTTCTTTGGACAGGAGACAAAGAAACTATCAATCACCTATCTGAACCTGAATCCTGCCTCATCACCTCTCCAATCAATCACAAAGGTCATAGGTACAGAGATGTATTTTAATAGCAGGGACACATTTCGTGGAGGCATTTAAGAGGAGGTCTTCCGTTCTCTGTGTTATGCTTTTTCCTTTCCTTTGCTCCTTCTCAATGCGCCAGCATCTAAGGTCACTTCATTGCACTTTATTGCATCCATGGCTCTGCTATCTGAATCTTCATGAGGCGCCGTTATGTCCACAATACATTTTCTCTGCCCACAGCACAAGGGGAATTTTTAATAATAATAATAAATATATTATTAACCTTATCATCATTATTGCTACTATCGCCAATAACTATAGAACAAAAAACAGAATACGACGTAATAGTCATATTAATGAGCACAATGTGTCATGTTCTCTGCCAACCATGTGACCTACATTATCACAATTAAATCTTGCAGCAAAACTATGAGGTAAGCACTTTTTTCTTCCTTACACTTAAAATGAAGAAAACTGAGGCTCAGAAACCAATGCCTCAACCAAAGACATAGCTAGTGAGTGGCTCCCCCATGTCCTGCTCTCCCCCAAGGCTCCTCACATCAAACACATGTTCTTCACTCATTCCCTCTGAGTGGCTGCACTCTCTCCAGTGTTTGCACCAGCTGCTCTCTAGTGCTCAATTTTCTCAGGAAAACTAGGTCTCCAAGGCATAATCTTCATCACCCTAAGTGATGACCCATCCCTGCCTAGTAAATATCCACACATGCTTTTAGAACCAAAGCACCTCCTCAGACCAAACAACACCCAACACCTTCTCTTGCTACAAAGTAGGATGGTGTGGTCAGTCCTTACCAGCAGGGTCCTCCAGCAGACTTGAAGTTCTGGGTGGTTTGCACCCCTAGTCGTGATCTTAGTTTTAGTCACATACTACATGGTGCTGAATGAATGAGTGACTGTCATCACTGACCGGGCAGGTGTTTCAGAACAGTATGCTCCAAGTGGTGTCTCAAGCCTTTTCTCCGTGCCCCAGGGTCATTTTCCAACCCCTCCTGTTGCTAAACCTTGTCTCCCTAGTTTGAAAACTGTAGATTTCTCCCAGATCTTATTTTCTCAACTACCTACATGAGCAGGGGAAGTAACAGAAATTTTAAAAGGCAACTAGTTAGAGAAAATACGCATTATGTGAAGGATATGTAACCTGTAGCAAGTATATCATATCTAATGGGAACACTTATTGTCCTAAGTATTGAGAACCTAGTATTTTCCAAAACTTCCAAATATACAAGAGAAGCCAGAAATACTGATTTTTTGTTTTATATATAAAAATCTCTCAATATTTCTTATCACGTAAAAAGTACAGTCTATGACATTGTGCAAGTTATTTAACCTCTATGTGCCTCAGTTTCCTCATCTGCAAAGTGGGGACAATATTGAAACCTCACGCACAGGGCTGCTACGGAGGAGTAAATTACCAGGTATTTGTGAGAGCTTAGAGCAGTTTTTGGCACATAGCAAATGTAGATAGAAAGAGAGAGAGAGACACCTGGTGGCACAATAGTTAAGTACCCAAATGCTAACCAAAAGGCTGGCAATCCAGACATACCCAGAGGTTCTGTGGGCACAAAACTTGGCGACCTGCTCCCGTAAAGATTACAGCTTAGAAAACCCTCTGTCACATGTGGTCACTACGAGTCAAAAATCGACTTGACAATAGCTAGCAACAACTTACATGCTATGTATAACAATACAGTATTGATTGCATTTGAGTAAACAGCTGAATATTGAATACTTAGTTGAATATTGAGTACATCATTGAATAACAATAAAAAATTGTTTAAAGAAAATCACTGCAACCCAAGCAAAAGACAGCTGTAAGCCACTGGTGGCCTACAGGTTATCATATTGAGACCTCTGCTTAGACCTCATCTGGCATACCTCCTGACTTTTTCTCTTACATAGTTTCAAAAGTAACCCTTCCTCTGACCCCAGAGTCTCCAATCTTGTAAAATCATGACTTTGCAGCTGACCCATGTCCCCAGACTCCTTGAGAAGGGTTAATTTGCAGTATCTGCCATCTTCCCCACCCCATGGAGGTGTGGTTGAAAAACTTCACCCTGAAAAGCAAAACCTCAGAGGGGTCTCTATCAGCTGCAGCCCACTTTTTAATCAATCTTATCTGTAATGTTTGCAGATTGCACGGCCACCCCTGTAGCCAGCTGTGTTATCAGCAATCAGCTGCATGCTGAGGACAGAGGATAGGCACAGTTGAGAGCAGGGCTAAAAATAACCATTTTCAAATTAAAATATTGAATTGGTGAGGAAGTGGGGAGAGAAGCAGGACACGGTAGGGCAGGTTTATTTACTTACACCATTGAATCAAATATAAAAGGAGGAAAAAGGCATTTTGAAGGAGTAGGGAGTATGGTAGAGTTGTTTTCATCTCTAGTAATGTCAAAACGCAAACGATGAGGCAAAGAAATACCTGTCAGACAAACCCAAAGGAAGCTTATTTACACGTTTGGGATGAGCAGGGTTGCAAATGATGATTTAATTGGGAAAATCTGCCTAGTCATTTGAACAAGCAGATCTGAAAACAGACATAGCACAGGGCTAGGAGGAAAATAAATTTAAAGAAGTTTCTTTCCCATTGCTTTACCCAAATATATTTCACCCTTTCCTCCTACCTCTCTCTATTCCATTTTAATTTCCATTAGAAAAAACACACATCTCAGCATTTCCCTGGCTGCCCTTAACCCTCTGACTTACTCAGTTGGGGCCTGTAGAAGACAAAGCATTCTCTCAATGATTGGAGACAGGCTCTGGGCAGTACCCAACACACGTAGACTGACCTCTGGGGCTGCGGTGGTGGCTTCCTAAAAACAAACAGTGCAGGGGCTGATGGATTGGGGAAGGTGTACAGAATGCCCAACTGCATGTCTACCAAATAACAAGCATTCAATAAATACTAGTTTCCTTACCTGTCACTCAATGGAAACCAGAATACATTAGCAAAAAAAAAAAAAAACACCTACTCACCTCTGTAAGAATTCTTGACAGAGAAGAATGATATCAACATAACAATGATTAAAATAACAATGATTATTTCTGGATAGGGGTCATGGCTAACACAGGTTTCTTCTTTATTTTTTTATTGAGGTGATTTTTTTGTTTTGTTTTCTGCAATGAGAAATAAGAAGTAAAGTCATTCTAAATCAAAAGTTTTGAGTTCTATTATAGTAAATGCATGTCATTCTAGTCTTATACTCACCTGTTCCAACCCAATAACCTGGCCTTTTAGTAAAACTCATTAAGGAGCTTTAAAACTACTCTTTGATTCTCTTTTATGGTCCTTTCAAAACTTGCCAGAAGTATCAGAGCATTTTGCCAAGTTTTTTAAGAAAGACAGGTTGACTTTAATACTAATCTTAAACTGAATACCACTTGACATGGTTGTAATGTCTTAAAACACACTCAAAAAACCATATATAAACATATAAAAGAACTGTTACAATGTATGCAATTTATTTCATAGTTTTGATCATTATTCCTAGGTAACTTTCTGTCGTCTGTAGCAGACACTTGTGAGAAATGGTACCATTTTCCATGAAACCTAATTTCAGTACTGGTGTGGTGGATAGCTCCATGCCTCTCTATCCGGCTTTCTGTATAGATGAGTAAGGCTCCTTAACTACATACAAGTGCACCCCAGAAATGGAGAAGAGCAGATGCCTCCTAAGGCAGGCCACATCCTATGAGAGGTGACAGTCTGTGGGTAAGAGTCTCAACCCCATTGTCCTCCAGTGGGACAACTCTGAGTACTTGCCTTCTCATTAACACACACTTTGCTGGTTTTTCTTCCTTTCTTATCACTCTCCTCATTTCTACCCTTCTGTTTTCTGTGATTACCTCTTAAATCAATTCCCTGTAACAAGTCCCTATCTCAGGGTCATTTTTCAGTGGTGGGGTAAGGGGTGGTGGTAGGAACTAGACTAAGGCATCATAATTATAAATGTCTAGGTTAAAAAGAATCTCCAAGTCACTAATGAACCTAATGACAATGGTAGCCTAGATTCTGTTATTAGAATCGGACGCCCAAGTAAGCTAACCTTGTGAGCAACCTCCAGATATAATGGGACTGGAGCAAAAGTCTTTGTGTGTGCTGTTAGTGCCCAGAACCATACTGAGAAGCGAGATAAAAGTAAGCAAGTGCTTGCAACATCCATAAGTAAAACCCATTCTTTTTCTAACTCTTGGCCTTGGAGAACCAAGATTCTAGGAACATGGTGAGCATGGAAGACTCAACTTTTTCAACAGTAACTGCTTCCTTTTAGCCTGAGCTTTTGACAGCCTGACAATAGAACAGGAATTATGTCAGTTTCCCTGTTCAGTATGAGCTCTGTCACAGAACTAATGACATATAAAACGTGTGTTTGCTTTTGCTGCCACAAAGCTGTGACATTTTACCAAAGCTTCACAAAGTTACTCTATCTTAGGACAACCCTGGACAACTTGTTTCCATCTTATTTCTGGGACAAAGGCATTCACTATATCCTGCTTTCATTGACTTTTCTGAATATTGTATTATATGTTGACACATGCTTGGCAACTCAAATTCATTGATTAAATGTTTTCTCCTTCTCAAAATTGTTTTTAACAGAAGAATTTAATAAGTATGAATCCCAGATTCATCACTAAATGTATAATCTTACTTTTCTGTAAAATATGAGTAACAATAAAACTCACTTGTAGGTTGTTGTAAAAATTTGAATAATGCCTGAAGTATGTTCAGTGCAGCCCTGGCATGTAAGAACTTTTAAATGTTAAGTATTATTATTAAAATCAGATCCAATGGGAAAAAAATATCACATCCAATGGAAAAACTGCACAATGTGAAAATACAGACTCAGCATTGTAGTTAGATCTGGAGACACTTTGACTAAAAGACGTCAGTTCTTCTCATTCTAACTCTCACTTTTTATTCAATTTAGCATGTATTGAAATTGAGCTATTATGTGTAAAATTAAGAATTTCTAAAACTTAAAGAAGCAAAAATGACCAAGATATCCATCTGTGAACTCACAACATACAAGGGAAAGTAGATACATATATAGATTTAATCATGTAGTGCCTAAGGCATTTGACTGCTAACCAGAAGGCTGGCGGTTCAAACCCACCAGCCACTCCTCAGAAGGAAGATTGGGCAATCTACTTCCATAGTAGTGATATGGCCTCAGAAACCCAAGGAGGG
>NW_006921596.1:20369870-20388412 GCF_000298275.1 Orycteropus afer afer | reverse complement strand
AACCAGAAGGCTGGCGGTTCAAACCCACCAGCCACTCCTCAGAAGGAAGATTGGGCAATCTACTTCCATAGTGATACTGCCTCAGAAACCCAAGGAGGGATCGCTCTGAGTCAGATACAACTCAATGGCAGTGAGTTTAGTTTATAAACATTTAGTGAATGTCAGCTTTGTGCTAGAACACAAGGTAACAGAGAACACAAAAATAAACAAGATCCTATCACTTCTTAAGAGGCAAGCAGCTGACCAATGAATAATAAAAAAAAAAAAAAAATCCCGATATGAGTGTGATAAATATTATGTTCAAGGCAATGTGAGATCTTAAAAGGAATAACCAGCTCTACCAGAGGAGTTGGAGGTGCAGGTAGGGTAAGGAAAGCTTCTCAGTTAAAGCTTGTAACTGGCATAGGAAAGATGGATAGAAGTTAATAAGTTAAGTAATGGGAGAAGGGGTTCCAGAACACAGCACATACAAAGCAAGGAATCATGGAAGAATACAGTGTCTTCAGGGAACTCCAAGCAGTTAAATTGGACTGGAGCCAAAAGAGATGGACAAAGTGAGGAGAGATGAAGGAGAAGAATTCTCATAAAAACTAGACTGCATTTTGAAATGACAATAATGGAATGATAAGGAAATTTATATAAAATATTGATGTCACCTAAGGTTAGATCACTTGTCCATTTCCATAGAACTAGTTTGCAGCAAAACTAGAAGTAGAAAAACAACCACCATCAAGTCAATTCCAACTCACAGTAACCTTATAGGACAGAGTAGAACTGCCCCATAGGGTTTCCAAAGCTGTAAATATTTGTAGAAGCAGACTGTCTCATCTTTCTCCAGCTGAACAGCTGGTGGTTTGGAACCATGAATCTTATGCTTAGCAGCTGAATGCTTTAACCACTGCAGCACCAGAGCTCCTTAAAATAAGAAAAGGAGCCTTTCAATTCTAAACACGGTATTCGATCCACAAATAAAAAGTTGCCTTCAAGTCAATTCTGACTCATGGAAACCGCACATGTGCAGGGTAGAACTGGACCCCAGACAGTTTTCAAGGCTGTGAGCTTTCAGAAGCAGATAACTAGGCCTTTCTCCTAATGCACCTCTGAGTGAACTTGAACTGCCAACCTGTTGGTTAGTAATCAAGTGCTCAACTGTTGGCACCACCCAAGGACTCCTCTCTAACCACCAGTGGTTAATAAAGGGGAGTCCCAGGGCCAACAGCTTAAACATCACCCGGGAAATTGGCAGAAATGCAAATTTTGAGGCTTCACCTAAGACCTACTGAATCAGAAACTCTGAGGAAAGGGCCCAGCAATGTGTGTTTTAAAAGCCTTCCAAGTGATTCCAGGTGGCGTTAAAATTTGAGAATTGCTATACTTGACCATGCTACATTTTCAACTTGTTATGGTCTATTTACACCTGCAAGGATTTTTCAGGGAGGAAACTGAAGGAAAGTAAAGATTGCTTCTTTTTGGTCACATTCAGATAATAGCCTTATGATCATAACAACATGTTATTAATCAGGTTATTTGTGAAAACTGTGATAACATTTCACTTTGGCAGGTCCTTTGCCCACTTCCTACTTCCATCCAGTCGATTGTGACTCATAACAACCCTATAGGACAGAGCAGAACTGCCCTGTAGCATTGCTAAGGCTGTAATGCCATCACTGTACCTGCTGGAAGGAGTTAGGAAAAGAAAGAAAATCACAACAAATGGAAGATGACTCCCAGTTTTGAATCCACCAGAGGTGGAAGAAATCTACTTTCAAAAAGATCTACTTCCAGAAGATCACAGCTGTTGAAAATATCGTGGAGAACAGTTTTACTCTGAAACACACGGGTCACCATGAGTCAGATCTGACTTGACGGCAACTGGTTTTTGGTTTTCCCACGTTTACTAGATCTATACTAAAAGAACTTAACAGCCACATTCCCAGTGTCACAACACCGTGGAGTCAAGGGAAATGCAAATAAAGTCATTCTCAGTAGTATTCACCCCCAGGTTCTCAACACCTGGCTTAGTTTCTTCATGTAGCAGGGGTTAATAAAAGATTGTTAATGAGTCAACGGCTTAATTTATCCAAAGAATAAAATGATGTTTTAAGTGTATAGCTGCAGAAGACTGAAAATAAAAATTACAGCCTATTTTATAGGACTCCACACATGATATTTGAAGACATGCAGTCTGAACACTTAGTTATAGCATTGATTTTCTGAAATTAGAACCATTCTGTATCCAATCAACCTGCCTCGCTATTGCTGACAACAAACGTTGAAGAGATGAAGAAAAATCTCATTTGTGCCAGTATCTGGCAAACACACACAAGTTAATTTGTCAATTAAACTATCAGTGTAATAGGGAATGTTACAAACTAGCATTATCAGGTTAAGAGAGGCAAGCTGTATAATTCATAAAGAGAAATGCAAGTCCACAACAGGAATTCAAATATAATTTAGAGGAAGTCAAACAATGGTAAAAAGGAACCAGACACGGGCTTTGAGTGACCTCTAGTGTTTCTGAGAAGAATACAAGGTGTGTATGGGAGAGACTCCTAACCCACAATGTAGAATCCTAAATATGTACCACATCATTACAATGAAACATCATCTCCATCCATTTAAAAGTCACCAAGAAAAAAACATAGTAGTATTTTACATTTCTGTTTTCATCACTAAAGTACTGACTGTTCTGAAGACACTTAATATGAAAATGTCTTCTTTTGTGTATATGCTAAAGTTTAAGGTTTTAGCTTCACCATTCAAATGCCTTTGGGAGGAAAGAAAGAAAGCCTTGTATTAAACGTTATTTAACAGTAGGTTTCCCAACTGATATTGGGAAAAGGTCAAGGGAATGCAGAGAGGCAATAAAGACTTTCCAATTTTCGTCCTGTTGAGAAAGTGCACACATGCAGTTGCTTCACCTTCTAATGTATGCATTGATTTTCTAAAAGCACAGCTCTGATCACCTTCCATCAAGGTTCTTCACAAGCCCCCGGTTGCCTACCAAATTAAGAACAAAGCCGTGGCTGTGTCCTTCAAAGTCTTCTCTACTATGACCACCCCAACCTTCCTCCCCGTTTCAGCACATGCAGGCTTCCAAGTACCGAGGTCTTTTCTGACTGCTGGAATTTCACAAATGTTTATGTAAAGATACTCCCAAGTCTGGGAAGGTCCTGCAGCTTATTTCTAATAACTTCCTGAGTTTGAGTCCTAACTCCAACACTTGCTAACAGTGTGTTTGGGGAAAATTACTTAGCCTAACTTAACTCATTCTGTGGGACATTCTGTGGGATGGCAGGCACCCAACAACAACTTAACTCAGTTTGATAATGCCTAATATAAGGACAAATGTCTTTAATGACTGTATTACCCCAGCTGCCTCTGGGTGACAGAAAGGAAGGAAGGGTACAAAGAAAGCAAGGTCAAATCCCATCTCGGTCATTGATTAACTTTGTAAATCTGGATAAAGCTGTCCACTCTCTCAGTTCCAGTCTCCTCACACGTAAAACAGGAACAATAATAATCAACCTCAAAATATTAATGTGAGCATTAAAATCAGATGACTACATAAATCCTAGGCATTCAATAACTGCTTAAATTAACCCTGTACTCTGTGGGACCACTGCTTCAACACACCTCTTCTGTTTGGGGAAGGGGGATGGATCATGTCACATGGTGCCACCACATCCTCTAACTTGGCTGGTCCTCTAATTATCCTCCTCCTCCTCATCTTGCTGAAAATGATCCAGCCAAGGATTCGAGGAGCTGTTACTAGCATATCCAAGGCTTAGCTATTATTGACCATCTGATTATCCCATTTAGTTTGGATCCAACAGCCATTCCTCTATGGTCTTAACCTCTTGTGGGTTCTGATACAACTTACAGGATAGTCCAGGAAGCCTTCTAAATAAAACATATGCCACCAGTAAATTATCTTAGGCCAAACTCTTAGTCTCAGCCAGTTTCAGAGTAAAAAGTTAAAACAAAGCTTTAGTAAGGTGAAATTTATTATCTGTTAAATGGAACTTCTCACACACACACACACACACACACAGAGTAGGAAGGGTGATTTTCTCTAATAACTCATCATTTTTCTAATTGGAGGCAGCACAACAATATTACAAATCCTTTATTATTTTGGTTCCATGTTCAAGGATGAGAACAAGTACATTTTTCACCCTTCTGAACTCTGCCCGAACATGGAAGAGAAAGTAATGATTGCCATCATCTCACCACTCTTCTACTCTGAGTAGACTGGACAGAACATGGGATAAAGCTATAGTATAAATTGTTTTTAACTCCTTCCAATTGTTATCAAGCTTTCGTGTGATTATTAAAATGAGTTCTTATTATCTAGAGGACATTATGCTGAATGAAATTAGTCAATCACAAAAGGACAAATACTGTATGAGATCTACTTAAACAACAGTTTTTACTACTACAAAAAGTCAAGAAAAGGCTTACACGCAGAAAGAATCATTCTTTGAAGGTCACCAGAGGTGGGAGGGAAGAGGAGAGTAAATCACTCACCAGAGGGTAGACGCATATGAACCTGATGAAGGGAAAGACAATATACAACAAGAGGGAGGTCAGCATAAACAATCAAAGCAAGGAAGACACTGGGAGGAGCACAAAGGTAAATGTTGTTGTGTGCTGTCGAGTCGGACCTGACTCACAGCACTGTAATCATCTACAAGTGGATACATAGATGGACACTCAAGCTGAACATGGGTGGGAAAGCAAATGGGACTACACCCATGAATATACACAGGTTTGACAGAGGATATTTCTACACATGTATTTATATGCACTGCAAATATACCCATAAATATAGTAGAGCATACAAGGAGCAAAGTTGTGAAAACTTCTTAGCCATAAACAAATACCTTTAGGGAATGAGTTGTTGGGCACAGGGTATCAGACACCAAGGTTTTAATTGGTATAACACAGTCCACAAAGACATTGTTGTATATCTCACTTTGGTAAGTAACAACTGGGATCTTAAAAGTTTTTGGATAGCCATTTAAGGCACAACTATTGGTCTCTCCCCACCCAGAGCAAAGAACAGTGAAGAAAAGCAAAGATACAAGGAAACATTTAATCCAAAAGCCTAATTCACCACATGTAACCCAGTCTCCACAACGCTGAGACCAGAACTAGATGGTACCTGGCTACCACTGTTGACTGCTCTGAAAGGGATCAAAACAGGAGGTCCTGGATAAAGTGGGAGAAAAATGTGAAACAAAACTCAAAACCATAAAAGACCAGGTTTACTGGTCTGAGAGAGACCAGTGGGAACCCCGAGACTATGGCCCTTAGACCCTTCAGGCCTGGGACTGAATTCAGCCCTGTGGCTCAACTTTCAGCCAGATGTCAGATAGTCCTATAAGGTGAGCAATAATACAAGGGAGATACACAATCATTAGAACAATCAACCATATGAGATCAAAAGGGCAGCATTTGCCCAAGAATAAAGCTAAGGAAGCAGGAAGGGTTAGGAAAGAAGGATGAAGGGAAATGGTTATCACAGGGAGGAAATGAGAAGAGCACTGTTACATTGTAGGGAGGGCACTGAGTGCCACAAAACAAAATGTGCATGAGTTGTTGAATGGAAAACCAACTGGCTCTGAAAATTTTCATCCAAATCACAACTGGGGGTGGGTGGGGGGAAAACCCTTAATGACAGACAGCAGCAATTCCTGATATTCCTGAAAACTCAGTGCAGCAAAGGAAGGAGCCCAAAGCAAACTCGACA
This sequence comes from Orycteropus afer afer, assembly GCF_000298275.1. Taxonomy (NCBI): domain Eukaryota; kingdom Metazoa; phylum Chordata; class Mammalia; order Tubulidentata; family Orycteropodidae; genus Orycteropus; species Orycteropus afer. Next base: position 20,382,657 of record NW_006921596.1, on the reverse strand, counting down.
CTTGTGTCCTCTCCTGCTGAGGACCCTGGAAGAATGAGGACAAGTGATAACTCGGCACTGCTGCATCCTCGGAATGGAAACTGTTCTGGTTACCTAGTGCTGCTCTGACAAGAATATACCACAAATGGGATGGCCTTAACAAACAGGAGTTTATTCTTACAATTTGGATGCTCTAAGTCCAAGTTTAAAGTGCCAAGCTCTAGGGGCTGGGTGAAAGCCCCTCAACCTGGGGGTCCAGCTCTGCCTACTGCTTCCGGCCCACTGGAGCTAGAGGCGTTTCGTCACACAGACAGCTGTTGGCTGCTGAGGCCGAGAAGCCCCAAGGTTGACAAGTAAAAAGGCACAGCCCTGATGTTACCAATCCACACAGCAGACCATTAACTTAAGTCCATTGTAAGTCCCAAGGTCGGCAGAGCATAGCAGGCTGCTGAGTAATGACACAGCTACATGCAGGGTCCAAGCGTGCCATAGGCTAGAGACCATTCTCAAAGCTTCTCCTTATATACAGGAAGCAGAGACCACATACCCAAAGACCACATACTCAGCTGCTTGTGGTAGATCCCACCATGGAGCTGATTGCCGGTCTCCTCATGAGGATTAACTACCACCAGCTGCCCAGCCACTCAACCAGGCCCAGCCAAGTTGACACACAAACCAAACTACCACAGAAACTCCCAATTACTTTTAAAGCCTCTTCATTAACGTGTCCCTCTAACAGGCTAGCCCTTATTATCAGCCTGGTATCCAAAATCCTTCAAGCTTGATGAAAAAGGATGAAACTCAAGATGCCGGGTATAACTGAGCTGAAGTAACTCATCCTTTATCATGAGATCCTTGTCCCTCTCCAACTCACTCTCCCCTGTAATGCTGTCTCCGTGTTTCTGGGTAGATTCCAGCAACCTGGGTGTTCTCTAATCATAATTTATTTCAGTGACTTTTTTTCATTTTTTATGTGTGTAAAAGTCCCTAGGTGGCACAAACATTGCTCTTGGCTACTAACCAAAAGGTTGGTGGTTCAAACCCACCATGGAAGAAAGGCCTCGTGACCTGCTTCCATAAAGAACTGTTGTGAGGTGCCATCGAGTCATCTCTGACTCATAGCAACCCTTTTTACAGCAGAACGAGACACCTCCCAGTCCTGTGCCAGTTCCACAATCCGTACTATACCTGATCCCATTGTTGCAGCCACTGTGTCAATTCATCTTGTTGAGGGCCTTCCCCTTTTTCATTGACCCTCCACTTTACCAAGCATAGTATCCTTCTCCAGGGAATGGTCCCCTCTGACAACATGACCAAAGTAGGTGAGACGAAGTCTGGCCATTCTCGCTTCCAAGGAGCATTCTGACTGCACTTCTTCCAGGACAGATCTGTTAGTTCTTTTAGCAGTCCATGGTACTTTCAGCATTCTTTGCCAACACCACAACTTAAAAGCATCAACTCTTCTTTGGAGTTCCTTATTCATTGTCCTCTTATATGCATCTGAGGCAAGTGAAAATACCATGGCTTGTGTCAGGTGCACCTTTGTCTTTAAGGAGATATCTTTGCTCTTCAGCACTTGAAAGAGGTCTCTTGCAGCCAATTTGTCCATTGCTATACGTCATCTGATATCTTGACTGTTGCTTCCATTGGTGTTGATTGTAGAAACAAGTAATATGAAGTCTTTGACAGTTTCAATCTTTTCTCCATATCATGAGACTGCTTATTGGCTCAGTTGTGATGATTTTCGTTTTCTTTATATTGAGGTATAATCCATACTGCAGACTGTAGTCTTCAGTCTTCATCAGTGTTTCAATGTTTCAAGTCATCCTCACTTTCAGCAAAGTTACGTCATCAGCATATCGCAGGTTGTTAATGAGTCTCCCCCCAATTCTGATGCCATGTTCTTCTTCATATGGTCCAGCTTCTCAGATTATTTGCTCAGCATACAGATTGCATAAGTATGGGGAAAGGATACAACCCTGACACACTACCTTCTTGATTTTAAACCATGCAGTGTCCCCTTGTTCTGTTCAAATGACAGCCTCCTAGTCTATGTACAGGTTCCTCATGAGTACAATTAAGTGTTCTGGAATTCCCATTCTTCTCAATACTATCATAATTTGTTATGATTCACACAATCGAATGCTTTTGCATACTCAACAAAACACAAGTAAACACCTTTCTAGTATTTTTTTGCTTTGAGCCAAGATCTATCTGACATCAGCAATGATATCCCTCATTCCACCACCTCCTTCTGAATCCAGCCTCCATTTCTGTCAATATAGTGCTGCATTCCACAAAGAATACAGCCAAGAAAATCCTATAGAGTCATCCTACTTTGTAACACATGAGGTTGCCATTGAGTTGACATTGATTCGATGGCAACAGACTTGGGTTTTTATTATTATTATTATTGATGTGTAACACAGAAAAGTACACATTCATAAATGTACAAGTTGATGAATGCTCACAAAGTGCATATTTCTGCATAAGCAGCACCCAGACCAAGAAATACAGCATTACAACAGTGCCCAAAGCCCCACCACACTCCTTTCAAGTTGCCCTGCCAACCAGTATATGTATTATGCTCACTTCTAACATCAAACATGAGCTTTGCCTCATTTTTTCTGAGCTTTATACAGAGTCACCCAATGATCTCTGAGTTTATGAGGGTCATCCGTATTGTTCTATGTAGCTGTAGTTTGCTCGTTCTCATCGATGTGTAGTGTGAATGTGCCATGATTCATTTATCCATTTTATTGTTGATGTAGGTCCTCATTTACTTGCTATCAGCACATCATATTTGGGTTTGTGGATGCACATCTCAAATCACCATTTATAGCAATGGTCTAATAGCCCCCTGACAGGCACTGCACGGCTGCCTTATCACCCCTTGTCCAAGCCAGTGATTCTCAAAAGTCCATCTCTCAGGTCCATCCACCCACTGCCCCATGCAAGAATCAGAAAAGTCATGTTTCCTGAAAATGAAACATGCTTTCTGTGTTTAGAGATATTCTGTCATTGCCTTGGAAATTTTTTGAAAGCACTGTTTTCTTTCTGGTTCAGTTTCAGTCAACAAGTTTAACTGGCATTCATCTACCTGCCAAGCACTGTACTGCATACTGGGATACAAAATAAAGTAAGATGTCATCTACAATTTGGGGGCACTTAGAATCTACTAGGCAGCTCTGATGGCATAGTGGTTAAGGCATTTAGCTGCTAACCAAAAGGTCAGCAGTTTGAATCCACCAGCCGCTCTGCAGAAGAAAGATGAGGCGATCTGCCTCCATAAAGATTTACAGCCTTGGAAACCCTACGAGACAGTTCTACTCTGTCCTACAGGACTGCCGAGTCAGAATCAACTCCGTGGCAGTGCATTGGGTGTTTTGGGTTTGGGAATCTACTAGAAAGAGATATAAGATTACTTTGGTGACCCCCAGCAGTGTATGTGCTATTCAAGTTTCTCACCAATGCAGCTCTAATTCCAGAGAAAAGTGAACTCATAATCCTGGGGGCAGGGAGGTATCAGGTAAGTCTTCCATGTTTCATCCCAAGTATGAAATGTCCTTGAAGTATTGTGTAACAGTATAAGTATGATTAATACCATGATCATGTCTGTTTTAACATTAAAAATATGTTCCTTCATGATCATTTGTTAAAAGTGGCACAATGTGCCCTGTTTAGCACTTGAATTTTAGTATCCCAATAAGCCACTAATATATTAAACCATAGCAGATACCATCACCAAAGTTTGAAAAGGACAAATCTAAACAACCAGTAAAAATTTACCACATAATAAAAGAACATGAGGCACCTCTATCAATCTACCACATGATCCACAGAAACCTGGCCATATTGTGTTTTGATATAACTAATTGATTTGACCTACTTTTCCCAGGAGATAGATAATTCTTCAGGAATTTTTCCCATTTTATATAGCCATGCATATCATAATAAATACCTGAGGCTTTAAATCACGAAGCTCAGTAAAACACAACCTGAAATTCTAGTGTCACTCATATATGCAACAGGCAAAAAAGTAATACCCGTGGTTTTCCTAAGTGTTTGAAAGTAGAAATTGACTCCTGGGAAGGCAGAGAAGCCAATTTGCAATGGGCAGCTTTCATTTCCTACTCTTAATTCAAATCTTCATAAAAGTGTTTGAAGTCTTGGCACTAGCAGTGGTATTCCAATGTAATTCATAAAGGGGCACTTGGGAGGGGGGCATTTATATGTTAAAATACATTCTGCATATCACCAAAACCTTGAGTCCAAAAAGAGACATTTTGCTAACCACAAAGAAGGGATGAGATTGGGAGGAGATAACCAGACTGAGGGTGATAATCCTTCGGACACTCTCATTTGTGTATTCTGTGTCTTTCCTGTGCAGAGAGAAGAATGATATCATTCATTCACTCATACTGAAGTGAGGTCCAAGTTGCAGATACACAATTGAGCACACTCAGAAGGCAGATGGAATTTAACGCTAGGGAATCAAATGACATCATCTGGGCTAAGGAAGAGAAGGAAAGGGGGTGAGGTCTCAGCCCTCATCTGATCCAATAGAGAGGCAGGGAAAAGGAGGACCATCCGAAAGGGCATCTTGTAAGAAGTAGCCTGTGATATAAGAGGAAAAGGAAGTGTGTGGGATGTCTTATAAGTGTGGGGAAATTGTATGTTTATGAGGGAGATATAATTCAGAAATGGGGTGAGAATGATCGTACAACTGGAAGAATGTAATCAATGTCATTGAACTGTACATGTAGAAATTAAATTGACTTATGTTCTGCTGTGCAAGTTTTCAACCAAAATATTTATACACACACACACACACACATATATATACAAATATAAATACACATATATAAAAAACAAAACAAAACTTACTGCCGTTGAGTCAGTTCCAACTATAGCAACCCCTCCTTGGGTTTCCAAGGCAGTTATCTCTACGGAAGTAGACTGCCCAGTCTTCCTTTCGAGGAGTAGCTGGTGGGGTTGAACTGCTAGCCTTCTGGTTAGCAGTCAAATGCCTTAGGCGCTATGCCACCAGAGCTCCTATATATGTTGTTATGTGCCGTCGAGTCAGATCCAACTCATAAGGACCCCTTCTTGGGTTTCTGAGGTGGTATCACTATGGAAGTAGATTGCCCAACCTTCCTTCCAAGGAGTGGCTGGTAGGTTTGAACTGCCAGCCTTCTGGTTAGCAGTCAAGTGCCTTAGGCACTAGGCTACCAGAGCTCCCTCATATATATATATACACACACACACACACATACATACACATACATATGTGTGTGTGTGTGTGTACGAGGGAAATATATTTCAACAAGAATGAAATAATCAACCATTCCAAAGCTGCTGAAAAGCCAAATGAGATGAGGTTTGAGAAGTGATGAACAGAATCTGCAAGATCAATTCACCAGTAACCACAAGTATGGTTTCAGGGGAATAAAACAAAAACATCAGCTGCTGTGAAGTCGATTCCAGTTCATGGCTCCTCCCTGAGTGTCACCGTGGAACTGTGCTCCACAGAGTTTTCAATGAAGTATATCACTAGGTCTTCCTTCCAAGGCACCTCTGGGTGGACTCAGACGACCACCCTTTCAGTGAGCAGACAAATCTAACCATGTGCACAACCCAGGACAGCCCAACAGTAGACTGAGGAGAGGAAAATGTAAATAGAGAATGCCGGTAACACTTTGCAGGGGTTTTCTATAAAGAGAAATGCACAAAATTGATAGTATCTGTAACAAGATTTTTAAAGATGAGATATGTTAGGCATAGTGATACCGCCTCAGAAACCCAAGGAGGGGTCGCTAGGAATCAGATCCGACTCAACAGCAGTGAGCCATTTCCTTGGAAGTTTGTGAGTTCTGTGAGTCATTACAGCAAACTACAGAACCCTGACACTGGTAGAAGAAAGCTGAGGGGCAGAGAAGGAGATGATGTTATAGATGGTGGGGTGGAATAGCAGTTTGGAAAAGCTGGACATCTGAGATATCTTTAAACTCCACCTCATAGGAACCAGCCTTGTGCTGATCCTTCTAAAAGAAATTTCAAGCGGGTGCTATCAAATCAGTTCCAACTCACAGCGACACTATGCACAACAGAATGAGACACTGACCAATCCCGTGTCATCCTCATAAATGTTGGCACGTTTAAGCCCATTGTTGCAGCTGCTGTGTCAATCCATTTCATCAAGGGTTTCCTCTCTTTCACTGACTCAGTTTTTACCAAGCATGATGTCTTTCTCTAGGGACCAGTCCCTCCTGATAACACATCCAAAGGACACAAGATGAAGTCTCATGGAACATGAAGAACATTCTGGCTGTACTTCTTAAAAGACAGATTTGTTCATTCTTCTGGCAGGCCATGGTATATTTAATATTCTTTGCCAACATCATAATTCAAATGCATCAATTCTTCTTCAGTCCTCTTTATTCATCATCCAGCTTTTGCATGTATATGAGGCAGTTGAAATATCAAGGCTTGGGTCAGGTACACCTTAGTCCTCAAAGTGACATCCTTGCTTTTGAACACTAAAGAGGTCTTTTGCAGCAGACTGTCCAGTGCAATAGGTTGTGTGATTTCCTGGCAGCTGCTTCAATGGGCATTGGTTGAGGATCCAAGTTAAATTAAATCCTTGACAACTTCAATCTTTACTCCATTCATCAGGAAGAATGTTTACTGGTCCAATTGTAAGGATTTTGGTTTTCTTTATGTTGAGCTGTAATACTTACTGAAGGCTGTACTCTTTGCTCTTCATCAGTAAGTACAAGTCATCTTCACTTTCAGCTAGCAAGGTTGTGGCATATGCATATAGCAGGTTCTTAATGAATCTTCCTCCCACCTTCACGCCACATTCTTCTTCATATAGTCCACCTCCTCAGATTATTTGGTCAGCATTCAGATTGAGTAAGTATGCTGAAATGAAATAACCCTGATGCACACCTTTCCTGATTTTAAACAATTCAGTATCCCCTTGTTCTGTTCAAACAACTGCCTCTTGGTCTACGTACAGGTTCCTCATGAGTACAATTAAGTGTTTTAGAATTCCCTTTCTTCTTAATGTTTTCCATAATTTGTTATAATGCACACAGTCCAATGCCTTTGCACGGTCAATGAAATACAGGTAAACATCTTTCTGGTATTTTTTGCTATCAGCCAAGATCCATCCGACATCAGCAATGATATCCCTCATTCCACACCCTCTTCTGAATCCAGCTTGAATTTCTGGCAGTTCCCTGTCAATGTAATACTGCAACCATTTTTTAATTATCTTCAGCAAAATTTTACTTGCATGTGATATTAAGGATATGGTTCAATAATTTCCACATTCTGTTGGATCACCTTTCTTTGGAATGGGCACAAATATGGATGTCTTCTAGTCAGCTGGCCAAATTTCTTGGCATAAATAAGTGACCACATCCAGTGCGGCATCCATTTGTTGAAATATCTTAATGGGTATCCCATCAATTCCTAATTTTTTGCCAATTCCTTCAGTGCAGCTTAGACTGCTTCCTTCAATACCATTGGTCATATGCTACCTCCTGAGATGGCTTTGAACAGTCAACCAATTCTTTTTGGCACAGTGATTCTGTGTATTCCTTCCATCTTTTTTATGCTTCCTGCATCATTCAATGTTTTGTCCATAGAATCCTTCAATGTTGCAACTTGAGGCTTGAATCTTTTGTTCACTTCTTTCAGCTTGAGAAATGCCAAAATTCTCTTTTGGTTTTCTAACTCCAAGTCATTGCATATTTCATTATAATATTGTGTCTTCTCCAGCCACCCTTTGGAATTTTCTGTTTAGCTCTTTTATTTCATCATTTCTTCGATGGCTTTAGCTACTCTCTGTTCAAGAGCAAGTTTTAGAGTCTTTTATGACATCCATTTTGGTCTTTTCTTCCTTTCCTGTCTTTTTAATGACCTTTTGCTTTCTTCATGTATGATATTCTTGATGTCATCCTACAACTCATCTGATTTTTGGTCATTAGTACTCAATGCATCCAATACACTCTTCAGATGGTCTCTAAATTCAGGTGAGACATAATCCAGGTCCTATTTTGGCTCTCATGGATTAGTTTTAATTTTCTTCAGCTTCAGCTTGTACTTGCATATGAGCAACTGATGGTCTGTTCCACAGTCAGCTCCTGGCCTTGTTCTGACTGATGATACTGAGTTTCTCCATCACCTCTTTCCAAAGATGTAATCAATTTGATTTCTGTGTATTCCATTTGGTGAGGTCCATGCATCAAAAAAAAAAAAAAAACTCACTGCCATCTAGTTGATTTGACTCACAGCAATCCCCTTTGGGTTTCTGAGGCATGTTGTTGTTGCTGTTGTTGTTGCTATGTGCCATCGAATCGGACCCGACTCATAGCGACCCCTCCTTGGGATTCCGAGGCAGTATCACTATGGAAGTAGATTACCCAACCTTCCTTCCAAAGAGTGGCTGGTGGGTTTGAACCGCCAACCTTCTCGTTAGCAGTCAAGTGCCTTAGGCACTATGCTACCAGAGCTCCCCTTCTGAGGCACAGTCACCATTTACAATGTCGAAAAAAAGGTATTTTCAATGAATAAGTTGTTCGTCTTAGAAAATTCTATCATGCAGTCTCTGGCATCACTTCTGTCATCAAGGCCATATTTTCCAACTACCAGTGATTCTTCTTTATTTCTAACTTTTACATTCCAACCACCAGTAATTATCAATGGATCTTGATTGCATGTTTGGTCAATTTCAGACTGCAGAAGTTGGTAAAAATCTTCAATTTCTTCATTTTTGGCTTTAGTGGTTGGCACATAAATTTGAATAATAGTAGCATTAACTAGTCTTCCTCATTGGCATATAAAGATTATCTTATCACTGACAGCACTGTACTTCAGAATAGATCCTGAAATATTCTTTTTGACTATGAATGCAACACCATTCCTCTTCAGTTTGTCATTCCATGTATAGTACACCATACGACTGTCAAACTCAAAATGGCCAATACCAATCTATTTTAGCTCAGTAATGCCTAGGATATAGATCTTTATGCATTCTATTTCATTTTTTACATGTTCCAATTTTCCTAGATTCATACTTCATACATTCCACATCCCAATTAGTAATGGATATTTGCAGCTGCTTCTTCTCATTTTGAGTCATGCCACATTAGTAAATGAAGGTCCTGAAAGCTTTACTCCAACCACATCAAGACCAACTCGACTTTGAGTGGGCAGCTCTTCCCCAGACACATTTTGAGGAGCTCCTCTTCCAGTGTTATATCAGACAGTGTTTTACTGCTTTTCTAATTTCAGGGGCCTATTTTTTCAGAAGTGGATGATCCATCTTTCTCAATGCATCTTAGTCTGGAAGCTCCACTGAAACCTGTCCACCACGGGTGACCCTCCTGGGATTTGAAATACCAGTGATATAGCTTCCAGCATCACAGCAACACACAAGCCACCAGGGTACAACAAACTGACAGATGAGTGGCTGTATGTCATGTTAGGCATTTCAAATTCAACAGGACCAATCTGCTGCAAAAGACCTCTTTAATGCTTTTTTTTAATTAAAAAAAAAAAGAGCAAAGATGTCCCTTTGAAGACTAAGATGCGCCTGACCCAAGCCATGGTATTTTCAATAGCTTCATATGTGTGGTAGTAAGTTTGTGTATCAACTTGGCTGGGCCTGGCTGAGTGGCTGGGCAGCTGGTGGCAGTTATTCCCCATGATGAGACTGCCAATCAACTCCATGGTGGGATCTACCACAAGCAGCTGAGTAGCTGCCTTTGAGATGTGGTCTGCTTCCTGTATTTAAGGAGAAACTTTGGGAATGGTCTCTAGCTTATGGCACGGTTGAACCCTGCATGTAACTGAGTCATTGTTCAGCAGCCTGCCATGCTCTGCTGATCCTGAGACTTTCAATGGACTTGAATCAATGGCCTGATGTGTGGTTTGGTAACATCGGAACTGCGCCGTTTTATTTGTTAACCTTGGGCTTGTTAGCCTTAGAAGCCATTAGCTGCCGAGTGAAGAGATGCCTCTAGCTTCAGCGGGCCAGGAGCAAGAGGCAGAGCTGAAGCTCAAGGTCGAGGGACTTTCACCCAGCCCCTAGAGGCTGGCACTTGAACTCAGACTTCTAGCCTCCCAAACTGTAAGAGAATAAACTCCTGTTTGTTCAAGCCATCCCATTTGTGGTAAATATTCTTGTCAGAGTGGCACTAGGTAACCAGAACAATATGCATATGAAAACTGGACAATGACTAAGGAAGATCATGGAAAAAGTGATGCATTTGAACTGTGGTGTTAGCAAAGAATACTGAAAATATCATGGACTGCCAGAAGAATGGCCAAATCTGTCTTGGAGGAAGTACAGCCAGAATGCTCCTTAGAAATGAAAACAGCCAGACTTCATGCTATATACTCTGGTCATGCTCTTCGAAGGTAAAGCCGAGGGTCAGCAAGAAAGGGGAAGATCCTCAACAAGATGGATTGACACAGCGGATGCAACAATGGGCTCAAGTATAGCAGTGATTCTGAGGATGGCACAGGACCAGGCAGTGTTTAGTTCTGTTGTAAACAGGGTTGCTATGAGTCAGAGTTGACTCCATGGCACCAAATAACAACATAACATGTTAATCCTCATACCCAGGCCTAGTCCCCTTTATCACATCAATGTGAGTCTTGAAACAAAAAGACTGGGAGTTATTAGCACCTGCTTTATGTAGCTAATGTGTTCTATACTCAGAGAAGATGTTTTGTTTCACAGTCTAAATATAAATGAAGATGAAATGTTCATTATTCAGGCCAGAACCTAAAGAGTTCAGGTTAAGTAATGACCCATGGAACTGGAACCAACTAACTACTGAGATCTGAATGAAGGCATAGTAGTATTGCCCATAAAATGCAAATATACTTTATCATTGATGACATCTGTTTCCACTAAATGGAGAAAATTTTCAGGTAAGAGAAGTCTTCATATATTATTTATTTTCTTCTTGATCATTTGACAGATAAGAAACAAATAGTTTCCTTTGGGGGGCCATTTTGAGAACAGTAACCAACAACTAGGCTGACAGGCTAAAACGACTAGTCAGGCAATTCCATGTGAGTTTTCCACCCCATGCTCAGCAATTCCCATCAACTTAACTGTATGAACATTTACATATACTGTTTAATATTTGTGAATCTCATTTTATCCTACATAGGAAAGCTCGGATGAAAAACAAAAGTTAAATTCTCTTACATTTTCCTCTTCATATATATCCTGAAATAGAATGATAACCCCACCTAGAGTTTATTGTGGAAACTCTTCAACAGGAAATAAACTATATGCAAATAACTATTCAAGAGAAATGGCTGAAAAAATCATGCCAGGATCCATTTATGTAATTTCTAGATGTGTTGTTGTTCCAGTATGGTTTGAATAAACAGATCTTGTTGATAAATACTTATGTATGTGGATACAGATACAGATATTTGGGCAGAGTTTTATGAAAATATGACCATTAAGCAATTAATAGAATCTACCTTATCTCTTAATATTCTTATGCAGCCATTGATGCAGATAGTGCTTTTTTAACAGAACTGAAGAAAGTCCCACATGGAAACATTTAAAAACTTTAGAAGTACATCTGCTAATGTCTTCATAGAGAGCAGCGTGTTCAGCATGTTCTTTGAAATGAAAAGTGTCAACCATCACCGCAATTCTTAGAACTGAGATGTTAAGAGTCTGTGGTATCAAGAATGGGCTCATTGTGAGTTGCTGACAGTACAGACTCCTACAAATGTTTCATTGTACTTCTGAGCAATGCTAATGATCTGTGCCTAATGGATCATGAGGAGTATGTTGAAGCCACCTTTTCTCTGAATGTCTGCAACTCTCAGGACCTTGTCAAAGAACACCAGGGGTCACCACAATGTTATCTCCCAAGTGCCCCTTCCCCAATGCAACCTCCAAAGGCATCTGAAGGTTTTTGAAAACAGACAGCAAAATTTAAGGGGTGTTTAATCATGAACACTTGTGCTTTAAAAAGAAAAAATTAAACCTGAAGTAATATTTGAGAAATGGGCCTTTCACAGTGGAAAGAATATACCATTATTATATGGGAATTCTATTTTTACCCAATTGGGATAAAATAATAGATAATAGTTTAGAATGCTTGCTAGGTGTCAGAACATAACAAATGCTTTACATTTGTTACCTCATTTAATTTTTACAAGTTTCCTTAAGTGGAAACTCAATTTTACAGAGACGACTTTAAGAGATGTAAAGAGATATTCTCAAGAGACATTAGTCACTTAATAAGTGGCAAAATGATGATTCATATCCAGATCTATCTGATTGCAGAGCCTGAGCTCATAGCCATTCTCCAACAACTCCAATTTAGAGCACCATGATATAGAAACCCATAGACTCAGCTAATTTCAAAAACAACAGTGCAAATCATACATTTATTCATGATGAAATTTCCAGGTTTATTCAGTATTTTTCCTCAGCTTTTGAGATAGAATTAGAAAAAGAGAAAACTTAAGAGTTGAAAGAATTAGGTTCTAATCTCAGCTGTCATTTGTGCCATGTGTGACCTTGAGCAATTTATTTAATTCTTCTGTGCTATCGTGATAAACTCAATGAGACTACTAATATCATCCCCATTTTTTAGATGAAAACACTGATTAAATGCAACTCTGTGTCCAACTGTATCCCTTTATTTATGTTAGGTGCCGTCGAATCATTTCCAACTCATAGCAACCCCACGCACAGCAGAACGAAACACTGCCCGATCCCGCGCCAGCTCCATGATCCCTGCTATACTTGAGC
>NW_006921596.1:20367217-20369117 GCF_000298275.1 Orycteropus afer afer | reverse complement strand
TTTTCTTCATATAGTCCAGCTTCTCGGATTATTTGCTCAGCATATAGATTGAATAAGTGTGGAGAAAGGATACAACCCTGACGCACTCCCTTGATTTTAAACCATGTAGTGTCCCCTTGTTCCATTTGAACGACAGCCTCCTGGTCAAGGTACAGGCTCCTCATGAGTACAATCAAGTGTTCAGGAATTCCCATTCTTCTCAATGTTATCCATAATGTATAGAGAATTAAAAAAATGTGCTGCCAATTTCACTGAGACAGATGTAAATCAAAACACTGAGTAAATGAGACTTTGGGGACTATACTGACATGACTTCACTGTACAATTTTCTTGGAGGAATCACAAGACCAGACTAAATGCCTGCAGGTAAGAGTTGAGTTTTTCTAAAAGTGAAACGGTATTTTCAGTCTTTCATCATGAGAAGAGGACCTTCCAGGGCAATAAAAAAGAACTCAGAAAACATTTTACCAAAGAGGATATTCCAAAGGCCTACAAGCACATGTTCAATGTCATTAGCCATTAAACTCTAAACCTATTGCCATGGAATCAATTCCAACTCATAATGATTGTGGAAGGACAGAGTAGAACTACTTCGTAGACTTTCCAAGGCTATAAATCCTTATGGAACCAGACTGCCACATCTTTCTCCCATAAAGTGGCTAGTGGGTTCGAAGCACTGACCTGTCAACAGCTGAATGCTTTAACCACAGCATCACCAGGCCATTAACTATTAGAGAGATACATATCAAAACCCAAAGAGATACCACCCTCATGCCCATTAGAATGGCAACGACCAAAAACAGAAAACAGTAGTTGTTGGCAAGGAGGTAGAGAAACTGGCACTCTCATCCATTGCTGGTGGGAATGCAAAATGGTGGAAAACAATTCAGCAAGTCCTCAAAAGTTGAACATGAAACAATCATATGGCCCAGCAATCTCAATCCTAAATTTATACCCATAAAAAGTGAAAGCAGGAACAGAAATAGAAACCTAAACATCAATGTTAATTGCAGCACCTTTCACAATAGCCAAAGGTGGAAATCAAAATGTCCAGCAACAGGTGAATGTATAAACAAAACATGATGTATAATACAATGGAATATTACTCACCCATAAAAAGAAATGAAGTCCTGACACATACTACAACATGGATGAATCTTGAAAAAAATATGCTGAACATAATTGAAAAAAAAAAAAAAAACTTCACTGCTGTCAAGTCAATTGCCAACTCATAGCAACCCCTCCTTGGGTTTCTGAGGCAGTATCTTTATGGAAGTAGATTGTCCAACCTTCCTTCTGAGGAGTAGCTAGTAGGTTTGAACCACCAGCCTTCTGGTTATCAGTCAAATGCCTTAGGTACTATGCCACCAAAACTCCCTGAACGAAATTAGTCACAAAAGGACAAATACTGTATGAACTCACTTACATGAAATAAGCAAACATAGAAACCAAAGATCATTAATGGTTACCAGGGGTAGGAGGAAGAGGAAAAGGGAAAAAATCTTACTTGGGTGACACTGAGTTTCTGTTAATCGTGGCAGAATAATTAGGTAGGGATATATGGGATTATGTAGCATAAAGAGTGTAATCAATGCCATTGAATTGTACATGTAGAAACTGTTGAATTGGCAAATGTTTTGTGATATGTATCAGAAGACAGCCATGTTCTATGGAATGCTATACTTCTCCCAAGTTAACAAGCCCACACTCACTAAATTTCAGCATGTCAACATAGGGTAGCATTGTCCCAAAACTGCTGACACCTGGTTATTTATTATATAAGTAGAGCTCCAATGAGGAGCTCTGGTAGCATAGTGGATAAAGCACTTGACTGCTAACCAGAAGGCTGGCGGTTCAAACCCACCAGCCACTCCTCGGAAGGAAGGTTGGGCAATCCTAC